>NC_133769.1:358312881-358316196 GCF_003597395.2 Chelonoidis abingdonii
AAAACCCCGAGTTCCTTTCCCTCCCAGACTTTAAAAAAAATCCAGTTCTGTGATTGGTCCTCTGGTCAGGTGCTTGATTCCCCCCTGTCCACCCCTTACAGGTAAAAGAAAATTAACCCTTACCTATCTACTTATGACAGGCTCATGAAGCCATATCCCAGCAATGATTGCCCTGGAAAAAGGAATTTAATTGCAAGCTAAGTAGCTGCAGACTGGGCATGGAATGTGCTTTTGGTAGGCTGAAGGCTCATTGGCAAACCTTGCACACCCATCTGGATGCCAGAGGCAAACACTGTTCCTGGGATCGTGGTCTGCTGTGCACTGCACAACATTTGAGAGTCAAGCAGAATATTTTCATCTGCTTTACAAAGTCTAGGCAGGCAACTAGACCCCACACATATGTTATATACAGGTCCCAGGTCCTAGCTTGCAAGGGAAATTAGGGACACCATATGTGCCACATACTGGCACAAAAGCGAGGCATGGGCTGACTTGTCCTTGTGCCAAGGGACACCTTCACATCCTTTCTGCGAAGCTGCTTTAACTTCACCTGAGGGAAATACTCCATCATACTTACCTGGCTATACATATTTTCAAGTGTTTTATTCCCATCTGATTGGCTGTTCCTGAAGATCATTATCCATTCCTGTGTGTTACACTGCAAAAATTTACAAAGCCAATTATTAGCAAACACCTGTGTTAACAGCTTTGGGGCTAGCTCTCTGCTGTGGAGGGTGGCAGCTGTGTGATGCGCTCATTGTGAAATGTTTTTGTCCATTTCATAATTAAACCTGAACATAACCAATTAATCATTTGTGATTAATTTTCAAAAAGGAATGGAGATTACTGATGATGGTTTCTGGCTCTTTTACATGTGACTTGTAAAATAAACACTAAATCTTTAACTGCATTTACAACAGTATGGGCTGGCCCACTTCTGACAATGGCTTATGGTTTTGCATTAGATGGGGTGAAGGACTCATTTGTACTTCTTTTGCAAAATACTGAGTTTCTAAGTATTGTGCCTGTTAACACAATTCCCAGCTGGATCGAACCTCTCCTTTAAATCTTTCCAAAGCTGTTTACAGTTTGTGTCTCCCACCCCGCTCCCACTCCCCCTGCATCCCAGTGATGTTGACAAATGCTGTCACTGGGTGTCTGTCAAATGTTTTGGTGCCTTAAGTGTATGACACAATTCATAACTTTTTTGAAACCTCTGTTATTGTGAGTTCTTAAAGTTATCAGAGTGTTCTTGATAGATGGCCATGGGGGGATAGGGGCCTAGGAGTGTTAACTTATTCACTAAGAATTGTCACCAGTGCCAAGTGCAATTCACAGGTGTTAGAGACTCCTAATCCAAGCTCTGCTTGAAGTGCTTAAGTTTTCGGGAGTTGGAGGTTTGCAGGAGAAGAGGGGTGTTTTGGTACAGGGTGCTGACAGATGCTGTGTGTGATTACCAGTATGTTACCTTTCTTTTTTCAGTTTTTGAATTGCAACATGTTCCATAAAAATATTAAGGTAGAAAAATCAACCTACTCGATGTGTAAGATATCTGCAACTGAGAATGGGTAGAGGTTTTTACTGGGGAGAAACTACACTGCACTTTTCCCCAACCCTCCTCTGTGTCCCTGTGGCTTCAGAGATTTGTGAAGCTTGGGCAGAGAGACTAAAAAAAAAAAAAGTATTTCAATTGTAATGGTTCCAAAGTTGTAAATATAAAAAAATCTTACTAAAAAAGCTTAAGGCCCATTTCCAAACTAAAACACCTCGCCAGCATTCACCAGAACCAGGAAATGTACTGAAACTCTGATGTTGAAGGTTTACTTTGTAGAAAAAGTTTAAAAGAGCAATGAAAGCAACAATTAAACTGTTACACAATTGCGTCCTCGCTCCTCCACCTACCTCCCAGCACTTCCTGCCCGGCCACTGCCAAACAGCTGTTTGGTGACACTTTGGACTTTCCAGGAGGGAGTGGAAGGAGTGGGGACATGGTGTGTTCAGGGGAGGAGACGGAGAAGAGGCAGGGCAGGGGCCGGGACTTGGAAGGGGATGGAATGCAGGGCCGGCTCCAGCCACCAGCTAAAGAAGCAGGTGCTTGGGGCAGCCAATACCAAGGGGCAGCATTCCGGCTGCTATCGGGGTGGCACGTCTGGGTCTGCGACAGTAATTCAGTGGCGGGTCCCTCAGTCCCTCTCGGAGCGAAGGACCTGCTGCCGAATTGCCGCCGAAGAGTGGAGCGGCACGATCGTGCTGCTGCGGCTTTTTTGTGTGCCGCTTGGGGTGGCAGAAAACCTCGAGCCGGCCCTGGTGGAATGGGGCAGGGACTTTGGGGAAGCAGTGGAATGGGGAAATGGTGAGGGCAGTGCAGGGGTGGGAAGAAGCAGGGAAGGGGAAAGGGTGTGGGGGGGTCGAGCACCCACTGGGCAAAGGGGAAGTCAGAGCCTATGCAAGCAATAATGACAGGCTGTGCTAAGGTTGGAGGAGGGGGTATGTCTTAGCTTGTCCCTGAGGACCAAAGTATAATGCCATCTTTCTCTCCCTTTGCGCTGGTAAAGAGAGGAGTGAGAACAGCCTGCTCCCAGGAGTGAGAACGTTCTGCGTAGAGGGCAGGAACAGAATGCTCAAGAGGACAGGGAGAAGGGCCAGGGGGACTTGCTCACAGGGATGGAGAGGAGAATGCAGGAGCAATATGAGGGGAAAGGAAGGCAGCAGGCTCTGTCAGCCCCCAGCCATATAAGTGAATGCTCCTGTTCCTTCCTTCTAATATTGGTTCAGAATCCTCTCCTGCTCAGAGTGCAGCATCTGACTGCTGCCTAGCCCATAGGACCAGCTCATCAGTCACTTCCTGTTGCTGCCAGCTAGGGTGCTCGTCAGCCTGGAGACCTCTGCCAAATACCACTCCTGACTGGACAGGAGGACAATGGTAGGACTGCAGGAGACCTGGCACAGCAGCTTGTACCAGCCCCTGATCCTCCTGGCAGGAGATGTCCCCACCACCTCCCCCAACTTCAGCACAATTTTGTAGGCCATTTTGATACTTTTCAGCAATGCAATTTGTCTTTACAACCTTTGTTCTCATAGGCCATTTGCAGCCCATGAGCAGCAAGCAGAGGCACATAAAGCTGAGAAAATGTTATGAGTGGTTTTAAAAATGTTAACTGTTTACGCTGTCTTAGGGGTGTGGCGGGGGAGGCATAGAAGTACTTCCAGGGGTTATGTTACCAGTTTACAAGTTCTTCTTTTATAAGAACATCAGAATGGCCATACTGGGTCAGACCAAAGATCCATCTAGCCCAGTATCCTGTCTACCAACAG
>NC_133769.1:358316341-358326013 GCF_003597395.2 Chelonoidis abingdonii
ACAACCTCCGCAGGCAAGGAGTTCCACAAGTTGACTGTGCGCTGCGTGAAGAAGAGCTTCCTTTTATTTGTTTTTACTTGTTATGGCTGACCAACATTTGGAGAACGTAGCAGTATTCAAAGTACCACACTGGAAAAGAGAAGTGGCTTTCCAGTCCTGTGTGGGGCGAGGATCCAGCACTGTATGCTAGGGAAATATTTCTGCTAATGATCACCCCTTCACATATAGCTGAATGGAGAAGTTTGGTCAGCTACGAAGGTGATCTGAGTACATTCGCACTGCCAGTAAACCTTAAGAACCAGCTGGAATTCCTGTTGCATGAGAGATTTGATGACATGTGCTTACAGGATTGGGCAGGTATTAGAATGGAAGTTGACTACATTCTGAGCCAACATGTGGAGATTTCATGTCCCTGGAGAGCTGAACAATGAATGCCCCCTCCCCTCAGCAATGCCAGGGAATTCTGCCCCTGTGCCTGCACCATACTGGTGACATGGACAGGAAAATAAAGAAGTGATGTTTCTGTCCTAAGTGTTTTGAAAATCCAGCTCAGCCCCACAAGCATGAACCTCACACACAGGAAAGGGACACAATACTGATTTGTCTATGGCTGCCAGAAGAACACCTCCTTCTCCTCCACCACTCAGTCTGGCTTGTGGCCTGGCTTTCTGTGAGGAGATGGCAGAGACAGCTACTTTAACTTTGCGAAGATTCCAGAGGAGAAAATCAACGTTGAAACTACCTTTTCCTTACAGCGGTGTAAGTTGTCTGGACATGTGTTCCCTCCTTCCCCAACCAGGACATCCTCTCTCTCTCTCACACACACACACACCCCTGTGCTGTGCAGCCCCAGGACCCCTGCTGCCTGGCAGAGGACAGAGGAATGGACAGACATAGGGGCAGACTGATTTTTACTTTGCTGTTTCAGAAATCTGCTTTAGAAGCCCAGGCACAGATCCTTTCAGTGTGGTTCCTCGGACTTCACTAAAAATGTTGAGTTGTAACTCTGGCCACTCCGGGGTGCAGCACAGGAGGCTGAACACATGGGAGGAATGTTAGAAGGGTTCGGTATGAGCACGGGAACCACAGTGGTGTGGCTTCAGCAATGCGCGCCACACAAGCAGACAGAGAGCAATAGATGGCACGTTCTCCATCAGTGAAAAATAAGTGCACATTACTGCAATCCTCTTGATCTTAACACTGGGAATTTAGCCACACAAAGAGAGGAGGATATTGGTGGGGAGGTTGGGCACCATTGTAACTCACCAGCCAGAGGTTATGGTTCCTGCAAAGGCATCAGTCTCTCCAGAGGATATTCATCCACAACCTGGATCTCTGGGTAAACGTGCAGAACAACCTCCTCTTTGTCTGCCTGAGCTCCTCCGTGGCCCCTCCTGCCTCACTGGGTTATTGGACAATAAGGCTGGCTGGGTTTAGCTCAAGCCATCCCAGACCAACTTCCTTGGCCTTCCTGTACAGGAGCCTCAAGTACTTCATTGGTTCCCTGCACCACCACCCTGCAGTCTGGTGAATGGCCAGCTCCTCCAGCCTCCAGGAAATTTGCCGGTACAGATGAATGTTCCCACTGTTCCAGCCAAAGTGGTGGAGGGTGCTGTACTATGTACTCTGCCCAGACATTGACCAGCTCCCTGCTATGCTCGGTGGCCCCAGTGGCTGCTTTCAGGGCTGGATCCATCGTAGAGCTGTAAACAGTGCAGCTGGAAGCTGTTCTGATGTGGTCAGTGCAGCATGTTACTAACCATGCATATAGGGGGATAGGCACCTAGAGCCTGGGCCGGTGAGGGCCAGTAAGAAAGGGGCTCAGTGCATTGTGGGAATAAGTGTGGAGGACTATTGATACTTGAGACTCGGTACCTGCCCCTTGCCCCTGTCCACACTGCAAACTGGCCCAGGTGTGGGGCCATGCTACTACCCACGCCCCTCAGAAATGCTAGGATGTTTGTCCTCTACTCCCCTGGAGACAAATGCTTCGGGGGTTAGGCACAAAGCCGCACACGGACAGTCACTAGTGCAGACATAGCCTTAGAGTAAAGTAATCATGGCAGTTTTCACATCTCAAGTCAAGATGTCTGATGCAAAAGCTCTTAGAAAAATCACAGCCTCAATGAAGTCATTTCCAGTAGCAAGAAGAGATATGAGTTTTAACTGTTTTAAAAGCTGGACAAGGAGTTTGTTAGGTCCAGGTGTTTTCCATGAATTTTATACCCTATCCTATGTTAATTGGGCCACCCAGCTGATGGCACAGATCTGGGGAAAGTGAGTAACTATCTAAGCTGGTGAAGCTTTTGTTGAATTCTCTTTGGTCAAAGTTATTAGCACCAGCACACAGCAATTAATAGGGCTGTCTGGATTAATTGATATCTTTGCTTTCAGTTGAAATTGGCTTTTTTTTTTTTTGGTACTACAGAAAAAACGTAATTCTTGATCCTTTCTGCTTTGAAACTTCTGGCTACGAGTTTTTCTGCCATGTCCCCTAGTATTTCCTTTCTATTAAGCCTGTGATCCACTTGTCCCAAAGTGTTACCACACGGTCCATGCTTAGTGTTTATGAGAGATATTGATAGACCTGTGAAGCTGAAGGATCTTGGATCTTCTGCTTGCTTTACTTAACTGCTTAGTTCCTCTGTTCTTTGTCCCTCCTGGGAGGTGAGCTTCATGCATTCTTCTCTAACCGAGGTTTTCAAAGCTTCAAATGAAGTGCTATCTGTCTTGAGTGAAGTTAGAACTATTCTTTTTAATCACACCGATGAATGGTTCATCATTTAACACTGAGGAGCGCAGCTCGCACCAGCCAAAACAGTATTATTTGTATTATGATCACACCTAGGAACTCCAGTCGTGGCCCAGGAGCCCGTTGTGCTAAAGCTGTACAAACACAGGACAAAGAGACAATCCCTTACAATCTAAGGATGGTTTAATGTATCCTTTGGGCCCAATTCTAAGTACTCCTATAAGGGAGCGGAGAATAAGGCCTCAGTGCAATATGGCATCAACAAGAAAGAAATCAATCCTTGACTATAATAAACATTGAGCAGAAAAAAAGTTAATAGCTGCTTTCAGAAGTGCTTCAATACTGATTTAATTGCTGTGTCAGTTACTTTGGCTGGCATATTGATCATTGGTCACTAGAACCTGTGGCCCCAATTCAAGAAAGCACTTAAGCACGTGCTTGACTTTAAGCATGGACTTAAATCCCATTAAAGTCAATGGAACTTAAACCCATGCTTAAGTGCAGCAGGCTTTCCTGAATGGGTGACTCTCTGGCTTGTCCAAAGGCCTAACCATGATGGAATGTGAAATCCATCTCAATCTGCCCAGTACATCTTCTTTGTTGGATGTGTCACTGTATGTGATCACACATTTGTTTGACTGGTATAGAGAAGGCAAAACTGTGTTCAGCACCCCAGAGCTGGAGCACCCCCTTTAAAATGAGGGAACAAGCCCTCTTTCTTTGCCAGAAGCTGAAACACAGTCAAATCACAGGGAAGGAGGAGGGGGCGGGAAATGGGGGTAGGGGAGCCATATTTGACGTCAGGTGTCAAATGAAGCTCCTTTTCTAGTGCAGGAAACCGTTTCCCTCTGTAATGTACTAAAGAAAGAAACCAGGCTGCTGAGTTGCACTGCAAGAGGAATAGCCCATAAATCAGGGTGAACAGGATTTTTTACTATGTAAGGGAACAGTTAAGTCTCAGCTAGAGAACCGTATATGTGATTACTGACCTTGTCTCAGAAACTCTATAATCACCCTTGAGGGATAAAGCCATGGAGAACGATATCACGTTTTCAAACATTCCAGGCTATTAGTATTAGACAAAGTCAAGGAAATTGGAGTTTATTTTCCCTGCAAGAGGCGGTCTGGGGGCAGTGATCTAATTGCCGCTTTTAGAAATTATAAAAAGGACTGAAATTGCTCCTAACGAACCCCTGCACACTGGGAAAATATGAGAAAAGAGGAGTGTATAATGTGAACTTTGGTGTTACTTTCATGTGAAGGGTAATAAACATATGGACCATATTACCATGTGCCATAAAAAAGCATGAATAGGATCAAGCAGGGGGAACAGGTGAGAAAACCCAACAGGCTAAAGTATATTGGGATTCCAGCAGCCTTTCCTTACTCCAGGGATTGGCTACATGGTCTTATGTCAATGTTTTGCTCAGCTCGCTGTAGCCTTTCAAAGCAGTTTCAGAGTTTTCCTGCCAGATTGAATTTTAAGCAAGATTTGCAAAAGTGTTTCCCACATGTGCATGCACTGAAGCAAAATTCCTACCCATGGTCTCCTCCGAGTGCGCGGGAGAGAGTGGCTCTTTACAGAAGGCTGGAGCAATTGGTTTAGGACAAAATCCAAGGACTGGGTTAAACTCTGCTGAACCCCAACCTGACGTTGGGAGCGTGGCTTTTTAAGGATATGAGCATGGGTGATGCAAACCTGCTGTGTGAGGAGGAGAGGGCCAGGCAATTTCCACTAGCTGGCCTTAGAAGAGCTGTATGCCCCAAGAGCCTGAGCCAGGAATCCAGGGAGGACAGCAGCTGAGCCTTAACAAGGCAGGAGGAATCCTGGGCTCCCAGAGCCCAGCCACATAGCACTGGGTGGAGAGCATCAAGCAGAAACCTTTCGCTGAAGGAGCCCAGGCCAACAGAAAAGGAACAGATTGCAGCCAGCCTCCTGGAGAAACAGGCAGCCAAGAAGAACCCTCTGCTCTAGGAGCTATATGGGGAGCATGGAGAGTAGAGAGTCAGTCTCAGGGAAGAACATCTATCAGGGAAATCACCCACTCCAGACACCCAGTCCTAGAACTCTGGCTGGTGGAAGAGACTGGGTTAAAGGCCACAAAACTCTGTGGGGCTGCGAACCCAAACTACTCTGGGTTCTTATGCCTTGACTGGAAGATATCCCTCTACTGGGTACCTAACCCTGTTCCTTGGAAGTCAACGGAAGCTTCCCGTCTGATGTCCATGGGCAGAGTATCTATCCCCAAATGGTCAATATTCATTGCCTCATGTGACATTACCACATGGACTGTACTTTACAGTGGGGTGATTTTCCAAACAGCAGTTTGGCTCATTTGCAGCCCTATTGCTACTTCCGTCCCAGGTGGCTCTTCCTCATAGAATCTGAAGCTCAAAATGCACTATTAGATCATCTAGCCTATTCCCCAGCCAGTGCAGTTCCCTGTTGCACCATTACTAATGCATTTTCCAGGCTGTTCCACAGCCTAATAGCAGTCACCACATGGATATTTTTCCCTAATGTTCAACCAGAGAGTTCCCTTTTCTTCAGTTCATCCCACTGCTTCTCGTCAATATCTTTCTGCAGCACCTTACATAGTTTCTCTCCCTGTTTACTGCAGTAACCACCTCAGATGTCCACTAGAGACGGACAAAGAATGTCACTTTGCCAGAATGAGTTACACCTTCCCCTGGATCGTGAAGCTCGTCCTAGCATCAGAGGTCCGCAGTCATTCAAATCCCGTGTCGGCCACCAATTGCAAAGGCATCCCCGGCTGAGTTATGTGTGGGAACTGAGAACCTCTGGATTGAAAAGCAAGAAGCTCTATCATTTCAGTTAAAGGCCCAGATCTGTGCTTTGAAGGGAATAGCAAACTTAAGCCTCTTTATGGCATCCCCACGAGAGGGAGACAAAGACCCACATTCAGCCAGCATGAGTTACGGCATTTACACTCACCAAATACTCCTAGGGATAACTTGATTTTTACCTGTTTGCATTACTGTGTCGCCACCACGTGCTCCATGAGAGGAGAACTGTCAGACAATTTGTCATGGCTAGCCTAGAATTCTTAGGGTCCCTGGGAACCTCTCAGTCAGTGGCAGAGCTGTGTAATGCACGTGAGGGTTTGTTATGGGATCAGCCAGGCAGATGGTCATTTAAGGGGACATTTCCTCCACACTGGAAGTGAAAAAGTGATAAGACTTACATTTAAAATTCCCCTTTCATGCAGGAGGATCCAAGGTGCTTTACAGAAGCAGACATATCGGGATTAACCATCCACTGCTGAAATTCAGCCACTTCTGGGGAAGGACCATGACACCTGTTCTATGTACAAATTCTGTGGGGTTTCCTCATACTCATCCAGACTGAAGTTGTACAAACTAAATTAGAGCCAGCTTGAATCTGACTTACAGGAAGGCTGCTCTGGCAGTGGAAGAGGTCTTTGTGTGAATGAGATGTGAGCTTAGCAATGATGTTATGATTGGCACAGCGGTCACACCAAGTATGCTCAGCAATTATAATACTGCAGTGATGAATATTTGTAGGTTTATTGAGCAACGAATCTGCTACAAATGTCAGATCGCTGGCCAAGAAATATTTGCACCGCATGGGATAAATCACAGACAATGAAGGAGATCTGCTTATGTGCTTGTTCAGATGGAGTTAGGATGTAAATCTATTCCTTTCCTTCACTGGAGGAAATGTATTTGTGAACAGTGTGTGTACAAGCCTTTGGAGGGAAATGAAGAAATGTTCAGACTAAATTCTTTGGGGAAGGGGCCATCTCTGTGCATTTGAACCACACCTAGCTCAATGCAGCCTTGATTGGGCCCTCTGGGTACTGCCATAACAAATATTAGCTGAGAGGAATAACTTTTCCAGTGGAAACTATAAGGGGAGTTTAGGCAGGCACAATAGACTAAAAACTGGCCCTAAACGCCACAAGAGTGCAAAATTAGCTGGAGCATGCAGCCAGGCCATAGACGCAGCTGCTTCTCACCCCTTTTCTATGAGACCTTCCTACATCCCCCAGGTGTCATAACCCCAGTATCATTGTGACCTCTCCATGGTGGTCATAACAGACCAGGAATTGTGTTTCTCTGTATATGTGGGAAGGAGCAGGACCAGGTCTGTGTAGGGTGTCTGGAGTTAGGGAAGTCACTGACATGAAATCCCATTCCTCGAGTGACTCCACATCCTGCTATTGTGGGTTGGGCCTACAGCCCCTATATGCCACTCCAACCATTGACTGGGCTGTCTCCAGGAATCAGTTGGCCCATTCAGAGCCTGCGTACTCGGAAAGCCCTAAATGCCATATAACCAGGGGCCATGATTTAGCTCAGTGCAATTGCCCGGGATGGAATACAGTCGGGATATCAGGAAAGACACCCCAGCTTTGAGAAGAAGTGACATAGGATGTTCAGTGACCATAGTAGGGCAAGGTGGAACTCAATTTAACACCTCACATGAGAGGTGGCACTGTCAGTGGCACAAAATCCTCAACACTGTGGGCCACCGACATCTCCTTCAGCACCTGGGTTTTAACTGGAGATCTCTCTCTCATTCAGACTTTACAAGGTCATACACCCAAACTGAAAACCCATCATTCCCCACCTCCCACACCCTTTAGGAAAGGACTTCACCGGTTAGTTTTTCTTAACAATGAATCCATCAGATCCATTTTCAAAGAAGCAGGTGAAAAGCAATCATTAGGGACAGATCACTCTTCTCTGCTATTAGAGAAAAAAAGTCCCAATTTTGCACCTAAAGCAAAAGAATACAACCTATAGCTTGCTAGTGAAATGCTGACATGATAGTCACGTTAAGTGCACTAGAAGCTGGTGTGGTGTGACTGTAATCTGCCGTATCTTTACTACTAATCACACTTTAATGAGAGGAAATTGAATTTCCAGGCACACATTCATAATGGATGTATGAATTAACTCTTAGGAACCATCTCATGATGGCTTTGCTGTGCTGTAATGATTGTAGACTCTACACCCACATTAGGTAGTCTTTCCTAAGTGTGTACAGGTGAGACTTGAAGCTAGAATTTGGGCTCTAGGAGACTCAGAGGCTTCTGCAGAACATGGCAGAGTGACAACTCCAGGGCTTCTCGTGAAAGCCAACATTGCCCTGGCATTATGAACCATGCCAGCCACCTGCTATTCAGAGTACACATCAGGGTCTTGCTTTTAGTATATAAAATCTGAAATATTATAGACCTGGTATACAGCACTTCCTGTTATTGTAACCCCATTGATGAGTGGGTGTTAGAGTCTGGCTCTTACTCCAAGCTACAGAGACTCGTGCTTTTAATTCTCATCCTGGAGGTCCCTGGTTCTGTTCCATATGTATCAGCCATGATTGTGACTGTTATAGCAACTGAGGTCAGCGTCGCTGAACCTGTTCATCTTGTGATACCACCTTTTTCACTAAGGGTCTTGGGTCTGGAACCCGTTCTGTCCTGAACATACCAGTGGCGTCTTTCTTTGTAAGGCTCAGGATTTTTGTTTCCTATTTAGTTTTGTGGTTGGCATTTTCATGGCTTGTTCTGCTTAGACTGGCCTACCAAGTATCAAAAGCAAGACTACTTGCAGCCTAATCCAGAGTCCACTGAGATCACTGGGAATCTTTCCACTGACTTCAGTGGGCTTTGGGTCAAACCTTAGGTCAGTGTTTCCCAAACTTGGGATGCCACTTGTTTAGGGAAAGCCCCTGGTGGGCCAGGCCGGTTTGTTTACGTGCCGCGTCTGCATGTCCGGCTGATCGCAGCTCCCACTGGCCGCAGTTTGTGGCTCCAGGCCAATGGGAGCTGCTGGAAGCGGTGGCCAGTATGTCCCTCAGCTTGCACCACTTCCAAGCGGCGTTCCAGATTTGGGAAACACTGCCTTAGGTCATTAGGATGTGGTTTGTTAATCCATCAGAATGGCATTCTGCTGCACATGGGCAGCTTACCTCTCTTCAGTGCTCATCCTCCTCCTATACTTGCTGAATTTGTATCTCTGAGAACAGCAACTGAGAAGTATTGTTTCTGGGTCTGTTGACTCAGAGCTCAATTCTAGTCTCACTTACTCCAGTTTCACACTAGACTGGCTCCCTCAGCCTCATTGGAATTACTCTAGATTTACATTGGGTGCCCCAGAGCAGAATCAGGATTTTAGCAGAGTGTGGAAGAATGTATTTTGCTCAATTTTTAAACAAATCCTCGCATCCACACCCCCTTTAACTGATGAGACAAATTAGATATAAAGCATCCCTTCTCATTAAACCACACGGGCCTACTTCCTCCCCTACGTGGCCCACTTTCATTTCTCAAAGACATTTTACCTGTAGGCTATGAATTGGATTTAGTAGCCCCACTAGAATATAAAGCATGTTTGGAACAGGAAGAGGACATATGGCTCCGACATGCCTGACCCTACACTTGCTTTATCTTAAGCTCACTTCTTGGGTTTTTATCCCTGCCCCCACACATCCCCAGTCAGCCTCACCTCAGTCCCTGGAAAAATCATGGAGCAGGTCCTCAAGGAATCAATTCTGATGCACTTAGAGGAGAGGAAAGTGATCAGGAACAGTCAGCATGGATTCACCAAGGACAAGTCATGCCTGACTAACCTAATTGCCTTCTATGATGAGATAACTGGCTCTGTGGATGAGGGGAAAGTCGTGGATGTGTTATTTCTTGACTTTAGCAAAGCTTTTGATACGGTCTTCCACAGTATTCTTGCCGGCAAGTTAAAGAAGTATGGGCTGGATGAATGGATTATAAGGTGGTGTGACAGGGTCAGGCCAGATGGATACAGGAGAATGTTAGAAGACAGATATATTAGTCCCAGATTAAGTAGATCCCTTTTCCCTGAGTAAGGTAACAGAGGCAGTTCCAGAACAAGCAGGAACTTGCTGGAACCAATTAAGG
>NC_133769.1:358327438-358516067 GCF_003597395.2 Chelonoidis abingdonii
GATGATTTAGTTGGGGATTGGTCCTGCTTAGAGCAGGGGGTTGGACTAGATACCTCCTGAGGTCCCTTCTGACCCTAAGGTTCTATGATTCTATGATATCCCTCAATCTACCCCTTTCTCCCAGAAACCAGGTTACATGCCTCTTGAATTTATTTATAGCCTTGGCTGCAGTCACCTTACTTGCTAACCTATTCCATATGTTTATTACCCTTTGTGTGAAACAGTTTTGTGTGCGTTCTCCCTTATTCTTCATTCTCATAGAGTGGACCTTGGATTTTTCCAGCACTCTCACTTGAGATTCTGCATTTCACTAGGGTGAACAAAAAGATGGATCAAGGACACTGTTGGAGGATCATAAAGGTGAACAGCTACATATGTAGGACTGAAAATATGGCTACTGTATTGCAAGCCACAAGCATTCAGAAAAATCACGAGTCAGCCTGCCCCTATTATATATAAGATGGATTTTTTTTAAACCATGAGATTTTAGACAGAATAAATTCTGGGTTTACTTATTTATATTTCGTTTGCTTTCTGAGTCTTAAGGGTTCACGTTTGCAAGTTTTTCTCAACTGTGAGGGCTTGAAACAACTATTCTAAATGAAAGCTGAGATCATCTCAAAATAAAGCCTAACCTGAAGCAGTTAACCAAAACACCCAGCATCATGAGAACTGGCCATGCTGTGGCCATCAAAGCAGAGAGGATTTATTGTTGCTGTCTTGGGGCATTAGGACAAAGGAGGCAATGGATGAATTTGGCAGATGATGCTTTACTCCTCAGGTACAAGAGGGTGGAACTTTGGTGAGAACAAAGGAACCTGTTTTCCTGTAAAGCAAGTAGTGCCACACCAGTGGACAGCCCTTGACAGACATGTGACAGGTCCAAAATACCAGGCCTAAGCTTTTACTAGGTCGGAGTTTGCATCACAGAAGACCAGCCTGGCACTAACAAGGGACTTTTTCTTCTTCCCTGCAGTTCTGTGGAAACATGGTAATGAACGCAGTGTCTGATTCTGTTGTAGGCCTCAGTCCCTTCTTTGCTATTTAGCCCCTAGAACTTGGAGCCCCTGTGTGGGCTGCAGTCTTGTCTGTTACCCTCATTATTCTTTTCAAAAAAGTCCCACCTCTTCCCTGCTATAACGGGCACTGCAGCACGCTGCCAGCAGTAAAGCACAGATTCACAGAAAGTTTGAATCTAATCAAGTAGGACTAATCAAAACCAGTATTAATAGCAGATGGGAAAAGTGAGAAGGAAGCTTGTTGGGAGTAGGGTGACCAGATGTCCCAATTTTTATAGGGACAGTCCTGGATTTTTGGGTCTTTTTCTTATATAGGCTCCTATTACACCCCCCCCACACACACACACACACATCCTGTCCCGATTTTTCACCCTAGTTGGGGGTAAGGCTAGTCCCAGGTATTTTACTGCTCTTAGCGACTCTCAGCAATGGGCACTTCCCAGCCAACAATCCTCTCCCACCCCTTGGTTACTTTATCATCCATTTAGTTGACAACTGTAACATTACACTTGCTGCTAAGCGATAATCTTTCATAACTTACCAAGTCTTCTTTGCATCCCTTCCTCCACTTCTGTCTATTCATCTTCTCATTGGGAAGGTTCCATTCTCTCCAGCCCACCCAGACAGGGATGTCATTGAGCTGTTTCCAGGCTGAGTGCATCAATCAGGACCTAATTATTCTGCCTAATGAGCCAGCAATGGGACTCTGCTGGAGGTGAGTGGATGGAGTGGAAGGAATTACAGCTGGGAACTGATGGGATAGTGGTATTGAGAAATGGCTACCCAGGAGGCAGCAAGGAAGAGGGAGAAATAATTTGGCCCTTAGGTCCTGGGGGAGGCACAGGGAGGAACTATAGTAGGAAGATGGGTTTGTGTGTGATTTGGCCTTGCTTATTTTCCAGTCTCCCCAGCGCGGAGGCTTAGTATTTTGGCCAAGATGTAAAACTTAGTCCCAACCATTTAGTAAATGTCATGGCACAGAATTCCTGCCTCGGTTGGTGTAAGGTCTGCCTTTGGGCATCCACCAGTGTTTTAATGCATTTTAATTTTGCTAAAGATGAATGTATACCTCCAGGAACAGAGAATGTAGGCCATACTTACAGGATGGGGACCTATGCTGGGAAGCAGTGACTCTGAAGGAGATTTGGAGGTTGTGGTGGATAAGCCGCTAAGTGTGACACTGTAGCCAAAAGGGCGTATGCAATCCTTGGATGTATAAAGAGAGGGACTCAAGTAGGAGTAGAGAGATTATTTCACCTCTGTATTTGGTACTGGTGCAACTTCTGTTGGAATATTGTGTCCACTTCTGGTGCCCCCCATTCAAGAAGGATGTTGATAAATTGGAGAGGTTCAGGGAAGAGTCATGAGACTGATTAAAGGATTAGAAAATAAACCTTATAGTGATAGATTGAGCTCCTGGAGTCTGTTTAGCTTAACAAAGAGAATGCTAAGGGGTGACTTGTTCACAGTTAAAGTGCCTGTAGTGGGAACAAATACTTGATAATGGGCTGTTCAGTGTAGCAGAAAAAGGTATAACATGATCCAAGGGCTGAAGTTGAAATTAGTTAAATAAGGTGTAAAATTTTAACAGTGAGGGTAATTAAATATTGGAACAATTTACCAAGGATCATGATGGAAACTCCATCACTGGCAATTTTTTAAATCAAGAGGGGATATTTTTCTAATGCTCTAGGAATTATTTTGGGGGAATTCTCTGGCCTGAGCTATACACTGGCTTAGCAGAATTTAATTTATAATTCTGATGAACAATATTGATGTTTATTTTTAAACCTTTATTTTTATCAGTGTAAATTTCCACAGTTGTGGGAAATTCGGGGGGCAGGCAATTATGTAATGACAATAGATGTTGATATTTAAAAAATAAAGTTTTATAACCATTAAAACACAAATCGTCAACATCACATGCAAAAATATACAAAGTAAATCAAACTCTAGGTTCTCAAGCAGCATTTTTCTTACTTTACCTTTGTGTAAATTTTGATTATCGATGGAAATATTTATCAGTTTGTGCATACAGTGAAATCACCATTTACCAATAAAAATCTAATCCTTCTAAGCCTGTCTATGAGCAATCTGAGCTAAAGATGAAAATGTTCACATAAAAGCAACCTAGTTTGGGCTAACAGCAGGATTTGCACTTAGGACTTCCAGCACTGGACACATGAGCCATTACTGCTTGAACTAAAGGAGTGACTTATGCAGCATCTGTAGAAACCTTTTAGTCTCGTATACGGACCAGCCACTAAAGGCAGAACTCCACATTTACCTAGTGTGGGTTGTGTTACGGTATCATACTCACTACTTCACCAACACCTTGGGGGACAATGGGGAGCTCCACTATGACAGACTCTTCAGTTACTAGAAACGTCCGTTAAAGAGAAAAGCAGAACCAGCAGTGGGTACGTACCCAATGCTAAAGAAGCCTCTTGAAATACCAAAGAAATTGTTGAAGGACAAGAATATCACTCCACTACCAGCTAAAGATTTCAACCAACCAATGTGAGGGCCCCGTTGAGCTAAGCACAATACATAGGCCCTACCCTGAGCTGCTTATAGTCAAAACAAATAAGACAAATGGAGAAAGCAGCGAAGCATTACTTCCAATTTGCAAATGGGGAATTTAAGCGCAGAGATTAAGTGATTTGCCAAGGTCGGATGGAGACTCTCTTGCAGAAGTAGGAGTTGAATGCAGATCTAAACCCCAGTCCAGAAGACCATCCATCCTCCCCCTGGCTATCAAGGTAAGCTGTTCCATCATGCACACCACCTAGGCAAGTCCAAGCGCCAGTAGCTTTGGGACTCCTTGAATGCATGCAATGAGTTTTCAAGCTTTAGAGAAAATATATATAACCACCCCCATTTTAAAGGCTCCAGACAAGAACTTTTCCATTTCATTTAAGCACTGAAATGCAGTTGGTGTTTAACAGAACACAGCTACGTTGAATAAAATGGATTAGAACAGGAAATGAACATTTCAAGAGATTGAGTTCACTGGAACTATGGTTCGACCTCCTTTATCTAAGAGCTGAATCTCAAAGAGCTTTACAAAAGAGGTCGGCAGCGTGATGTCCATTTTACAGAAGGGGAAAAGGAGGCACTCTTGCCTTGGGGAATGCAAGGCGGCAGAACAAGCAGTATTTGCCCACACTGGATTTGAGCCAAGAGACCAGGGTATACACGCGTTGTGCAAAAGGGCCATGAAATCTAGTGACCTCAAGTGTTTAGGATCTTGGTTTTCCAAATCAAGGAGAATACAGCACGTCCAACCTTTAGTGCTATGCTAGGGCTTTGGGCCCCACTTCAGCCAGGTTCTTTAGCACACATCCATCTTAAACACCTGACTAATCTTTGGAGCCAGTGGAATTATTCAAGTGACTATGTACCTTTCTGAGTCAGAGCCTCAGCTCTGCACTTGCAGTGCTGCACCAGGGCAGCTGCACCACTATCGTGCTTACGGAAGGTGCTACTGATGCCAACAAGAGAGCTGCTCTTGTGGACGTAGGTACTCCACCTCCCCAAGGGGCAGGAACTATGTCTTGGGGAGATTCCTTCCCACTGACATAGCACATGGGCCACACTCGGAGTTCGGTCAGTATAACTTCATTACTATGGGCTGTGGTTTTCCCAAAGTTATGTAGTTATACTGACATAAGTTTGTACTTTAAACCAGGGCTCAGTAATAATTTTCAAAGGCACTTAGGTGCCTAAAAGTGCAGACAATGATTTTCAAAAGCCCATTTATAACTTTAGGCACCGAAGTGCCTTTGAAAATCTGGCCCCATATAAATATGGATCAACAGTAATGAGTGTTACCAACTGAATGATCAACACTACTTCATGCAGCAATTAGGTTATTTCTTTGGAGGGGGTCTTATGCAAGTACTGACCATGTCCAACCCTGCTTTGGTTGAAATATGTAATATGCAGACTGTTACAATGCCAGGGCACCTTTAGAGACAGACAAGTTAACATGGTATTTGCTACATCTTTACATCTGTCCTGTGTGCTTATCCTCTGCTCTCCAGCATCTGTAGTATACCCTGTCTGGCTTTTCAGGAAAGCCTGAAGGAGGTGGTGCCCAACTCCTAGGAGATCAGGAGTAATGAGATAGGTCAGTAGTTCTCAAACTTTTGTACTGGTGACCCCTTTCATGTAGCAAGCCTCTGAGTGAGACCCCCTTATAAATTAAAAACACTTTAAAATATATTTAACACCGTTATAAATGCTGGAGGTAAAGCAGGGTTTGGGGTGGAGGCTGACAGCTCGCGAGCCCCCATGTAAAAACCTCACAACCCCCTGAGGGGTCCCAAACCCCAGTTTGAGAACACCTGAGATAGGTGCTTTTAAGACTACAGTCATTGGCTTCTTGGCCTCCACTTTTCTAATCAGTCCTGCTAGCCGCTTCCCACATTTGTCACCCAGCTAACTTCTTAGCAGCTTTTTCTTCCCTCTCTGCCATGAGGCTTCAGTTTCCCTCATCATTATTAGCAAGATATATGACACTGGCACTTTTCCGAGCATCTCCTTGATATTTTCATTCCTCATAGCTCATGCTCATCTCTTTAATCCCATCATAAAAGTCATAGAAACTAGAAACAGACTTCACTTCCCGTAGCTGTTCCAGCAGCTGTTTGTTCTTTTATCTGTCTAAGCAATCACTATCCGCACTAACAGACCTTTAACAAATACCTAGTGCTTTTCCAA
The DNA here is from genome assembly GCF_003597395.2 of Chelonoidis abingdonii. NCBI lineage: Eukaryota > Metazoa > Chordata > Testudines > Testudinidae > Chelonoidis > Chelonoidis abingdonii. The sequence goes on from NC_133769.1 coordinate 358,333,183, forward strand.
GCAAGCCGTTAGCATCCCGTTTTCAGTTGTCTAGCCTTCCCAGGAAAGGAGTCCTCCAATGATAGCCAGCAATACCAAAAGAAGAATATCAAGAATATTAAGGTTGAACGTGCAGAAATAAGGCCCATTAGATCTTCTTTATACACCGTAAAGCAGCAAAATACCATTTTCCTCACCCCCTTTCAGGTCACCTTTTAAGGAAGGGAAAAGGTTAGGCCAAAAGTGGTTTTGCCATCCAAAGGAAGTAGTAGAAGCTCCATTGCTTTAGACATTTAAGACTACCTTGGACAAAACACTAGATCAAAACAGACTCAGTGATCAATCTTGTGCAGGCCCTTGGACTTGGGAGGAATTGTCTTTAAATAGCTCCTCTCTCTAGCCCTTGATTGTACAATTAGCTAGGTTTATTCTTTAAGAGATCCCAACCCTGTAGTGCTTTTTATTCCAAGGGGAAGGGTTTTCCAGTTACACCTCACTGTCCAAAGAACTCCTTCCAACTTTATGAGCAAGACAAATCTGGTTGGTTGAATTGTACAGATTCTTTCCTTGAGATTCAATCTACCCTTTTTCTTATTCCGAAGCTCCATATACTGTACTGGATTTTGATCATTTCTACTTCTCAGGAATTCTATTGCAACTAACAAAGTTAGCGGGGATTCCATTGCTCCCCTACCCTCAACAAGTGTGAAAAATACAAGGCTTTAAGGATCTTTATTCTGGAACAATGCCATTGAGAATAGACTGGAAAAAGACTTTTAAAAAAAGATCTAAAAAGCAGATCTGTAGACTCTTGTCGATAGATAAAAATATTTCACAGGCCAAAGTTTATGTGCTTAAAAAATTGTGCTGTACTGCCACCTTCTGGAGAGAGCTGCTATCTGCATCCCGCACTAAGATGCGAGAATCTGTATGGCAGATGAGCAAGGAAGATGTATATTATATTTTTAAATGCAGAAATAGTTACCTTTCTGGGAAAGAGAACTAATGCCGTAATCTCAGAAACAGAAGGGAGGTTTTATAGGAAGGAAGCTCAAAGTTTAAACTCACAGGTGGAATGTGAAATAGGAAACAGGTGATGTGTCTTTAGCAGGAAGTGGCAATACAGTCATATGACATGTTTCCCATTTATTGCAGCTGCTCTTGTAGTAGCAGTTTCCTCTATTACAGTTCCCTCACAAATTTGTCAGAAATACCTGCTTTCCACCTTTTCAGCTAAGCATCTCAAACTGCTTAGCAAAAGGGAGTATTGAGGAAACAGAGGCAGGGAGTGACTCATCCAATCCTGCAATCCTTCAGACTTCTGAACCTACGACTTAAAAGAGGGTTTCTTCAGGCACAGATGATCAATTGGCAGGATTCAGGCCTTACAAGGCTATCTAGTCAAAATGTGGGTTGACCCTTTTTCTTCTTGATAATTTATAAAGTTTTTACTACTTTAAGCTTTGGCAGTAGCAAGACTATTAACTCATCTTCCTTTTGAAGGGGGGGATAGTGGGGAAGCACTGGAGGTAAGGTGACCAGACAGCAAATGTGAAAAATCAGGACAGGGGGTGGGGGGTAATCGGAGCCTATATAAGAAAAAGACCCAAAAATCGGGACTGTCCCTATAAAATTGGGACATCTGCTCATCCTAACTGGAGGCAGTGGCGTTGGAACAATTTTTGTAGTGAGGGTGCTGAAAACCATTCTGTAAACTCTGTATATGATGGAAACCACTTCAAGCCAGGGGGTGCTGCTGAACTTCCCGCACCTCTCGTTCCAGCTCCGAGTGGAGCTCTCCTTAAAGACCAGAGAATGAGAGTACTGTAGTAATTCTCAACACTTAAGTGAGGGGTGGGAAGGTTTGCTCTTAAATAGTTGGGAGCAAAATTCTTGTTTAAAGAGGCATTTGAGTTGAGTCTCACAAGAAAGAGTCCCTTTGGATGGGTTCAGTTTCACTTCCTTGTACTTGTGAAGTCAATCCTACTAGTTCTCCAGCTGTCCATGGAATCTTCCAGGGAAGAAGAGTAGACCAGGCCTAAATGTAGCTTTGAAAAAGGCAAAGCCTTTTAAAAGTCTTCACGTCTTCATATATTGTAAGAAAACAAGAACAAGGGCAAATCCATTTGTTTGCCAGTTACCTTTAAGAGACAAACTTTCAACGTAGAGTAGCTATGCTTTCCAGGGATCCTCCACCCACACACTCTGAACCAGATTTTCTTCTCTAATATTTCTTGCTGTGCAACTCAGAGACTCCAATTCTCATGACTTCACTGCAATTTTACTATCATTTTACTCAAGAATTCCAATCACCTTCTAGCTCACGAGACTCATGAACCTGCAGAGGCTCCCACAGAGGAGTTCCTGTCAGGGGTATAGCAAAATAAACTGAACACAGACACGGGCTCACGTATGGTTTAGCCAAGTGTAACCATATGGTCTCAAACAAGGTGTTACAGGAAGGCCTGATCCAAAGGCCATTGAAGTCAGACTTTCCACTGACATTGATGAGTTTTGGATCAGGCTCTTTTCTACATCAATTACTGTAGGTATCTGGAGTGTTTGCAAGAGATCTACAGTATTGCCTACCTCAAGAGATCAAAAATAATGAGTCAGACCCTGAAAAATCATGAAATCGGCTCCAAACATCGTAAGATATAAAAAGCAAAACAAAAAAAATTTAATTGTGTTTTTTTAATGTGTCTTTTGACTTTTTAACTCCCCTCTGCTCTTCTAGCAAGGTTAAATAGTCAACCTTTCATATGCATAAAAATGCACGCAGCTCCCCAGCTGCTCAGGCAGGGATTCCACTTATCTTCTCCTCACGCTTAAGGAAGTAATAAGAACTGTTTTGCAGTCACCGTGAGAGCTTGTCTACACTTACAGTCCTGCAGCTGCACTGGTGCAGCTGCGCCATCATAATGATTAGTGAAGATGCTGCCTACGCTGAGGGGAAGAGTTTCTCCTGCCAGTGGATGTGCTCCATGAGAGACAGTAGCTATGTCAACGGGAGAAATCCTCTTTTTGACATAGTGCTGTCTACACCAGGGGTTAGGTCGGTATTACAGACATAAGTTTGCAGCGTAGACCAGAGCTCATTGACTCTCTCCCCTCCTAGGTTGTTTCCTATGATAAAAGAAGGTCTGGACGGCAGAAGTTCAAGAATCACTGACCTAATAAATTCATCATGATTCACAGGTTGAACTTCTATTACTTTTTAGGGCTGATGAGTTACAAATACACATAAAGAGCTTTAAACTTATCTCAATCATCCATGTAAGTAATAATGTCAGAGTACACACAGTATGGGACTTCCCACCCCGTCCCCTGCACTTCACTGCAGGAGACTGGGTAGCTCTCCTGCCCTGTCCAACACTGCTTCCGGACCCTACCCCTTACTCTCCCCACCCGCCCTCTCTCACCCCCTCACACCTCCCTGCAACCTCTAAATCTGCCTCCTGCTCCCCCTCATTCTTCCCTCCCTCCTTTCACAGCATCGCTGCTGACTACAGGTCCTGTCCAATCCCCTGAACCATTGAGTATCAGCCATTTTGTCTGTGGGCCTGGCTCCAATCTCGTTCAAAATTGTGGGAGGTGGCAGCCAATTTTATTAAGGGCTGTCTCACATTCCGCTAGGCTATAGGGAAATGGCAGCCATCTTGCTAACTTCAGCCCCCTTGACAGCAATGGGAGAATAGTGGCCACTTTGAATAAAGGAAAATTCATGAATTACCAGCCTTTCATCACGTTTTCATGAGACAGGATTATTATTTTTTTTTTGTTAAGTCACTGGCATTGTGATAAAAATCATGAGAATTGGCAATTTCAGGCCTAGTAAAAAGCACCAGCATACAGAAGCCTGCATTGCCCTATAGCAACCAGGGACTTAGCCAGGCCAGCATGAGGTCCTGATTCTGCCTCAGTCAGACATAAACATGCCTACAGCTGAAGGGTTTCCTGTAACTCGCCTGGCTTTTTAATGGCTTTTTAATGAGCACTTAAAGCCAGATTTCCAGTTCCTTCCTCAGGCTCAGCAGTTCTCTCCAGCCCCTTCCCCTGACTCAGTGGTCTCTCAGCTCTGTATCAGGACACACCACCCATACAGCCCACCCCACAGGAATTCATGGTCCTTTATGTCAACCCTTACCAGCTGAGGCATCTTCTCTACACTCCTGCTTCCTTGCAAGTCAATCAGTTCCCCTCTCCATAGATTCTCTACATGGAAGTACCAACTTACCCTGTTCCCCATTTCTCTGAAATCGCCATTGACTGTCCTCAGGCAGCCCTTATATTCCCCACCTCAGCCCGCCTGGTTCCTAATCTTATTGCATGCTCCCTTCACGTGAGCATTGGACTGAAAGGGAAACTAGTCAGAGGTGAGAATGGAGCTAGGACTCCCTTAAATGGCCAGCCCATCCTGTGACATCATCATTATAATTTCATGGGGGGCATATGTGGCCTTTCCATAGTGTCTTCTCTCTTAGGGCTCAAAGCACTTTACAAACCTTAGAGTGACATTCACCCCTGTGCACAGACTGCCCAAGCACTTAAATGCTCAAGAAAATGATGCATAGATCTTGGGTGAACTTCACCTCCAAGCAGAAAGCCTTCACAGGGGTGGTTTTCACCCGTTGATGAAGTAAGCCTCCCAACACGAGGTAGGTAAGGATATGTTCAGGTTATTGCTTTTATTAGAATAGACAATACAAAGTACAGACTATCCTTCCCTTGCAGATTTTACAGTCTAGAGGAGACAGGACACACTGGGAAGCCCAGAGATGGGAAAGATAGGGATTTTAATTATCTTTCATAGCTAATATTGGCTTCTTTCTTGCAGGCATCACTGAAGAAGAGAGTCTTTAGGGAGCGTTGAATGAAGACTAAGTAGTGGCTTGACAAACCTGAGCAGAGGGGGAAACTGAGGCACTGAGTGGTTATGCTCCAATTCTTAAGCATGGTAAGTCTCATTTAAGCCAGTGACACTTAAGTGCATGTGCTTTAAGTTACACATGGGCTTATGTGTTCTGCTGAATTGGGGCCTAGGTGATTTATTCACAGTTAAGCAGGAAGGCTCAAAGGATTTAGGCACTTAACTCCCACTGAAATCAATGGTAGGTGCAAGGCACCTAAATACCTTTGAGGAACTGGACCAAAGCCCATGACTGACACCAGTCTTCACCCATAGTTATTATAGGAAACGAACACCTGAACAGGGACTGTAGAGACTTGATACAGTCATAAAAGCATCAGCTGCCTCCCATCCCTCCAGGTGTGCTTCTGTCTGGCTCCAAGAAGTTTTACTTACTAGGAACAGACCATGATGCATCCTCATAATGTAAGAGGCTCTCAGGTTTTCAGAGGGAAGAATTAAAAACAAATTAGAGGTAATGAGCTCTAAAATTGATTCGAAATCCAATCTGGGCCTCAGAGTTTTGGCAAGTTTGGATACAGAAATGAAGCAGGGCCCAAGCCCTAGAGCAGGCTAACTTGGCGGTCTATAAATGTTTGAAAACCACTTGGTAAGGTATGATTGGAACTAAAGGGCAGGCTTTCTCTCCCCTACCCCCAAACTACAGAGACCAGATGGCCTGATAGTTTTGGGATTCTCGTGATATTAAGGACTGTGTCTTATATAGACAACCTATTATCCACCCTCACCCCCATTTTTCACATTTGCTATCTTGTCACCCTACCCCAAACACAACAAAAAAGGAGCAAGCACATCTCAGATTTTTGGGGCTCTCAGCTGGTATGGAGGATTCTGCCCCAAATCTCTCATGGCTATTCAGACACACAAGACCTATCAATGTTAGGAAGAGTCAGAAGATCTGGAGTTTGTGCCTGCACAGAAGATCTTAAAGGAAAAATCCTTGTGTTGGAGGAAGATGCACTGGTGGTTCAAAAGATAAGTCATCCCCATTCCCTTTGAGTTAGAGGGAACTCTACCCCTGGTGGCAGAGGGCAAGTGCTTAGAATAGAGACCTCCAAGGAAAGCACGGGATGCTGTGCAAAGTGGCCTTTCAATCTGAATTGAATAATGGCTTTAGCATGTGTGTTAGGGGTGCTGTGACGTTGGAGGTGGTGCGTTTTTATTTTTTTGGTGGGGGTGGGGAGGGGGTTCTGAGTTATAAAGTGAAACCCTGACAGCTCGTGGCTGTTGAAGATCCAATGTTTATGCTCACAAAAGTTAGTGTCCTGGCCAACATCCACTGTTGACAATGACATTATGCTTAAATGCCCAACTATCACTTCAAGGCAAACACACCATATTCATGGTCACTTCCTGTCCTAAACTGTTGTAGAATTCAATTTTTATTTTTTAAATTTTGATGGACAATATTGATGTTTTACCTTCAAGCATTTTTTTCTATTTTTATTGATTTTAAATTTTCACAGTTCTGGAAAATTGGGGGTGTGTGTCAAACAATGGCAGAGTTTTAGGGGAGGGTACATCAATAATTATTTAATGACAGTAGATGTTGAGATTTTAAACATTACATTTTTATAATCATTTGAACACAAATTGTCAACATCATAGTCAAAATATACAAAGTAAAGAGCCTTAAATCAAACTCTAATAAATTTACAAGCAGCATTTTTTTTTTACTTTGCCTATCATTATATTTTGATAATCACTGGAAACATTTTTTTCAGTTTGTCTGTGGATGGTGAAATTGATGTTTACTGACCTTTACCAATAAAAATCTAATCCTCCCAAGCCTATGTATGTGCTGCTATTAACAACAATACAATAGCAATGACGTCGCTAGATGGCAGATCCTGGAATGCAAAACTTGTCTGAGCCCCCTAAACCCAGAAGCTGGAACCCTGCACAAATATGCCGTGTAATTGCTGCAGAGACATGCTGCCTAGTGGATTGTGTTTGTTACAATCAGGCTTTAAAAAAGGTGTTTCAATCTTTCTCTGAGTTAGAGGGAACTATGGGCTCCAAGGAGGGGAGGAGGCCTGCAAGGAAAACAGGATGTGGCAAACTTGGGGGTGGCTGAGGTAGGGGGGAAGCTTTGGCTTGTATTTTGGTTTTATTTCAATTACCTGTAAAAACAAACACTAGGAAGAGTATAAATTTGGACCATATATTGTGAGCTCCATTCTCCCCCACACTTACACCAGTTTTAAACTGGTGTAAAATGAGAGACTCGAGCCCTGTGTGTGTTCAGAGAAGGGTAGGAACCTCCTTATACTTAATAAATAAATAAGAATTAACAAGGCAGCTGTCACATTCCACCCCAGTGATGGATGAAATGACTCATGTCTACTTCTGAAAGTGCTTTGAGATCCATTGTGATGAAAGATTCTGTATAAATGCCTAGAATTAATGGTAGTGCCTGGGGATTCACTGTGTCAGGCGCGTGCATCTTGAATTTACCAGAGGAGAAAGAAGGTGTTGCTGGGGAATTGGATCTCCAAGATATGGTAGTGGAAGAAGGAAAAATATCTCAGCAATAGCACGGGAATATGGGGGGTTTGTGCTACAGACGTCCTTGATCTGACCCTGGGTGACAGCATGGTAGCTCCACCGGTTGCTCCTATATAGTTGCTGCAGTCCCAAACAGTAAATAATTGAAGCTAGATAGTGATACAGCATGAGAGAGTTCCCACTGTGGCCATATTAAGGGAGCACATAAGAAATGAAATAAAGAATGAGAGTGGTAAATGAACTCATATCTCCTCCTCTGCATTATGGTGAGGAATTTTCTGGTTGATATTAAGAGTGCAGAGCTGCTGTAACTGGCAGTGCTCACCTCCTGCAAGAGCCTCCTAGAACAGGAGGTTTTCAAGGGCTGCTTTAGGAATGAGATGTGCATAAACTCTAGCTAGACTGCCCTGTGCCTCTTGTACATGGTACGTTGCTAGGGTGACCAGATGTCCCGATAAAATCAGGACTGTCCCGATATTTAGGCGTTTGTCCCGCATCCCAATCGATGTTTGGTTGGGATGCAATTTGTCTCGATATTTTGCACTCCTGTATTGTTTTTCATTTTGTTTTGTTCTGCTGCCAGCACTCTGCTTTTTTTTCCCTCTCCTCTGCCGGCGGGACTCCATGCTTTTTTTTTTTTTGCTGTCCTGGCGGGAGTCCACTTTCCACCACCACCCCACCAGCGGGACTCCATTTTTTAGTTTCTTCCCCCCCCCGCCGTCAGCAGGACTCCTAGCAAGTCAGGTTTCTGGATCAGATATATACTGACCACAGAGCTTACGTCTCAAAAAGACACACACTAGATGTGTTCACTCTAAGATCCTTTAATGATTTGCTAGGTGTGGCTGAGGTTAGCTTAAATAAGGTTTTACACACTGCGCCACCTAGTGACTGAACAGCACAGTACAGCTTAGCATTAATTTATAAAGACATCACTGTAGCAGAGGCATAAGGCAGAATAGTCTTCAGAGCCATTTTAACCTACCCTGGGGCCTGAGCCAACCTCAGGCAGCTCCAAGACAGGCAAGGTGCATTGCTTCTCCTCTCAACCCTTGTGCTGGGCTTTCCGTTGGTGTAGCAGTTAATGTGGGCTTTTATGTCTGCTGGGGTTACTATGTCCCAAAGTTAGGCTCTAAGGCCCAGATCAATGCCGGTATTTAGGCACCTACTGTCCACTGATTTCAAGGAAAGTTAGGAGCCTAAACACTGTGAGGCTCTGGGCCCCAACAACCCAATCCTGCAAATGGTTACTTGTGGGAGTAGTGCCATTGACATTAATATTCAAACCCAGAATTAAGCCTTGACTTCAGTGAGACTCTGAGCATGAGTAAGGCTTTGTAGCCTTGGGCTCTAGGACTTTAGGCTGCGATTTCAGATGGACTCTGAGGGGATGTGACTTTCACTGGGAGTTGGTAGCCTATGGGAACGGGGCACCTCATGCCTTTTGAAACCCCGCGCCTTAAAGAATCCAGCAGTTGAGTCTATTGCCCCTGCACCACAAGCACTCTCAAATCCTATTCACCTCCACTTCCTAGGACTTAGGGTGACCAGACAGCAAGTGTGAAAAATCAGGATGGGAGTGGAGGGATAATAGTTACCTATACAAGAAAAAGCCCCAAATATCGGGACTGTCCCTATAAAATTCGAACATCTGGTCACCCTACCAGTGCTAACCCACTCGGAAGTGCTCCTCTAACCATAAGATGACTCACTCTGACCTGTGAGCCCAACCTAATTGATATGTTCACTTCTAACATATTTCCAGCACAAGCATATAAAAAAGGTACATCTGCACTCCACCTGCAATCTGCTCCTTCAATTTCTGACTCAAAACCCTTTGTGGCATTTCTTCCCCTGGCCCCCATAAAACAGGTTATTGGAACTACATTAATTCTTAGACCATATTCATTAGGTGACATTAGAAGCATGCACACATTCCAGAGGTATATAAATCTGGGCCCAAAACAGCTTGGCACATTCATGTACACCGTGTCTTGGTTAGGCCAACAGGAACGTGATTGTGTGCAGGTCATAAGCCAAAACCACTGAGATGTAGATACAGATTAGATATACACACACAGAAATGCTTTGCCATCCCACCCCCATATGCTGCACCAACCCACACCGGCAGAAAAGTTCTGTTTTGAATGTCAAAGGACAGGTCTGATGTGCACGTCTCGCTGTAAGCAGATGGTTAAAGCTTATCTGTAGGAATTCATTTACTAATCAAAATCTGCAGTGTGTGTGTTTTGGAAGGGGATGGTAGCAGAAATTTGTATTTAAAAGCTGAACAGGATGGAGCCTAAGCCACTTAGCACAAACTTGTTTGCAATGCACTATTAATCCCCTCCTATCCTGTCTTCATTAACCTCCTGTGCACTGCACCTGGGCAACGGATAATACTGCTTTGTTTGGATAGAGGATTTCCTCCCTGCCAAAGATGGAGAATATCCAATAATGTTTTGAAAGCAGGTTTTGTATCTTGTTGGAAGTTTCTCCCCGTAAAGTTCCATGTAACTAGAATGGCCTAATTTTCAGAGGAAATGGATCATTTCCCCAGTAGTCCCAGCATTCATTTCCTATGGAGAAGGACATTTTCAGTTCTCTACCTGATATTTAGCACTCACTTAGGGCTTTTTGTCCACACAGCTCAATGCACTTTGCAACAGATGATCAGTGTCATTAGATGTCATTTTACAGATGGGGAAACTGAGACACAGAGAGCTAGCTACCAGAGTGTGTCCAGCAGAGGCCCCAGTCTGATCTCCATGAAGTGTGCACACATTGTATTATTGTCCAAGACTCACCCACCTTTGTATCATGGTAAACAAAAAACAAGCAAACCTTACACTGAGCATCCATGTCCAGAGACTTATTCTTCCCAAGTGCTCTTTTCACATAGAGATGATCCACTTCTAATCACCCTGAGTGGAAGATGACAACCCCCACCTGCTGTGACTACCAGAATGACTCAATAGGACAGCCCCGTGTCTCTGGGCAGGACTCTACAACCAGACACCCTGTCCCACAAAGCTATTCAAAGGCACAGGCATTGGAAATAGTATCAGGTCTCCTAATTCCTGGAACCACGGTCTCTTTACTGGAGCATGCTGCCTTTGCTAATCCACTTAGATTCTCATACCCCGATTGCCCCCTTGTGCTTTTCTTTTTCCATAGCAGGGTTAGTATTGATTCCTGGAACTGAAATCAATGAAACAGAGCCTAGAATGTGTTTTTTATAACATTCCAATAGCATCTAGAGGCCCCATTCTACTCGGCGCTGTACGAATACATAGTAAGAGGCACTCCCTACCCCAAGGAGTTTACAGTCTAAATAGAAACACATGCAAGGCACAAAGGGGTGAAGTGACTTGCTCAAGGTCACACAGCAGGTCAGTGGCAGAGCCAGGAACAGAACCAAGGTCTCCTGACTCCCAGTCCTGTACCTCATCCACTATAATATGGTAATAGCAATTCACATCTTTAGAGACCTTTCCATCTGACGTCTAAGTCCGTGGTTCTCAACCCAGTTACCATTGTGGGCCACATATGCAGCTCTCTGTGTTACGTGGGCTGCATCCACAAAATATACATATTACCTGTATGCCCCCAAAGATGCCACATGGGCCGCAGCTGTGTGCTGATTGGGCTGCAGTTGAGAATCTGGGTCCATATGCTCACAAACATTAATTAAATATGACTCGCAAAGAATATAAATTGAGTTTTTGTGCTTCTTTAGGGTGTATATAACGATGGCCTTGAAGGTTTTGATTGCGGGTTGTTTTATTTGGGGGGGCGGGGGTTTCAACATTATAAATTCAGCTCTTGCTACCCCTGTTTACTTTTCCTGGGCGTCTCTATGGATGACAAGAGAACTAGTAGAGCTGTGACAGAAACACCACGCAATTGAAACTTGATTAAATGAGGGGGACATTCTTATTTAGACTCTTTAAAATCTTTTTGTTTGAGGTTTTTCATGTTTTTGTCAATACCTTTCTGACTCAAAGCGTCCTTGTTAGCCCTGACTTGGGAAAGCATCCCTCCTAAGCACGTGCTTAGCTTTAAGCAGGAGCTGAAATGCTTGTCTGTATATGGCTGCTATTATTTGTGTTTCAATAGTACCTAAAAGCCTCAGACAGGAATGGGGCCCTATTGTTCTAGATGCTGTCCTGGCCCTGAAGGCTGTTCACTCTGAAAAGGACAGCACCGCTCTTTGCAAGGGTTTGACATCCCAGCCCCTTCAGTCGAGGGCTGCAAAAGATCTCAGTTCACATCCTTGAGTCATCCAAAAAAATCCTGCAGCCAAAACAAAAAGACAAGACAATTCCTTTAATTAATGAAAATGACAAAACCTTTCAGGGCTGCTTTATACACAGTAATGAAGCAACAAAGGGGACAAATTCATTCCCTGCGCCGCCCCGTCCAGTCACAGTGCCTCTGCAGGTAGATACAGCAAGTCTTGTGCAAGAGGCTGGCCTTGGCCAAAGAGGGGAAACACATAACTAAATGCATGTTTCCTTAGACAAGTCCACACCAGGGCCGCCTGAGGGAGGGAGAAAGTGGGGCAATTTACCCCAGGCCCCCACAAGAGTTTTTCAGGGCCCCTGGAGCAGGGTCCTTCACTCGCTCCAGGGGCCCTGGAAAACGCTCGCGGGGCCCAGGCCCCCGGATCTTCTTCCGTTCCTGGTCTTCGGCGAGGGGGGGAGTCCTTCCACTCTGGGCTGGAAGGACCCCCTGCCACCGAATAACCACTGAAGCGGGACCCGCCACCAAAGTGCTGGGTCTTCTGTGGTAATTCGGTGACGAGGGGCCCCTGGCGTGGGTCTTCGGGCACTTCGGCAGTGAGTCCTGGAGCGAAAGGACCCCCTGCCGCGAAATTGCCGCCAAAGCGGGGGCCCCCTGCCACCAAAGACCCCAGGCCCCCTGAATCCTCTGGGTGGCCCTGGTTCATACCCTGCCAAATCCTTGTAGCCCTGCACTCACATGCCTTTAATGAAGCCAAATAAAAGCAAAGTTACAATAAACAAAGGCAATAGGTTCTCGTTATTATTAATTTACAGTAGCATCTCAGAGGCCCCATCGTGCTAGGCTCTTCACAAACAGAGTCCCTGTTCCACAGAGCTTACAGTTTAAACTGGGATCTGATCCAAGTCCTATTGACTTCAATAGGAGTCTACTGCAGTCAAGGGAAAGCAGTTGGATCAGCCCCTAAAGGTGTGGTTTCACAGGGGGCTTGAGATATCTTAGTCCTTCAGCAGGAGCACTAGACCTGATACCTAACCTCCTTGCACACTGGAGCTAGAGCAGAGGATCCTGGGCTCCCCGTTGTGCTCTGGCCAAGGACTCCACCCACCCACAGCCCAGCTGCATATGTATTGCTCAGAACATTCACACACCAGGAAGTTCTGCACAGCCAAAAGCGTCTCAGCCCAAAACCCACATCATCCTCCTAGATCTCCCTGCAGCATCTGTTGCTGCTGACCATGAGATTCTGCTCTCTTGTCTGAGAGAGGTGGCAGGAATCCAGGATAATGAGCTGAATGGTTTGAGTCCTTCCTGGAGGGACACAACCAATGAATCATGATGGGATACTTCATCTTCATCACTGACCTCTCACCTGTAGAGTCCCACAAGGATCAATTCTCTCTCTGGTTCTTTTCAAATGTCTATATGCAACAACTAAATGAGCTGGTCAGATGACCTGGACTCAAGTGCCAGCAATATGCAGACAACATACAGCTCCACCTATCCTTCCCCACATATGACCGCACTGCTACTCCCAAGAAGGCCCAGTGCTCAGATAAGATCATGTCTTGAATGAAAAATACTTGGCCAAAGCTGAGCACAGCAGAGGTGATGCTAGTGGGCAGAAGAAAGTATTCTGAGGAATTTGCAGCTATGGTGCAATTTCTGGTGGTTTATACACACCCACAATTGACCAATTCAGGCCATAGTCTTGGAGTACTCTTGGATTCCTTGCTAAAGCTGAGGTCTCACAAAGAAGCATCCACGAGTCATGCTTTCTACCATCTCTGCTTGGCTAGGAAATTCAGTCCCATCTTGAATGATGTTAAAACCATGGCCTCAGTTATTCATGCCTTTGGCACCCCTCAGCTGGATTACAGCAAGGCAAAGCCCTCAGCATTTAGGGAACTCCAACTAGTACAGAATACCACAGTGCACCCCCTCAGCAACACAGACTACTTTGAGCACATCATACCTGTTCTCTCTCTCTACACTGGCTTCCCATAGACTGCCAAATCAAGTGCAAGGTCTCAACTCATCCTCCGTGGCCCCAGGTTAGTTAAAATATCATCCAAAACTCCGGGGTGGAGTGTGGTCAACAATTACCCTCATCTGGCACAATAGAAATCTCTGCAATAAGAGTAAAGTTTATCTGTGCAGGAGACAACTTTCTTGGGGGCCAGTCCAAGCCTGTGGAGTGAATTCCCCAGGAACTAAGGACCATCATAAACCTCACCACTTTCCATTCCAAGATGTCTATGAAAAGGTTATGATTATGCTATCTAAATGCATGTATCATTGTGTTTAAAGTATTGGGTCTATACTGTCTGTATTTCAAACTTGTGCTATGCTTCTGAGTGACACCCCAGACAATGTGGCATCAGCACTACCTAGCCTGCTTGATGGTCCATAAACGCCCATCAGCTATACAATTAACCCATTGAGAGAAGGCAGATACATCTTTGACTCAGCAAGGCGTGCAGGGACATGCCCATGGACAGAACTCTAAGGTTTTTCCATGCCATGGGCTGGGTATCTTGTGGTGGCAAGAAAGCACAAGTCACATGGCAAAAGGACTATAAAAGGCATCATCATCATCTCCATTTTGTCTTCAATCCTGTTTCAGATCCCTGGAGGAACTTTACTACAAACTGAAGCTCTGAACAAAGGACTGAATGGCTCATCCAAGCTGTGGATGTACTCCAGAGACTTGATTTGAACCTGTAGTTTATTCCATCACTGCTACAAGCCTGAACCAAGAACTTTGTCATTATTATATGTAATTGATTCCATTTACCCAGTTTTAGCTCTCATCTCTATTTCTTTCTTTTTATGAATAAACCTTTCGATTTTAAGATTCTAAAGGATTGGCAACAGTGTGATTTGTGGGTAAGATCTGACTTATATATTGACCGGGTCTGGGGCTTGGTCCTTTGGGATCAGGAGAACCTTTTTTCTTTTACTGGGGTGTTGGTTTTCATAACCATTCATCCCCATAGCAAGTGGCACTTGTGGTGATACTGGGAAACTGGAGTGTGTAAGGGAATTGCTTGTATGACTTATGGTTAGTCAGCGGGGTGAGACCAAAGTCCTCTCTGTTTGGCTGGTTTGGTTTGCCTTAATAATAAAGGAAACCCAGCCTTGGGCTGTAACTGCCCTGCTCTAAGCAATTTGTCCTGAACTGATACACTCAGTTGTGTCCCGCCAGAGGCAGCATCATTACAACAGGTGACAGATGTTTAGTCATGTGGCTAAACATGCTACTGGCCGACACTCAGGTATTATGGTGATGAGTGTGGAATAAAAACATATATTTTTTCTAGGTCTGTAGAATAGACTTGCAGGATCCAGGCCTTTATGGAAGTTATGATACTCTTATTATATTAATTCTTGCTCACACCAGGAAAGTAACTTCACTAGCAATATACGTCAGTAGCTTTTCCCCAGTGCCACATAATTTCTGTTATCCGCTGACCATGTGAGTACACTATCATCATTGCTGAGTAATTATGTGATTATTCCAGCCCTTTAAATTACAGCTGTCACCTACACCCTTACAAGTGCAGGTGACATGGACAGGATGCATTCCTCCACTGTTTGTTAATTATAATTATAAAAACTCAAACACTCTGCCAGAAAAATGGAGCCACTCATTAGTACTTTTGCCTTAATATTTTATTGTCAAATTAAATTAGAATGACAACCATTAATAAAACAATTCTTGTTACTACATCGGTGTCCAATCCCAAAGGCCTCAGGATGCCTTAATAAAAAAAAGTGTCTAAAAGCAAAATTGCAATGAACAAAGGCTATATGTTGTTAGTGCCATTACAACAGTAGCATGTAGATGCTCCCTGGTGCCTGATACTGTACAAACACATAGTGAGAGAGTCCCAGCACTGAAGAGCTACTGATCTAAATAAAGAGAAATGGTGGGAAGGGAGACAGGGGCACAGGAAGGTGAAATAAAAAAAAAAAATAATTACATAACAGGTCGGGGTGGAATCAGGAATGGAATGCAGATGCCCTATTCACAGGACCATGCTGTCTTCCATGTGACTCCTAAAACTCCAATGACCAACAAGTTGAGGGGCAAATGAACCGCTCCTCACAAAAGCAGAGTCATCAGGTTTTGTGAGGGACAGAGGATGGAGCCTACTCCTCAGTTTACAGGCAGGCTGTGGGGCTGCAAGACTTCTTACCTGTTTCTTCACGGCTTTCCGCTGGAGATGGGCAAGCACAGATCTCCTGGCCCTAACATGCCAACCTGTTGAGCCAAAATGGAGAGCCCTCCAGGGTACGTAGGGTTAAAACTGGAGGGGAAGTCCATGAATCATAGACTTTAAGGTCAGAAAGGACCATTATGATCATCTAGTTTGACCTCCTGCACAACGCAGGCTACAGAATCTCACTCACACACTCTTGTATCAAACTTGTGTCTGAGCCATTGAAGTCCTCAAATCATGGTTTAAAAAGACTTCAAGATGGAGAGAATCTTCCAGCAAGTGACTTGTGCCCCATGCTGCAGAGAAAGGCGAAAAACCCGCAGGGCCTCTGCCAATCTGCCCTGGAGGAAAATTCCTTCCCGACCCCAAATCAGCTAAACCCAGAGCATGTGGGCAAGACTCACTAGCCAGACATCCAGGAAAGAATTCTCCATAGTAACTCAGATCCTACCCCTTCTAACAACCCATCACAAGCCATTGGGCATATTTACCACTAATAGACAAAGACCAATTAATTGCCAAAATTAGGCTATCCCATTATACCATCCCCTCCATAAACTTATCAAGCTTAGTCTTGACGCCAGATATGTCTTTTACCCTCACTGCTCCCCTTGGAAGGCTGTTCCAGAACTTCACTCTTCTGATGGTTAGAAACCTTCATCTAATTTCAAGTCTAAGCTTCCTGATGGCCAGTTTATATCCATTTGTTCTTGTGTCCACATTGGTACTGAGCTTAAATAATTCCTCTCCCTCACTGGTATTTATTCCATTGATATATCTGTGGAGAGCAATCACATCTCTCCTCAGCCTTCTTTTGGTTAGGCTAAACAAGCCAAGCTCCTTGAATCACCTTTCATAAGGCAGGTATTCAATTCCTTGGATCATCCTAGTAGCCCTTCTCTGAACCTGTTCCAGTTTGAATTCATCCTTCTTAAACATAGGAGACCAGAACTGCATACAATATTCCAGATGAGGTCTCACCAGTGCCTTGTATAACGGTACTAACACCTCCTTATCGCTACTGGAAATACTTCACCTGATGCATCCCAAGACCGCATTAGCTTGTTTCATGGCCATATCACATTGGCAGCTCAAAGTCATCCTGTGATCAACCAATACTCCGAGATCCTTCTCCTCCTCTGTTATTAACTGGGGACGCATCAGTTGGAAGTAACAATAATTCTTGTTATTAATCCCTAAATGCATGACCTTGCACATTTCACTATTAAATTTCATCCCTTTATTACTCCAGTTTATAAGGTCATCCAGATCTTGATTTGATATCCTGGTCCTTCTCTGTATTGGCAATACCTCCCAACTTTGTGTCATCTGCAAACTTTATTAGCACATTCCCACTTTTTGTGCTAAGGTCAGTAATAAAAAGATTAAATAAGATTGGTCCTGAAACCGATTCCTGAGGAACTCTACTAGTAACCTCCCTCCAGCCTGACAGTTCACCTTTCAGTACGACTCAGTCTCCCCTTTAACCAGTTCCTTATCCACCTTTCAATTTTCACATTGGAAAAGATAGGGATCAATTTAGCTAATAATTCCCCATGTGGAACCGTATCAAATGCCATACTGAAATCAAGGAAAATTAGATCCTCTGCGTTTCCTTTGTCTAAAAAATCTCAAAGAAGGAGATCAGGTTGGTTTGGCACAACCTACCTTTTATAAAACCATGTTGTAATTTGTCCCAATTACCATTGACAATGTCCTTAACTACTTTCTCCTTCAAAAAATTTTCCAAGACATTGCATACTACAGATGTCAAACTAACAGGCTGTAGTTGCCCAGGTCACTTCCCCCCCCCCCCTTTCTTAAAAACAGAACTCTGTTAGCAATTCTCCAGTCATATGGTACAACCCCTGATTTTAAGGTTCTACTAAATTGTTGCTAATGGGCTTACAATTTTGTGTGCCAGTTCCTTTAATATTCTTCAACGAAGGTTATCTGGGTCCCCCGATTTAGTCCCATTGAGCTGTTCAAGTTTGGCTTCTACCTTGGATGTGGTGATATCTACCTCCATATCCTCATTCCCATTTGTCATCCTACCATTATCCCTAAGCTCCTCATTAAAAACTGAGGCAAAGTATTTTAGATATTGGGTCATGCCTAGCTTATCCTTAACCTCCACTCCATCCTCAATGTTTAGCGGTCCCACTTCTTCTTTCTTTGTTTTCTTCTTATTTATATGGCTGTACAACCTTTTACTATTAGTTTTAATGTCCTTTGCAAGGTGCACTCTACATGGCTTTTGGCCTCTCACTTTATCCCTACATGTTTTGACCTCAATAAGGTAGTTTTCCTTGCTAATCCCTCCCATCTTCCACTCCTTGTGGGCTTTCTGCTTTTTCTTAATCACCTCTCTGAGATGCCTGCTCATCCAGCTTGGTCTGCAATTCCTGCCTATTAATTTTTTCCCTTTTCTGGGACGCAGGCTTTCTGCAACTTTGACATGAAGTAATTCCAGGGCTCCTTCATCTTTAGATCCCCAAGTTCTTCAGTCCAATCTACTTCCCTAACTAATTTCCTTAATTTTTTAGCGCTTTTGAAATTGAAAACTCTAGTCACAGATCTATTTTTGTTTATCCTTCCATTTAGTTTAAACTGAATTAGCTCATGATCACTCGAACCAAGGTTGTCCCCTACAACCATTCCTTCTATGAGGTCCTCACTACTCACTAAAACCAAATCTAAAATGGCATCCCCTCTTGTTGGTTCAGCAACTACTTGGTGAAGGAATCCATCAGCTATCACATCCAGGAAAATCTGAGCCCTATTATTATTACTAGCACTTGTCCTCCAGTCTATATCTGAGAAGTTAAAGTCTCCCATGATCACACAATTCCTATTAGTATTTACTTCAATAAAAACATTTAAAAGATCTCTATCCATATCCAAATCAGATCCCAGCGGTCTGTAGCACACCCCAATCACTATCTCAGGGGAGGCTCTAGTAGCTTTCTTCCTCAATGTGATTTTTGCCCACACAGACTGTCTTATCCATTCCATCCCTTCTTGTTTCTTTACAGTCTTCCTCATCAGTGGTATACAATGCTACTCCACCACCTTTGCTTTTATTTCTGTCTTTCCTAAACAGCACATAGACTTCAATATCTGTACTCCAGTCATGACTACTATTCCACCATGTTTCTGTTATCCCTATAATATTCAATTTCACTTCCTGCACCAGTAGCTCTAGTTCCTCCATTTTGTTACCTAGGCTCCTCACATAAATGTACAAACGTCTTAATTTTTGTTGTTTGGCTTTACTGACATTCTTTACCCGATTAGGCCCAGACATTCTACAGCCAGTATCCCCTATTAGAATTGTATCTACAGTACCCTTCCTCTGTATGTCCATTCTCCTACCCACGGATGTATCCTCCTTACTTCGTTTTCTTCCTTCTCAATGTTAAATTCCGGAGTGGAGATTACCTGGACATCTCCCAACCATCTCCCCCCAATTCCTAGTTTAAAGGTCTCTTAATCAGTTGTGCCAGCCTCCATCCTAGAAGTCTATTTCCCGCCCTACTTAGTTGAAGTCCATCCTGAGAGAACAGTCCTCTATCCATGAATGCCTCCCAGTGGCCATACATCCCAAAGCCCTCCTTATAGCACCCCTTCCTTAGCCATCTGTTGATCGTCATAATCTTGTCACACCTTTGTTGCCTTTCTCTAGGAACAGGCAGAATTCCACTGAAGATGACCTGAGCCTCAATTTCCTTAAGTGTCTTCCCCAGCCTGGCATAGTCTCCCTTGATACGTTCCAGAGAGAATCTAGCCGTATCATTTGTTCCCACACAAAGGACAATCAGCGGATTCTTTCCCGCTCCCGTTAGGATCCTCTTCAGCTTCAGGTCCACATCCTGTATCTTAGCACCCGTCAGACAGCGCACCCTTCTGTTCTCTGGATCAGCTCTGGTTACAGGCCTGTCTATTCTTCTCAGTAAGGAGTCCCCAGTCATGTAGATCTGCCTTTTCCTGGTGATGGTGTGATTCTCCGGTCTATCCCCTGTTCCCTCTGGCTGCAAGTCCTCTCGATTCCTATTCACTCTTGCAATCCTCCGCAATCCATCCCGTATCCTCCTGGGGCTCATGTTTGGTGTTGATATCTCCATTGACTCTTTCCCTCTTCTTATAGGACTAGCTGCTCTTCTCTTCTTCCTTGCCCTCTCACCTTCAGTGACCATCTGCTGTGCCCCTTCTTCATTTTCCAACTCCGCAAACCTGTTCCTGAGCTCTATTGCTCCTTCACTAGCCCATCTTTTCCTCTACCTGGTTCTCTTAGTCACATGCTTCCACTGTCCACTTTCCTCACCCAGTAGTCTCCCCTCAGAGTTCTTTGTTCCTTCTTCCATATGCAAGTCTGAGCTTTTCCATTCAGACTCCTCGTGTCTTTGCTCCATCATCCGCTCAAACGCCCTTCTACGCTCAACCAGAGTTTCCACCTGCATCTCCAGTTCTCAGATCTTTTCTTCCATCAGCTCTATCAGGCGGCACTTCATGCAGACAAAACTCTTTCCAGATACCCCCTCCAAGACCATATACTTGCTGCAGCTTCCACACCCAGTCATCTTCATTGTGTCTTCCACTGCTTGGGTCACTACACCTGCTGCCTCTGTACCTGTCATAGGCTTTCCACCTAAATCCTGTAAACCTGGGAAACACAAACCAAACCACCACCCACAGCACAACAAACCCCCAACAAGCACCAAGACACTGCTAGAACACTGCACACTCTCTTCAGTAACCTGTCTGTTCCTCTGCCTGCCTCAGTCTCCCCCCAAACTCCCCTGTTTAGAGCTTTGTTTGCCAGCTCCTGTGCCGCTGCAGCTGTCTATGCCACCGCCTGACTGACTGGCTACCTTTATAGGACCCCTAGTCAGAGAAGCCTCACCCCCTACTCAGGGCTCAGCTTCTCTCCCAGCACACTGCCCCTACCAACCTCCACACATACAACTGCAACTACAGATACAAATAGCTACAAATACTTTCTCCTCCACCAGAAGTCCCACTCAAACTTCTCTGTTTACAGCTCTGTTTGCTGGCACCTGTGCTGCTGCAGCTGTCTATGAGTCGAAAAGGTGGTGTCATTTTAAATTTTGTTTACAGTGTCAAACATTTTCAATGACACTTTGAACAATGGCGAGCAGCTCTGTAGCTGGGCAAAAATCCCTAAACATTTCATGAAATTTTACTTGTTTGCCAATTTTTGTCCAAGTTTGAAATTGATGACAAATTTTTGTTGACATTTCAAAATCCAAACAGTTTCAACCAGCTGTGGTGTCGAGGAGGCTGAAACTGCCTGCACGGCCTCTCTGCCAGTGACCCCCGCATACAGCTCCCGGAGGGAAGTGGCACTGAGGGGCTTGTGCAGGGTACATTTAATCCATTGTAACAACCAGAAAGGGAAATCAAATGTCAAGCTTCGCTCTGAAGGATCATTCTCAGACACCACAGGTGAACTTTGGCTTGGGGATGGGGATGGGGAGAACATTTCAGCGTCATGGTGATCCAAAGTCCACTGAATTCAGTGAAGAGACTCCATTTGACTTCAGTGGTCTTTGGATTAGACCCCAGATAATTTTAAATGGAGATGGACAACCTACATTGTCTTGACAGGGACACAGAACACGATCCCTCAGGTAGTGCAGCAGTTACACCTCCTTAAACCAAGGAGGAGTTTGGAACACAGTGGGCCAGATCCTCAGCAGGTGTAAGTCAGCATCACTGCAAAGATCTGGCCCGGTGTTTTAGTCTGGTCCCTGCTTTATGCATTCCCATTCATGCTCTCTCTTCTCTGTTGCAGCATTGGTAAATCCAAGTCAGAGGATGATTCTCCACCGCACTTATGTAATTGGTTCAGGTACCAGATGAATCAAGTTGTCCAGTCACTTCTGGGTACTTTAGGGGCTCCTGAAAGAGCAACCTATTGGAGTGTGACCCAGTCTAGAACAGCATAATTGATGGGATCGGCAAATACAAAGTCACATTACATAAGAACAGCCGTATCGGGTCAGACCAAAGGTCCATCTAGCCCAGTATCTGTCTACCAACAGTGGCCAATGCCAGGTGCCCCAGAGGGAGTGAACCTAACAGGCAATGATCAAGTGATCTCTCTCCTGCCATCCATCTCCATCCTCTGACAAACAGAGGCTAGGGACACCATTCCTTAACCAATCAGGAATGGATTACTGTGAGAGACTATTTGAAGAAGGAAATGGTTTTGACTCAAATGCTTTCTGCCAGTAAAGAGCAGAGCCCTGCAAAATATCAAATGTGTTTAAAAGGTACAAATGCCCCATGGGTGGTTTAGATTTTCCCAAAAGTGACTGGAAGACGCAATGTTATTGTTCCGCAACACGACATCGTGGGGTGATAGAGAAAAAAAAAAAATCTGGTGATGAACTGCAAAACAACTGGCCTTCCAGCAACCCAATAAAGGGAGAAGAATATCATCCATTTACAGAGAGGAAGATGGAAAGTGACAGGGCTACGCTTTACAGTCCATTCCACTGATGACGGCTGGAGCTTTAGCTGAAGTTAATTTCTCAGAGCCCCCCGAAATGAAAATAGAGCAAACCACTATGATTTAAGAAGTGATAGCCAGACAATTTGTCACTACAGGAAACAGCCATTAAACATTAGCCTCTTTGCTGAGGCACATGGCATCCAGTCCTTAATCTAGTTTAGACCATTCCTATTTTATCCTTTACCGTTTATGATGAGAATATTTCATACATTTTCACAAAGACTTAGGCTGATCCTCCGTCCAAGTGGAAACAGTAATTTCCACTACTAAACATATTTAGGAACATGCCACTAAAGCTCTGCAGGACTTTGCATGCTGCATCATGTTTGGTTTTAGTTGACTGCAGTTCAAAGGAGCATGAGCAGAAAAGCTTTAACTGTTGCTTTTTCTAATCTTGTTTGGTTTACATCAAATGCACTCATTTTATTTTAGCTATTTGGCAAGTTGCTTTGTTTTGAATTAATATTAATGAGAATAAGCAACATTGATCATTTTCATGCACATAGGGCATGTCATCTGTAGATTTCAAAGCACATCATCATCCTGTTTTACTGTGAAACTGAGGCACAGAACAGTGACACAGCCTGACCAGATAAGATGAGTCAGTGATCGAGCTAGGAATGGAACCAGCTGTTCTGGTTCCCAGAGCTCTATAGGTACTTCCAGAGGGCCATTGTCCATGCTTAGGGCCCTACCAAATTGACGGCCGCGAAAAACATTAATGGACTGGGAAATCTGGTCTCCCCCATGAAATTCGTACTTTTATCTTTTACTCAGACTGGAGGTCAAGACACAAGAGGGCTTTGCAAGGCTATTGCAGGGGGGCTGTGGTATTGCCACCCTTACTTCTGTGCTTCCTTCAAAGCTGGGTGCTGGAGAGTGGCAGCTGCTGGCCAGTGGCAGCTGCTGGCCAGGAGCCCAGCTCTGAAGGCAGAGCCACTGCCAGCAGCAGCACAGATTTAAGGATGGTATGGTATGATTTTGCCACCCTCACTTCCATGCTGCTGCCGCCACCAGCACTGCCTTTAGAGTTGTGCATCTGGCCAGCAGCTGCTGCTCTCCAGCTGCCCAGCTCGGAAGGCAGCACAGAAGTGTGTGGCAATACCACCAACAGGGCCCCCAGTCTGAGAAATGCTGACTTAAGGGCTTTATATGTTTAGGTTTTTAAATACATAGTCATGTTTTGTTACAACATCAGGAAACTTAAGATTTAAATATCTGAAACCATGAAATTCAATATTTAAAAAATACTATGATCATGGAATTTACCAAAATGGACCATGAATTGGATAGGGCCTTATCCATGCTAGACCAGTTCTCTTGATAACTGGTCAGTCTGGCTCTTTTCACCAGGTCTGAGTTCAGATAAAAATTAAGACATGCTTAACAATAGAAAATGCTTTGAAAGGGTTCCCAGCGCTGGTGAAAGAGTGATAAGCAGAATGTCTTGTCATTGTGTCTCACTATACCCCCCTTACTGCTGTGTGAAGTGTGGGACACTTGCACCTGAACAGCCCTCTTGCAAATGCATCCAAGTTCAGTCTTCCTAGAGAAGACACTGTGTACTCTTGGTCTGTGTGCTGGATCTTTGCAATGAAGGGCCTACCATGCCCCTGTCCCTCTGCTGTCAGACAGCTATGGCTACAAAACATGGGCATGTGGGAGGTCTGCATACTTCAAGCCCCGCAGTGCTGTGCTATCTCACTGTCCTGCCCCTTTGCTCTGTTCCTTTTCTTCCCCAGTGGCTCACCTCCCTTCCTGGAGCTGGGTGAGATAGTGAGTGAGGGCAGCTGGGAGTATGTCTCCCAACCCCTTTCCAAAGATGGATGCTGGGTCGAGAGTTTTTGTCGGGAGGAGGAAGGGGGACGACCTGCAGCCAGCTGCGAAAGCAGGAGGGTGCTTAGGGTGACCAAATGTCCTGATTTTATAGAGACAGTCCCAATTTTGCAGGATTTTTCTTATATAGGCACCTATTAGCCCCCATTCCCACCCCCGTCCTGATTTTTCACACTTGCTATTTGGTCAGCCTATGGGTTCTCAGGAATCCACCTGGCCCTTACAGGAAGGAAAGGGGAGTGAGGGAAAAAAAAAAAAAAAAAAAAAAGAGGTGAGTTCTGCTGTTCCATGGGCTCAGGGGGTAGAAGTCCCACAGCACATCAAGTGGTTGCCCTCCTCCAAGAGGTGGGGAAGTGAGCAACACAAGCAGGCAGAAGAGATTTCTCCCTTCCCTGGTGTGTTTTCCCAGACCCTGTGGCATTGGCCAGTTGGAGGAGGGGTATCCTCCCCCAGTCACAGAAGGGGGATGAAGTCACTGGGTCAATTAAAACCTGCCCACAGTCACACAGGAGCTTATAGCAGAGCTGACAATTGAACAGATTTCTCCAAGTCCCACACCCATGCCCTTCCCATTAGATCAACGCTCCCACCTGGGGGTAGGGCTGGAGCATTGGAGCCACTATTTTTATTCAAAGCACTGAACATGTAAGTCACAAGATTTGTGGCAGGGCTAGGAACTGAACCCAGCCATCCTGTGTGACCACGGGCCATTCACTCTAGGGACAGACTTAAAGGTACCTGGGTACTTAATGTCCATTGATTTCAGGGAGAGTTAAGCACCTAAGTACCTTTAAAAAGCCAGCCTGTAGTCTCTCTGTCATCTGTAAAATGGGGATAACATTATCTCTGCCTTGTCTGTACAGATTGTAGCTCCTTGCCACAGGGACTGTCAACTACTATATACAGTGCCTGCAGCTGCAGCCTCCAGGTGCTACTGTAATACAGATAATCATTTCCCCTGTGGGTGGGGAGGAGAGAGGTCTCCTCAGACTCACATTACTGCACCCTGAGGCTGCATTAGCAGTGGGGATTCCTTCCCCCACCCCATGTGAAAATCCTGTGTCCATAGCCCTGTTTCTTTGGGGCAGAACTTGGGCCCTCAGTTCAGCAAAGCACTTAAGCCAGGAGTTCTCAAACTTTTTTTTGTTGGGACTCCCTATGAAAATATTTCAGGCTGTGACAACCCCTCACCCTGAAAAAATGATGAGCCCACCCCACCATACCACCCTTACCTCTGCGCTGCTGCTGGCAGCAGCGCTGCCTTCAGAGCTGGGCTCCCCGGCCAGCAGCCACTCCTTTCATGATCCCTCTACACGAGTCTTGTGACCCTATTTTGGGTCAGGACTATCAGTTTGAGAAATGCTGACTTAAGCAGATGAGTTATCCCATCTCTATTCAGCAAAACACTTAAGCAAGGGCATGTGGAAAGCCAAACTTGTACATAAGTGCTCTGCTCAGTCAGAGCCTTAGCCCAAAATGCCCTCCTCCAACATGGCGTGCGGCCACGTAGGTCACTTCTTTTCTATTCAGCTCATATTATGTTTAAAAGATTAATGAGACATAGCTTCTTGATTTAGAATATATTTCAGACAGACATTCTTACTTCAGATCATTTGCCCTTCTTTTGGTGGATTGTGTTAGCAGAATGATTTATGGATATTTATTTCCAAACGTAGTGTCTGAACATTGATGGAGTGAATGTTGATGCTGTTAATGCCAGATAATCAATGCACATTTAACAGCTCGTAGGGTGTGCTGAACTGTGACAGTAGTTTTGGGCAGGGAGGTGGACAGCCAAGGATACTTTTACTTGTTTCTTGAACACTGCATACACTTCGGCATTCACAAAGGTCCTGATTGCTGCAGACACATCAGTGAATGAACAACTTAGAGCTTCATTCCATATGTGGTATCTTATTTGCCAAGATCTACGAACAATGTGTACAGAAGAGGAAACCTGTAAAGCACCTCTGGAGAGGTCTTCTCCAATAAATTGGAGAATTCCCTCAATGAGGGTTATATTACGATTGGCTCTTGTACAGGGACATGAGTGGTCACACACAAAAATCCTTCCTACCCATTGTAAGGGTCAATCCAAAATAGTAACCCACAACATGAACAGACCCTTCTTCCACCAGCAAACAAGTCATCCAAAAGAGTGGGGAAGAAACAGGGGCATGGGCTCTGTTCTTTTTCCAGATTGGTGGAGCAGGAATGGTGAGCCATGAGGAACAAATAGTCTAGACACTATAAATCAATCCCTGAGCGCTCTCCCATCGACTCTTGTACTCCAGTTCTGCGAGAGGCACAGGCAGAGTAGATGGGGGAATGGCAGCAGTCAACTCACCATAGTGAGGACACCGCAGTAAGTAGATCTAAGTATGTCAACTTCATCTATGTTATTCACGTAGTTCAAGTTGCGTAACTTCAATCAATTCCCCCACCCCCGCCCCCATAGACTAGGCCTAGCGGAGTTCAAGGATCAGTCTTGATCTTAGTTAATTTCATCAATGATATTGGCACAAGAAGTAGGAGTGTGCTAATGAAATTTGCTGATGACAAAGTTGTAACACAGAGGGAAATCCAAATATTATACAGAAAGAATTGGATGACCTCACAGACTGAAATAACGGAAATGGGATGAAATTTAATAGTACAAAATGAAGGTCATTGATCCTTGGTATCAACCCCACTCTGGAACTGACTATGAACTCTTCTGCTACTCTCAGCCTCAGGTTTGACCCTACTATGAGCCTTGCTCCTGAATGCCCTTGTTGGGATCCTGATGCCTAGTTTATAGCAGAAACTTTTATCATTCCCCAAATCAGAGTTCCAGTCAGCTTTTGGGGTCCAGATCAGGACATAAGGTCCAAATCAAGCTGTGTTCGAAGCTAGGAGTTCAAGAACAGTCGTGGCAGATACAGGAACACTATGGTTGCCTGGACACTTCCTGGAATGCCCTAGCTCTTGGGTTTATATAGGACAGGGAGCCAATCAGGAGCCCTGATGATGATGATGCCTCTCAAATCCCTTAAGGTGAGACTTCCCATGGCCTGTGTCCACAGAAAGTTGTGGAGTGCAAGCTAGTTACAGTTGCCACTGAATGGCAGCTTGGAGGTGTTTGCTGCTGGGTAGCTCTTCTGGCCTGGGTTTGAGACCCATTGGGCATTACAGAGGGGGTCTTATGAACTGGAAGTGAAAGAGGAGGAGAATGACCAATACACCCAGGTCTATCACATGATGACTATAAGCCACCAATGTGGTGTGTTTGTGAAAAAGGCAAGTGCCATCCTAGAATATATCAGGTGAAGTGTATTTCCAGTGGAGATAGGGAAGTGTTAATGCCACTGTCCAAGGTGCCAATAAAACCTCATCTGGAATGTTGTGTCCAACTCTGGTCACCCATGTTCAAGAAAGATGAATTTATACTAGGATGGTCCAGGAACTGGAGGGTCTATCTTCTGAGAAGAGACTAAAAGAACTTGGCTTGTTTAGACTACTAACACAAAGGCTGAAAGGGGATCTGATTACTCTCTGTAAATACATCAGGGAGGGAGAAAAGTGATTAAAAGGAAAGTGTTCAGAGTAGAACAAATGGGGATAAACTGGCCAGGATAGGCTGGAAAGTAGACAATGGCTTCTAACCATCAGAGGAGTGAGATTCTTAAACAGTCTCCCACCAACCACCTAACTAGAGTTAAGATGGAATCTGATAAATTTATGAAAGGGGTCACAGGATGGAGTTGCTTGCGATAGCAGGGGGCTGGATTTGATGACCCAACAGGTCCCTTCTAGTCAGTCCTATGTCTATAGGACATATGCAAATTGTCCCATTGACTACAATAGAAGCCACTAAAAATCTATAGAATCAAACAGAGAACAGTGTCCTTTTTACAGCATTTTTGACCCAACATAGAGTTCTACAGCAGAAATATAGTTTATTAATTTTTGTACTATGGTTCCAAAATCCTATCAAAAGTTATAATTTTCCTCTTGAATTGTACAGGGCTTTCCCCATGAGGGGTATATCATATGGTCATTTATTGTTCTGTGTTTTACACAATGGAGTGGATACCAAGGACGCTGTTGGTTTCTAAAACTACTTTACAAGAGTCCAGAGATACAAAAGTAATGAAGATATTCAGTACACAAGTGTAATGTTTTTAGCATGAGTGTGAAGTATCTCCCATAAGTGAAAATCCAATCTTCACCAAGAGATGCATGAGTCCCGCTATATATACCAGCAAGAAAATTACAGATCAAGCAAGCTGCAGATGATAGAACAGCTCTCTCATGCAGATAGATGTGCAGAATCTACAGGACACAGCTGTAAAATTGGTAGCATAAATAAATTTCCACATAATGCAAAACCCTCTGAATTCCAAAAAGCTTAGCAGTGCCTAACAACCGGGCAACCCTTTTTCCTGATCACTTTTGATAGGTCCTAATTAAAGCCTCTCTGGCAACTTTCTGTGAAATCAAGAGAACTAAAAGAGTCATCTCTCACATTTTCAGGCTTCTGAGCCCTTCCCTCCTCCCCATGTACCTCCACCCATGCGGGAGATTAAATATAACAGTCCAGACAAGATGAAATGCAATGCTCCTGAAGTTTTATTTGAGTTATTAAAAGGAGAGAAGTAACCAAGGGACAGTAAAACGTTCTAGTTCGTTATAAAAAGCTAAAGGCATTGCTCTTGCTTTTTAACACGTCACTCATTGTAATGAGGAAAGTGAGATTTTAAGGGGCAATAAGTAACAAACTGAAGGGATGAGGTGAATGGAGGTAGCCACAGAAGGATGGCTCATCATTGCCAAACGCAGAGTAGACAATAGCTCAGGGGTGGCCAACCTGAGCCTGAGAAGGAGCCAGAATTTACCAATACACGTTGCCAAAGAGCCACAGTAATATGCCAGCTGCTCCCCATCAGCTTCCCCACTGCTCCCAGCGCCACCCACCCATCAGCAGCCCCGCCAATCATCACCTCCCCTTCCTTCCCCATCAGCTGTTTTGTGGCATGCAGGAGACTCTGGAGGCAAGTGGGGAGGAGTGAGGGCATGGCAGTCTCTGCAGGGAAGGGGGCAGGAAGGGGTGGAGTGGGGGCAGGCACAGCCAGGGATTGAGCAGTGAGCACCCTCCAGCATATTGGAAAGTTGGTGCCTGTAGTTCCAGCCCTGGAGTCGGTACCTGTACAAGGAGCCACATATTAAACTTCTGAAGAGCCGCATGTGGCTCCGGAGCCACAGGTTGGTCGCCCCTGCTGTAGCTGAAAGGTACATAAATGGCATGACCAGGAGACAGTACAGCACATGCTGAGAGTAGCAGTTATAACAGCGGCAACAGCCATATTTACAGGATGAAGCATCATCCGTTACAGACCCTTCCATTAAGTTCCATAAAACCATGGGCACTGGGAACATTTTCTCCTGAACATAATAAGGACATAAGGAAGTTACTGGACAAGAAAAGGTTCTCTCCCCCTCCTCCACTCCCCCCCCCACCCACGCCTCTCCAGCTTCAGCGTCTCCATCCCACTTCTCTAATTTGTCACTCTGTCCTTTGGTTCCATCTTTTTCCATAAAAATATCTAGCTGTCTCAAACCTCTCTTTGCTGTTTGCTTCAATGGCCTTATTAGTTGTACTGCTCCAGCTATTCCCATCTGCAATCCCTCCAAAGAGTCTGTCCTCCCCACTGCCACTTAACAGACCAAGCTGCAGTCACTTCTGGTTTCCTTCCCACCCCCCTGTCTGGAATATTGTTGTTTGCTTCTAATTGGACTCTCCTGGGAAATAACCCGGAAAGTGCAACAGTTACAAGTGTCTCTGCCTAGCCACTTTTTGACATAGGAAGAGATCAGCCGTAATATGAGATTTCTGTGATTCACGCAGCTATCTGTCTAGGTGCTTATCACATCCTAACACCTGGCAGAAAGGCATAATGAGAGCCAATGGCTGGAAGCTGAAGCTAGACAACTTCAGGCTGGAATAAGACACAACATTTTAAGATTGAGGGTAATTAGCCATCAGAGCAACCTACCTGGGGAATGTGGTGGATTTGCCATCCATGAAAGCTTTAAATCAAGACTGGATTGCTACAGCCTGGCCTTGTCCATCTTCCAGATGGACAGTCACCAGTCTGTTGCAACCACTAGATCTCAGGTGTGTCTAAGCTCCCTGGGTCTAGGTAGAGTTAGTCACTGTTTTTAGCTCTGGGTCCATAGGTCACTTGCCCAGGTACAGACTTCTTGTCTGGTCACTTCCTTGGGATGAGACACTCCAAAGTCCAGGCATCCTAATCCTTGGAACCAATGTCTCAGACCTCCCAAGATCCCAGTTGCTCAAACTTGCTCCTCCAAATATCCACCTAGCTGTGGTTACTCTGGGTTCTAGCTTAAACCCTTCAGGCACAAAGTGACAGGCAAGCAAGGAACACGGGCTTAGCAAAGGCATTTCTTAAGCACAGTCACTTTACTCTTAAAAAGGGTCTGGAGATGCACCCTCACGCTAGTCCGATCCCTCACAGTCCTTTCTGGTCTTAAAGTCTATTGTGATCATCTAGTCTGACCTCCTGCATATTACAGGCCACAGAACCTCACCCACTCCCTCCTGTAATAGATGCCTAACCTCTGGCTGAGTTACCGAAGTCCTCAGATCATGATTTAAAGGCTTCAAATTAGAGAATCCACTATTTACACTAGTTTAAAACTGCAAGTGGCCCATGCTGCAGAAGAAGGTGAAAACCTCCCAGTGTCTGTCAATCTGGCCTGGGGGGGAAATTCCTTCCCAACCCCAAATATGGAGACCAGTTAGAGCCTGAGCATGTGAGCAGGCCCACCAGCCAACACCTGGGAAAGAATTCTCTGCAGTAACTTGGAGCCCTCCCCATCAAGTGTCCCATCACCAGCCATTGGAGATATTTGCTGCTAGTAGTCACAGATCAGTTACATGCTGTTGTAGGCAATCATAACATCCCCTCAATAAACTTATCAAGCTCAGTCTTGAAGCCAGTTAGTTTTTTTGCCCCCACTGCTCCCCTTGGAACGCAGTTCTAGAACTTCACTCCTGTGATGGTTAGCGAGTTTATATCTGTATGTTCTTGTGTTCACACTGGAGCTTAGCTTAAATAACTCCTCTCCCTCCCTAGTTTTTATCCCTCTGCTCTCTATAAATACAGCAATCATATCTCCCCTTGGCCTTCATTTTGTTAGGCTAAACAAGCCAAGCTCTGAGTTTCTTCTCATAAGGTAGGTTTGCCATTCTTGGGATCAGCCTAGTAACCTTCTCTGCACCTATTCCACTTCAAATCCATCTGTCTTAAATATGAGACCAGAATTGCACACAGTGTTCCAGATGCCTTGTATAATGGAACTATCACTTCCCTATCTCTTCTGGAAATACTTCCCCTGATGCATCCCTAGGACTACATTAGCCTTTTTCACCATAGGCGGCAGGTTTGTATAATTTTCGGTGGTGCCCAAAATGGTGGTGCCCCCACCCCGCTCCCGCCCAGTAAGCCGATATAAAACGAAGCTACAATGCGTCGGCACTACAAGATTACAAGGGTCAATTAAAAGTGGAAAGTCAGAAGCAGCACTTGCCTGCTTCAATATACGGTATTATATTTTGTTGCACTTGTTGTGACAAAGGGGGAATGTTCTTAATGTTTTCTCTGAATACTCTGTGGGTGCCTCAGTTTCCCCTGCAAGGTGCCAACTGAAGGTGTTGGGGACAAAGATCAGGTGGCCTCCTTGTCCAGAAGAGAGACAAAGGCTAGAGGAGAGAGTGTCAGTTTGGAGCTGGCTGGGGAAATGGGGAGAGTCCCAGAACTTGGGTCTGGGCTCCCCACCTCCCCATGATGGACTTGACTGAGGGGTCCTGTTTTCTGTACCTACAAGCTCTGTTTTAGACTGTAATCTTGTTGTCTAATAAACCTTCTGTTTTACTGGCTGGCTGAGAGTCATGTCTGACTGCAGAGTTGGGGTGCAGGGACCTCTGGTTGCCCCAGGACCTGCCTGGGCAACTTGCTGTGGAAAGCGCACGGTGTGGAAGGGCATGCTGAATGCTCCGAGGTCAGACCCAGGAAGGTGTAAGCTTCTTGCCTTGGAGACAGTATGCTCAGAGAGAGGAGGCTCCCCCAGAGTCCTGTCTGGCTTTGTATGGAGTAGTTCCAAAACATCCCAGCATCCCCTTCCACACCATGTGCTTCCCAGAAGTCTGCATGGGCACTGACACTCTCTCCTCTGCCTTTGTCTCTTTTCTGGGCATTAGGAGACCAGATCTCTTTGTTCTCCAACACTTCAGTTGGCACCTTGCAGGAGAGTGGCCCAGGTCATCAATTGCCTGGAGACAGGGTTTCAGCGATTCTCTGTGCAGGCAGCATCACACTGGCCCTCTAGGGCTCTACAACAATCACACCCCCTTATCCCACCATCTAGATCCTTGAGAAATGCGTAGGGAAAACTGAGGCACCCACACAGTATTCAGAGAAAACATTAAGAACATTCCCACTTTGTAACACCTGTATACAACTAGTTCTATACTTTAAAGGGTGTAAAATAATCAAGTATTGTGCTAAACACAATGATACTCCAAACTGACCACCAAATTTAAGTTGCACATTTTTCCCCTCAAGTGAGGGCTCTGGGGTGGGGCTGGGGATGAGGGGTTCACAGTGCAGGAACAGTGCTAGCGTCAGGTGCTGGTGTGCAGCTTCCTGAGTGGGGCGAGGGGCTGGGGATAAGAACTTGGATGCAACAGGCTGCCCAGGCTAGGCAAGAGCGACTCCCCCCACCCTTATGGACAGAGGCAAGTCCAGGAAGACTCCTCCTCTTCTCTCCTCCTGGTGTTGTTTCCACCAGACACTCGCAATTTGCATCACGGTGCACTGCACATGCTCCTAAGGGACTTCTGTCTAGTGTCAGTAAGTCCACTTGTCCTCTTTCTCTCTGTGGCGGTCCAGGGGTGGGGAGTGCGAAGTTCCATCACATGGACCTCCCTGTGCTGCTGCCCCTCACCATAGCCTCACTGGATGCCAAACTGCCCCTTGCCAAGCCTGGGGCAGGATGCCGGACTGCAGGAGTGGGGGCTGGGGTGTAGGGGTTCCACAATTCACCCAAGCCCCAGCTGCCTCAGGTCTAGAGCTCCCCCTCCGTCGCATCTCCCCTGTGGTGGGTGAGTCTGGGGAAGCAGAAGGTGGGGGGAAAGTATCCCAAGCCCATGGCTATCCTCCGCCCCTGCTGCCCCCTGCACCACTTGTTCACGGGGATGGGGCTGCCCCTTGCCGCAGTGCATTGGCTAGGTAGTTGGGGGCTGCACGCGGAAGCGGGTGGATCACAGGTGTCAACCTCCACTGAAGCCCCAGCAGCTGCAGGTGAGCTGGACAGCCACCCCGAAGTCATTCTCCTGCCAGACAGTCCCCTTGGCATTCTCCTCCACGCGGGTGCCGGGGGGGCAGTGGGGTATAGAGCTCCCAGCACAAGTGTGGCTCCCCACATCCCCTTCTCTCTCCCTCTTCCATCCCCTGGTGCCTCCAAGAGGCTGCTGCGCACTGATCTCTATAGCCTTAGGCGAAGCGAGCAAAGTAAGGAGAAGGCCACATGGGCTGTTTTCTTTCAGGCAGGGAAGCTCCGAGGTGGGGGAGGGCCCGCTCCAGGCAGGGCCAGGGGAGAAACCCAGCTCCAAATATTGGTGGAGCACAGCCCTCAGCCTTGAATATTCCTGGTGCTCGAGCACCTTGAGCCCATATAACCTGCCGCCTCTGTTTTTCACAGCTGCATCACATTGATGGCTCATAGTCATTCTCCTCCTCCTGTCTCTTGCAGTGGGTAAGTGCTGAGCTTATAGCAAAAATTCTTATTGTTAGTCCTTAAGTGCATGACCTTGCACTATTCAATTTCATCCCATTTCTATTATACCAGTTTTCTGGGTCATCCAAATCTTCTTGTATTATATTCTGGTCCTCCTCCATATTGGCAATACCTTCCAATGCTGTGCCTTCTGCATATTTTATTAGCATAGTCCCACTTTTTGACCTGTAATTATTTGAGCTGGTGAACTCACCTGCCATGGGTATAACTGAGGGCAGCTTACTAGTACTTAGTTCTTTATATTTGCAGAGTACTACCTTACCCAATTAATCCTCAGAACTCCCTGGAAGGCAGATAAATGTAGGTGGGTCTGCATTCCTAGAGCACACCCCCTTGTGCTATAGCATGCCGCTGGAATCCCCTACCTCAGTTTCCCCAAAGGTTCCTGGAAATAGAATCATAGGATTAGAAGGGACCGCAAGGGTCATCTAGTCTAACCCCCTTCCAAGACACAGCATTTGTTGTGTCTAAATCATCCAAGATGGATGGCTATCCAGCCTCCTTTTGAAAACCTCCAGCATAGGGAAGTTGTGGAAGCTCCTTGACACTGTTCCATTGTTCTTACAGTTGGGAAGTTTTCCCTGAGATTTAATCTAAATCTGCTATGCTGTAGTTTGAACCCTTTGCCTCTTGTCTGCCCTCTGTGGCAAGAGAGAACAGCTTTCCTCCATCTTTTTTTATGGCAGCCTTCCAAGTATTTGAAGACCGCTATCATGTTCCCCACTCAATTTCCTCTTTTCCAAACTAAACATACCCAGTTCCTTCAGCCATTGCTCTTATAGTTTGTATTCCATCCCTTTGATCATCTTTTTCACTCACCTCCAGATCCTTTCCAGTTTCTCTAGAGCCTTTCTATACATTGGTGACCAAACTGGACATGGTACTTCAGCTGAGTCCTAACCAGCACCAAGTAGAGCAGTATAGACACCCCTTGTGACTTGCATGCTATGCCTCCGTTAATGCAATCTAAAAATGCATTTGCTTTTTTTTGCAACAACATTGCATTGCTGACTCATGTTGAGGTTGTGATCCACCACAACTCCCAGATCCTTCTCGCAGTGCTGCTACCAAACCAGTTATCCCCTATTCTGTATTTGTGCATTTGGTTTTTCTTCCTCAAGTGTAGCACCTTACATTTGTCTTTGCTGCATTTCATTTTGTTGTCTATAGCCCAGTGCTTCAATTTATCAAGATCCCTCTCAATTTTAGCTCTATCTTCCATAGTGTTGGCAATGCCCCCTAAATTTGTATCATCTGCAAATTTAATCAGTGTGCTCTAGTCCTACATCTGGGTAATCTAGTCCTAATCCAGTCACAACCAAGATCTTTGAAACAATATCCCCCTTCTCCTGGGATCTAAATTATTAAATATCACTCCACTCCCAAACAGCCTCTTTCCACTCACCCTTCAGCTGTAGGGATCACAGTCCCCCTTTTTGGAACTGTTTCCAGTCCTGGCCAGTAGACTCTCTGCTCAGGTTCAGGGTTTTCACAGCCCTGTTCCTTGGGGTAGCATCCTGTCTGAGTTCTGACTCTCAGGAACACTAGCAGAAGCTCCTTTTTTAGTCACTCACCCAGTCAACTAATCACTCTAGTGACCTCTGCAGGTGGGTCTAATAACTCCAAGCACCTGTCTCCACTGGCTGGGAGAGTGGGGACCCTTGCCCCCACCCATTCTCCAGGCTCCTGGTCCCAGGCCCTTAAAGGAACATGTTCTGGGTTTTCCTATACCTCACCCTCCTGGACAATATTCCCCAGGACCATCTTCTCTCCTGGCTTCAGTTATTTCTTTTAGCTTCATTCACTTTCTCTAGACACACAACAACAGGTTATGTACCTTTTGTGCCCTTACCCCATTACAGTAAGCTATATTATCCCCATTTTACAGACAGGAAAGCTGAGATACAAACAGGTTAAATACCTTGCTTAAGGCCACTTTGCAAATTGGTGGTAGAGTCAATATTAAACGTGAATAGTTGGTTAGCTATCCAGGGCCTAATCCTTCCTTGAGGTGCTAAGGTATGCTGCCCAGCAGCAAGAGAAGTTTACACACTGCTCCTCCTTGGTCTGGGTGAGTTTTGCTGCCAGCTAAGACTGCAGTCCCCAGACCTGTCAAGCCACCTTTAACTAAAACTGAATTGTAATAGAGCTTTTGCATTTTTCCTTGGTTTACTTTGTTCCTTTGATGTGCAAGGATTTAGTGACACGCTTAGTGATACTTTAGTGTGAGAGACATTGCATAAAATCAAGTCACTGCTCATGCAGAAGCTTCCAGATTTAAAGGCTCACTTGCTACCACAGACTGTACCTGCCTGATTGCAGGCATTTGGCCTGAGACTCAGGCTTTGGTGGGATTTCTCTGAACCCTTTGCAGCACCACAGCTGAAGGCACCAAGGCACATGCACCATGCTATGACAGTGAAACTGACATTGAATGGCCTTAAGGAGAAATATAGGGATAGCCAGTAACATCACTGCCTAAAAATGCCCTCTTGCACCTTCAGCTCAAGAGGAAACTTAGTCCCTTCCTCCTGGATGAAGACCCGGGCACAGTGATCTAAGTATTTGTGACTATCAGGCTGAATTACTGTTATTCACTGTCTCTGAAGATGAATGTGTAACCCTTCTGCCAGATGGAGCTGGCAGCAACAAGGATTGGGTTCAGTATCTAGGGGCTCTTTTTTAACAATACAACACAAACTGAATCAAGCCCCCATCCAGTAACTTGGGAAAATTACACACCACACCCTGGGCACCTGTACACATGTCCCCTCTCGCAAGCACTGAGTGTGTGTTTAGAAAAGAAACGTTTAACAAAAAGGAGACAGTAACCCAGCATTAACTTGGGAAAACACCGTAAGCATGGTTCCATAAGCATACGGCCATGAGCAAAACACCCACCCCAGAGTAAGCTGGGCAGTGTCTTTTGCTTCAGGTTCTTAAGTCCAACAAACAAAAGTTCCTTTAACTAGCCCTTCCCCCTTCCCTCCACTGCACCCTACTCACAGTTGTCCTTGGTCAGTGAAGACAGAGTTCAGAGGTGCATTCACATGAGTTCACCTCCCACCTGGAGAGCCGGGAAGTAAAATGCTTACTCTTTTGGCCGCTCTATCATCAGTCACTCTGCTCCACTGCACGCTCTGGAATGTCTAAAGGTTCCACAGCTCTCGGTGAGTTCAGCTGTTACAGAAGGAGGCTCACTGCTAGCGCGGGCTGGGTGCCTTTTTCACCAGAGGCACTGTCCCAAAGCAGATCTAATGTTTAGGCCTGGTTATTAGTTATTTCAACTCTACTGATCTGCAACAAAGGACTCTCCATTGAGTCTTAATCAGCTCTGTCATTACACAGAGGAAAGAGGAAGGCCATTAGGCAGTATGCACGCACACCACATACAAATCCTATTCCCACTCTTTCTCATCTCCACTGGCTTTGGGCACCCCTGCTACCTGTTTAGCAAGTGCTGTTCAGCTGCAGGTAAGTCATAGAATATAATAATAATTGGAGATATACCTATCTCCTAAAACTGGAAGGGACCTTGAAAGGTCATCAAGCCCAGCCCCCTGCTTTCACTAGCAGGAGCAAGTACTAATTCTTGCCCCAGATCCCTACGTGTCCCCCTCAAGGACTGAACTCACAAGTCTGGTTTTAGCAAGCCAATGCTCAAACTACTGAGCTATCCCTCCATCCCAAATTGCAGAAGATTAGGGTTAGAAGAGACCTCAGGAGGTTGTCTAGTCCAACCCCCTGCTCAAAGGACCAACATCAACTCAATCATCCCAGCCAGGGCTTTGTCAAGCCTGACCTTAAAAACCTCTAAGGATGGTGTTAAGGTATGTGAAGGTATTATTCCCACTTTGAACTTTAGCGTTCAAAAAGTGGGGACCTGCATGTACCCTTCTAAGCTTAATTCCTAGCTTAGATTTGATAGCGCTGCCACCAACCAAAAATATAGTGTTTTGGTACAGTTCCTATCCCCCAAAACCTTCCCTGGGGGACCCAAGATCCAAACCCCTTGGGTCTTAAAACAAGGGAAAATAAACCATTCCCCCTCCTTTTCCCCTCCCAGACTTTCCCTGAGAGATCACTGTGATCCAAACTCCCTGAATCTTAAAACAGAGAGGAATTAACCTTTCCCCCTCTTCTCTCCCCCCACCACTCCCTGGTGAGTTCAGACCCAATCCCCTTGGGTCTTACACAAGGAAAAAATCAATCAGGTTCTTAAAAAGGAAAGCTTTTAATTAAAGAAAGAAAAAATAAAAATTATCTCTGTAAAATCAAGATGGAAAATGTTTTACAGGGCTCTTCAGCTTATATAGACTAGGGATTTCTCCCCCTACCTAAGATCAAGTTGACAGTAAACAGCAAGGTAAAAATATTTACATTCCAGTATAAATATCACATTTTTGGCAGAATATAAAAGGAAACAAACAAAAGACTAATCGCCTTCTAGCTAGTACTTAACTATTTTGAACATGAGAGACTGTTTCAGAAGATGTGGAAAGATCTTGTTGCACGTCTGGCTCCCTCTTAGTCCCAAGAGAAGAATAAAGAACAAAAAAACCAGCACCAAACAAAGACTTCCCTCCACCAAGATTTAAAAGTATCTTGTCCCCGATTAGTCCTTTGGTCAGGTGTCAGCCAGGTTCGCTAAGCTTGTTAACTCTTTACAGGTAAAAGAGACATTAACCCTTAACTATCTGTTTATGACAGATGGAGATTACACCACCTCCCTAGGTAACCCATTCCAGTGCTTCACCACCCTCCTAGTGAAATACTGTTTCCTAATATCCAACCTAGACCCCCCTCACTGCAACTTGAGACCATTGTTTCTTGTTCTGTCATCTGCCACCAATGAGAACAGACAAGCTCCATCCTCTTTGGAACCCCCCTTCACGTAGTTGAAGGCTGCTATCAAATCCTCCCTCACTCTTCTCTGCTGCAGACTATATAAGCCCAGTTCCCTCAGCCTCTCCTTGTAAGTCATGTGCCCAGCACCCTAATCATTTTCGTTGCCCTCCACTGGACTCTCCAATTTTTCCACATCCCTTCTGTAGTGGGGGGGCCCAAAACTGAACACAATACTCCAGATGTGGCCTCACTAGTGTCGAATAGAGGAGAATAGTCCTTCAGTCAGGGCATACCAAACACAGTTCTGCTACCTTTTAGTCACACAACAATGGTAACATACTTTGTTACCCCTGCACCACAATAATAAAGTGACTTGCAATCCAACAGCAGCCAGAAGAGATCATTTGGGCAAAGCAGCCCCATCATGCTGTGCACGTAGGCATCGTGGGTGTGTCTATGCAAACAAGGTCAGTGCCTGAAGTCTTACTCCCCAGCTCATTACTAGATGTCAAGGGAGAGCTCATTCAGGCCCTGCTTACATCTGTGAAGAAAATGGATAGGCTGCAAATGGTGGAGACTGCGGCTGCCTGCCTTCTCCATGCTCAAGACCCTGGCGGCGAGTAAGCTATCAATGCCAGTTTAAGGCTTTAGTCCTAATCTTCAAAACAATTAATGGATCAAGCCCCAGCTACTTCAAAGACCAAATTGTGGCCTATGAACCAATACAACAGCTGTGCGCCTCTGGGAGAATACAAACCACAAAGCCCAAGATGGAAGCTGGGGACAAAGTGTTCTCCATGATCTCAGTGGGAGTTAGCACCTACCCTGCTTAGGTATTTTTGAAAATCCTACTAGGTGCCTATCTGCAACTTCAGGTGCCTAACTACTTTTGAAAATCTGCCCCCTGGATACTATGATGATGGGTGGCAGTATAAAGCACTAAGCGGGACTGATAGTGTGCTACTCAGGCAGGCTGCAGAGCAGACAGTTCTGCATCCCTACAGCCTTACAGGAAGCAGTATAGTGATTTAAGAATAACTCATTCTCACCTCCACATCCCAAATGGCAGAGGATCTTGGCGGTGGGTTTGAGGAGCTAAAGCAGGTCAGCTGAGAGGAAAATGTCTCATTGTAGTGCATCTCCTCACTAAAGCTCTAATCCTGCACCATTAATGCCAATGGGTGTTTTGACTTCAGTGAGCACAGTATCAAGCTCTAAAGCCCAAATCAGAGGATTTAGGCTCCTAATTTCCATTGACTTAAACAGAAGTTAGGAGCCTAAATACCTTTGAGCAGCAGGTCTCAATCTTTCCAGAATACTGTACCCCTTTCAAGAGTCTGATTTGTCTTGCATATCCACACGTTTCACCTACTTAAAAACTACTTGCTTACAAAATCAGACATAAAAATACAGAAGTGTCACAGCCACACTATTGCTGAAAAATTGCTCTCTCATTTTTATCATATTATAAAATAAATCAATTGGAATATAAATATTGTACTTACATTTCAGTGTATAGTATATAGAACAGTATAAAAATCATTGGATGAAATTTTAGTTTGACTGACTTTGCTAGTGCTTTTTATGTAGCCTGTTGTAAAACTAGGCAAATATCTAGATAAGTTGATGTACCCCCTGGAAGACCTCTCCATACCCCAAGGGTACATGTACCCCTCGTTGAAAACCACTGCGTCTGAGGAGCTGAGCTGTACAATCTGCACTGGACTGAACACAAAATGGACAGCTGATTCCCTTGAGATTTAAAGTTATAGTACAAAGGAAAGAAAGGCATAAACATTACATAGCTACACCACAAACACTACAAGGAAAAAATGGTGACCCATAAGAAAAATGAAACTCAGCCTTGCAGTAGAGTAAAATGGTAAAATATTGCAAAATTGTAAAATTGTAAAATGATTTCAAATTTCTACTGTGCTCTCTTCCCCACCCCCCCAAACAAAACACAGGATCTTATCCAAGCACTGTGGCCCTAAAAATTGTTGGGGATTTAGGTTTTTGAATTTTATAATTAAAACCTTCCCTCAAAATATTGCCCCATAGTCTCCTATGAAACTCTGGGCGAATATGCATCATATTTCTTTTCCATAGTGTCTTGGGATTTTTTTCCCCTTCTGTTTCATTATCACCACCAGACAGACCTCTACTAAGAGTATAGATCACATCACCTACATGGAGAATCTGTCCAGAGTGGGAACCTGAGCCCGAAAATACCTCTGCATGGGCAGGCCCCTCTGCCCATACAGAACTCGTGCCAAGATCAGGGCTTAGCTGAGCCCACTTTAATAGCATTCCAGATGCAGGAATCAACTTGTTAATTGATTCATGTTTCAAAACCTAACATTTTCATCGTTGTGATCTGCACCTGTTAAAGATATTCCTGATAAAGGAATCATTTGTAATTAAATAATATTTTTAAAAGCCCGTCTGACCACTTATCTAATTCCTCTCAATTACCTAGTCCATATAACACTGTGAAATGGCAATTTCTGCAGGTACTAAAATCTATACATCTGCCTATCTAAGGTACTTACTGTAATATTTAGGCATTGAGTCCTGATTACTGCAGAAATCCCCCCTGAGAGCCATCTACTACTATAGTCCTCAGCCAGGATCAGGGCCCCCTACTGCTAGATAATGTAGATCTGCACACAGTAAGACACTGCCATTGCAGGAAAGAATTTGCAATCTAAAGTGCTGATCCTGCAAATGCTTATGCCTATGAGCGTTGCTACTGAGTTGAATGTGACTGCTCACATGCTTAAGTATTCTATTCTGTTTCTCTATAGATTCTTATACCACACTTACCAGCATAGTCTCTGAGCACCTTGCAGTAGTGCACTGAGCCATGGAAGAGAAGTGTGTGCAGTGCAGTGTCTTGTTCTGATTTGTGGGTAGTGGTGGTTTTAATTTGAATTAGGTTTTTTTTTTTGGAGGTGGGGGTTGTTTGGTTGTTGGTGTTTTTTAAATATACATGTTGTTCTGTATTTATTTTGCAGAAGGCAGGTCAAAGAAATGTGCCTTGCTCTTGGAGCGAAAGTTGGTGAGGTCTGCTGTGATCCTGGGGGCAAGTTCCTTCTACAGACCAGCCCTCAAGAAAGTTCTGTCTCCCGCACAGTCAACCTTTCTTGTATTGTTCTATTGGGCCAGAGTAGTGAAGCTGTCAATCACAGTCTTCATCCCAGAGCTTTAGGCGGTCTCTTGAGTCAAGGCCTTGGGGACTAATTTAAGACAAGAATGCACCAAATAGGTATAATAAAGAGAAAAAAATGGAACAGGGAAGATGATGGTAACCGGGGCATGGCTACATAGACTAGCTCTGAGAACAAGCAGGCAGTTTTGAGTCAGTTATTATGTTTGTATATAAAATTTCTTCTTGTATGCAGACATCAGAGCTCCATCTCCAAGTTCCAAAACCAGAGGACAGTCTCTGTATCAAGGGAGGCTAGGGATTGTAGATGTCTGGCTGGGCACTCTTCCAGCACATGAGTTATTGTCTGCAACATTGCCCCATGGTCACAGCATAAAGAGAAAGACGGGCCAATCCCGGGCATAGCTCTGGAAACTCTCTATGAGCTAGAGAGTAGCCTGTTGAGCCTGGCCCAGGGTCTGCAATCAAGGAAATAGTGCATTGGCTGCAAGAGGTCAGCTGTTGTGTCACACCCTGGTCTGCATATTGGGATTCCTCCCCTGAATAAGAGTAGACTGTCAAGTAGGCGCTGTGTGTGGTTTCCTGTCTGAGAATAGGGCATCGACCAGCTGGAGATATAATAGGTTGGTTCCATCTGTTGCAGCTCTCCAAGCAGACTTAATAGCATTGGCATCTCGTTGAAGGTCTGGAAGAGCTGCTAGCACATACAAACTGGAGGTTGGTGTATAATTCAAGCAACCATGAATAATTTGAGTGACTGAATTCACCTCTGCGTCAACAAGCTGAGTGTGGCAACTACACCCCCAAACCACATTGCAAACTCCAGATGTACCAAAAGGCCTGCTCCCATGAGCTTCCAGATAGCTTTTGTATCGAGGAAGTACAGGAAGAGATCTTCATTTTCAAGTGTTCTAGTTGAGACAAGTATGTCAGGCTCTGGTTGAACTTTACTGTTAAGTATGTGACAACTGTTTGGAATGGCAGTATGTGTCCTTGGACATGGATCAAGATGGGTCAATTGGCGAGACAATTGTTTAGATGGAAAGTACTTGTCACTGCCTTGGTTACATTCAGAATTAGCTTCCATTACTGTAAATAAGGGTCAAAATGGGGAGTAAGTCTACTGCCTTCACATGGAGTCCCTGTCAAGAGTGAAAGCAAAGCTACAACAGACAAAATGCAAAATTGGAGCTCACGTTCTCGTGGTATATAACCCATAACAGAAATAAATAGCCATCCCAAATCCCTAAGGCAACGTTTAACATTTAACAAGATGTCAAAGCCATGCATTACTATTTCCTTGGCAGTATTTGTACCTTAAATGGTACGAATTTGAAATCAGAGTTTGGAGTTATTAGCGGGTGTAGTATTGGTGGGAGCTCTGCTGGCACCTACTGGCTCAAGTGTGGAAGTGTGTAAAATAGGAAATGGAGAGAAGGTGACCGGGTGTGGATAAAGGGAAGGGTTTAATGTGAGAGCCGGGGACTGACGTTGGGAAGCAAAACACATTGTGCTGTGAACAGTTGGAGTGGAATAAACTACCAGCAGTGAGAG
Source organism: Chelonoidis abingdonii (assembly GCF_003597395.2). NCBI lineage: Eukaryota > Metazoa > Chordata > Testudines > Testudinidae > Chelonoidis > Chelonoidis abingdonii. The sequence continues at coordinate 358,376,880 of NC_133769.1, forward strand.
AGGATCTCTGCCTTCACACCTTCGAGCTGATCACCCACTAAACAGACTGGGTGTCTGTGGCAAAGGGGGATTCCTCTAGTTTTTAGGAGATTGTCTTGTGCCGAGACATCTTATGCCAGCTGGGGAGGCCAGTCTCCTGGGTTGTGAGGAAGCTAATACAGGTGCTGGGCTGGGAAGGAAGGGCTAAGTCCGGACTCCTAGGCAAAACGAGGAACCTCCTTTTTGTTCCCTGGTTGGTCTTGTCTACATCCCTGGTCCCTGATTCTTGCTGGAAAGCAGTAGAAGATGGGGAGCTCAAAGTGGCCAGCCTGTAGAAAAGGCTGTTATGGACTGGGATGTAGGCAGTCTTGCCTAGTAGTCAGAGCAGGAGTCAGGTCTAGTGGGCAGAGCAGGTGTCCAGACTGGGGAACAAAGCTGAGGGCCAGAACCAGAGTCAACTGCCAATTACCAGAGCCAAGGGGTCATGCCAGAGTCAGAGGCTGAGGTCAGAGCCAGGACTGGTAACTGACGGCAGAAGCAAGGTAAGGACAGGGACTGGAGGAGAGGCAAGGTTCAAACACGGAGCAGGAGCATGGTGGGAACAGGGCAAAGGCAGGGGTTCAGCAGGAGCAAAGCATGAATCAGGACCAGTGTTTGGGTGCAGGCACAAGCAGAGGGGGATAATGGGGGGATAATGGTGTTATGGGTTCAGTCACAGAGATCCTCTTGGGACTGTCACCTGATGTGCTGAAATTACCTCTGAGCCTGTTTTCCCTGCCAGATGGAGACTCCAGGACCCTGCCCTGTTGAGCCAGACACACTAGCCTGCTGAAAACACAGACCCAGGTCTGGTCCATGCCCCCAAAACTACAGATATAACTGAAAACAGCTCAGCAGGTTACCTGTCTCCAGCACCCAGAGACCCAGTTCCCAATGGGATCCAAACCCCAAATAAGTCCATTTTACGCCGTATAAAGCTTATACAGGGTAAATTCATAAATTGTCCACCCTCTATAGCACTGATAGAGAGATATGCACAGCTGTTTGCTCCCCCAGGTATTAATCACTTACTCCGGGTTAATTAATAAACAAAAGTGATTTCATTAAGTATAAAAAGTAGGATTTAAGTGGTTCCAAGTAATAACAGACAGAACAAAGTAAGTCACCAAGCAAAATAAAACAAAAACACGCAAGTCTAAGCCTAATACATTAAGAAATTGATTATAGGTAATATCTCACCCTCAGAGATGTTCCAATAAACTTCTTTCCAGACTAGACTTCATCCTAGTCTGGGTCCAAACTTTTCCCGGTACAGTCTTTGTTAGATCCAGAAGACATCTCAGGTGGTAAGCAGGGGTTTTCTCATGACTGGCAGCCTCTTTTGTCCTGTTTCACCCCTTTTATAGCTTTGGCACAAGGCGGGAATCTTTTGTCTGTGCTTGTCCCCAGCCCCACCTCATCAGTGCAAAAGTACAACTATTAGGGTGGACATGGACACATGTCACTGTAAGACCCCTAGTTTCCATTCTTCCTGCATTGGCCCACACATACTCAGGAAGGCTTACAGGTAAATAAATCATTTGCAACCAATTGTTCTAGTCAATGGGAGCCATCAAGATTCTAAACCACCATTAATGGGCCACACTTTGCATAATTACAATAGGACCTCAGAGTTATACTTCATATTTTTAGATTCAGATACAAGAATGATACATGCATATAAATAGGAGGAATATATTCAGTAGTTTATAACCTTTGTTATGATACCTTACAAGACACCTTTTGCATAAAGCATATTCCAGTTACATCATATTCACACTCATAAGCATATTTCCATAAGACATATGGAGTGCAACGTCACAAATGGTTCTTAACTGCCTACCTCACATGAGCACAGAGGAATTGTGAGTTAATGCTTGAAAAGATGAAATCCTGGTCCCTGTTGAAATCAACAGATGTTTTGCCATTGACTCCCCCCACAAAGGAATGAAAGGCACAGAGAATCATAGAACATCAGGGTTGGAAGGGACCTCAGGAGGTCATCTAGTCCAACCCCCTGCTCAAAGCAGGGCCAAAGCTGAGACAGCTTTTTGCCCTGATCCCTAAATGGCCTTCTCAAGGATTGAACTCACAACCCTGGATTTAGCAGGCCAATGCTCAAGCCACTGAACTATCCCTCCTCCTGCTCTTTTTTCTCCCCTGAGAGTAATATGTTGCCATAAAGGTTAAGAGGACTTGACTCCCTCCTTATTGTTATTAGGGCTTTGTTTCTGGAGATTGTTTCGGGCTGTGTTTTTACTCCTCTGCTAGAACATGCTTGGAGAGAGGAAATTGAATATGAAATGTTTTAAAACTTCCCTGATTTAATATGTTGGTTACAGACCCTCAGTTTGTTCTTGATCTCTATGAATCACTCAGTTAGATTTGCAGATCTCCCAAAGGATATTTCAAAGATTTTTTTTTTCATCTGGGAAAATAAAATATTGAACATGACCAATCATTTCTGGCAACAGAGCCTCTATCTGCAAATCAATTCTCATTCATTAGGCGGTATCTGTTTGGGAGCGGGGGAGAGGAACAGCTGCAATAAAACACCTCTTATTCCCAGAGCTGGAGAGCAGTCTGAAGCAGGGAGTTGCTTAGCTTAGGTGTGGGTTCAATTGCATTCAGTGTCTTCTGGTTCAGTTCTAGTTCAAGCCATCAAAAAAAAAAAAATTAATGATTCGGTTACTGGTTCAAACAGTTTCATGTCAAATGTTTTAATGGAAGGTGTGGTGAGATGTTGGCTGTGTGTGTGTGTGGTCATTCAATGTGCTGTCCCAGCTCTGTGCAGATAGCAGACCTCAATTAAACTGCCCAATAAATTCACAGACTCAGTTTTCAGTGAAGGCATCTGGCCAGGTTTATTGTCGACGAAACACGGTAACAGTACCTGGAAGACTCTGCGAGGATACTAAGACATGTATGCCCGTGACAATAGACACAACTCAGTCAGCGGAAGGACTTTCCACTGCCCCTTAGACTGGCCAAAGACACTCCCTCTGAGATACATCTTTATACACCAATACAAATACGGTATGTATTGCCTCTGGCATATCAGGGCATCACCCATTGCCTTGTACATGCTGGTTTGATTAAAACATCTCTAGCCATTATACTGTCATCCTGACCATATCTTTAGGATGGGTCAGTGTGTTCCTGTTATCTCTGGGGAATGTGCTGGTATCAGGGTGTTCTGGTACTGCCCTTCTGGAATGTGCTTGCATGAGTACTCTGTGCCCAACACCTCTTAGGAATATGTGTTTATGTAATATCAGCTCTGTGCTTGCCAAATTCTTTGAGCAGGGCCTGCCTTCTGCTCACAACCTGACTTTGCTTCATATCAGCAAAGCTTTGACCACTACTTTAGTTCAGGCCTGAGGCCTCTGACACAAGGGCTTATGTCTCAGGCTCTCTTCCTACTACAGAAGGAAATTTAAAAAAAAGATCAGAAGCTTAAAATTGAAACTCTTTTGATTTGTGACCATTTATTTATTTTTTAACTCTAATTTTACATGAGTTTTGGGGTCAGGAAGGAATTTTCCCCACGTCAGATTAGCAGAGACCCTGGGGGTGGGGTTCACCTTCCTTGGCAGCATGGGTACAGGAACTAGAGTAAATGGTGGATTCTCTGTAACTTGAAGTCTTTAGCTCAAGTTTTGAGGACTTCAGTAACTCAGTCAGAGGTTATGGGTCTATTACAGGAGTGGGTGGGTGAGGTTTTGTGACCTGCAATGTGCAGGAGGTCAGACTAGATGATTATGATGGTCCTTTCTGGCCTCAAAGTCTATGAGTCTATCAATATGTCTACACTGCAATAAAAGACCCATAGTATGGCCATGGCTAGCCCAGGTCAGCTGACTAGCCGTAGATTTTAGCAATGCTCAGACTGCAGGAGAAAGTAATTTGACTTATCCTTCTCCCCCCACCACACACGCACACACACACACACACCAAAAAAGTGACGGCAACCACCCAGCAGATTATCTTTTTGTTCTGTGTTTGTACAGCACCTAACACAATGGAGTCCTAGTCCATGACTGGGGCTTACAGGCACTGCTGCAATACAAAGAATAAATTCAACTTTCCTGTCCTTTCTTCCAGCTTAGCAAGAATGGGAAGGGAGATTTTGGCCCCTCCTTTCAAACACTAGATTTTATTGCTCATTGTACAACTCAGTCCCTGGTGGTTCATTTTGCCCATTTATTTATATGGTCTCTGTACTTAGATTATGCTTAGCACGGGGGTATTTAATGTACAGATTTTATTTTTGTGGCACCCCCAAAAACCTGTCCAGATTTAAAGCAGCAGATAAGAGAAATTAAGAGAGCAAGAAACCCCCTTGCATGCCTTTTAAACAATACTTCCCTTCCCAGGCAGCAAGAGTAGTTTTATCACACTTCTCAAAAGGAAAACTAAGCAAAGTCCCCAAGCCTTGCAGCAGCGGGGCACTCAAGATAAGACAAGGAAAATATTTCACTGGTAAAAAAACTATGCTCATCTTGTCAAGGTTCTCTTCTCTGAAATCCAAGGCAATAATTACAGCAATTTGTAGATCATTATTTGTTAATTAGAAACAGGCTTGCTGGATATAGTTACCAATTTCCTCCACTGGCTGTGTGGGGCTGTACAAAGCGACCCTGGGGGATTGAAGAGTTCATAGATTCATCCACTTGTTCATTTTGAAAGACATCTTTGGTGGGTCATGTGCTCCCTCTGCGACTGCGTGCATCATGGCAGGATGGATTAACTATCCCTAGGAATCCCAGGCTGATGAATGCCCAGTTGTCCCTTGAATATTTCCAGTTAAGGTGATCTCACCATCTCCCACAGCAGCTTGTTTCACTGGGCAATCTAATGAACTGTGCAAACACTGGTTTGTTTCTACCCATTAGCATTTAAAGACTATTTATTACGGTGGCAGATCTAAGGGCCCAGTCTTGCAACAAGTAGTCCTGTTAACTTGACTTCAACGAATCTACTCATGCTAAGTAGCCTGCCCACCAGGAAAGTTTGGCAGGATTAGTCCCGAAGTGCAATACAACAATTTAAGTCCTACATGTGATCAGGGTCCTACCATGACTATGTCACCTCTCCATTCCACACTACACTAGGTTTAACCTTGTATCAGAGGGGTAGCCATGTTAGTCTGTATCCACAAAAACAACGAGGAGTCTGGTGGCACCTTAAAGACTAACAGATTTATTAGGGGATACACTTTCATGGGTAAAAACCGCACTTCTTCAGATGCATAGAGTGAAAATTATGGAAACAGGCATAAATATATATTGGCACATAAAGAGAAGGGAGTTACCTTACAAGTGGAGAACCAATGTTGAAGGCCTATTTAGTCAGGGCGGATGTAGTCCACTCCCAATAATTGATGAGGAGGTGCCAATACAAGGAGAGGGAAAATTGCTTTTGTAGTGAGCCAACCACTCTCAGTCCCTATTCAAGCCCAAATTGATGGTGATGGCCAGTGGTGTTCTGTTATTTTCCTTGTTGGGCCTGTCCTGTAGTAGGTGACTTCTGGGTACCCGTCTTGCTCTGTCTACCCGTCTCGCTCTGTTTTTCAGACTGACAGAGCAAGACGGGTACCCAGAAGTCACCTACTACAGGACAGGCCCAACAAAGAAAATAACAGAACACCACTGGCCATCATGTACAGCCCCCAGCTAAAACCTCTCCAGTGCATCATCAACAATCTACAACCTATCCTGGAAAACAATCCCCCACTCTCACTGTCCTTGAGAGATGGGTCAGCCCTCACTTACAGACAGCCCCCACAACCTGAAGCAAATACTCACCAGCAACTACATGCCACACCACAGAAACACTAACCCAGGAACCAATTCCTGTAACAAACACCATTGCCTTTTCTGTCCCCATATCTACTCTAGTAGCACCATCATAGGACCTAACCACACCAGCCATACCATCAGAGGCTCATTCACCTACACATCTACTAATGTGATATATGTCAACATGTGCCAGCAATGCCCTTCTGCCATGTACATTGGCCAAACCGGACAGTCTCTACACAAAAGGAATAGTAACATACAAAAGCAGGTAGGAGAACACTTCAATCGCCCTGGAAACTCAATAACAGATTTAAAAGTAGACATTCTTCAACAAAAAAACTTCAAAAACAGACTTCAAAGAGAAACTGCAGAGCTACAATTTATTTACAAACTTAATACCATAGCTTAGTGGTTTGCGCATTGACCTATTAAACCCAAGCTTGTGAGTTCAATCCTTAAGAGGACCATTTAGGGAACTGGGGTAAAAATCTGTCAGGGGGTTGGACTAGATGACCTCCTAAGGTCCCTTCCAACCCTGGTATTCTATGAATTTGGGCTTGAATAAGGAGTGGGGGTGGCTGGCTCACTACAAAAGCAATTTTCCCTCTCTTGGTATTGACACCTCAATTATTGGCAGTGGACCACATCCACCCTGACTAAATTGGCCTTCAACATTGATTCTCCGCTTGTAAGGTAACTCCTTTCTCTTCATGTGCCAATATATATTTATGCCTGGTTTTGTAATTTTCACTCCATGCAGCTGAAGAAGTGTGTTTTTCATCCACGAAACCGTATGCCCTAATAAATCTGTTAGTCTTTAAGGTGCAACCAGGCTCCTTGTAGGTTTAACCTTAGGGATGCTACTTTTCAAAGAGTCATTGGGTTTTATCCTGTGTTCGTTCATTCTGGGACACTGCCAAGTCACAGAGGCCTGAAATCCAGGTTTTGGTTTATCACTGTGAGTTCGGCACCACTGTCTCTTCTGTTTTTTCCCAATGGCACTGTGATGTTGTACCCCACAATGCTTTATAGAAATATGCTTATGAATAAATATGACATGAATGGAATATGTTTTATGCTACATAGGACATGTAATGTATCTCTGCAAAGGTTATGATCTACTGAATATATTCATACTATTTGTATGCATGTATCATTTTTGTATTCAAAGTTACGAATATTGGCTGTGTACTAGTTTGATTTTAAGCAGCCTCAGTGAAGCATTTGGTCAGCTTCTTGAGAAAAGACTATTCTCAGTAAGTGCCCAGTCACGAAACACTTAATCTGACAATAGACTTTGATAGACGCCAATCCACATCTGAGCTTTCCTGGGAACATTCCTGTAGACATGTGACTTGCCCAGGTGACACCAAAACTCCATCATGTAGAGGAGATTCTACACAGGTGGAGGGAGGGGTTTCCACACACAAGAGAGAAACTATATAAAGCCCTGGAAGACCCCTCCATTTTGTCTTCAGCTGGCTCAAGAGATAGCCTCTCCACCTCCAAAGGATACTTGAAAGAAACTGGAACAAAGGACAGTAACCACAACAGTGCGAGTGATTGCAGAACCCAGACTAGAAGGAGGCTAGTCTGTAAAAGAAGCTTTTTGGAACATCTCTGAGGGTGAGATTTCATCTGTAATCACTTTCTTACTGTATTAGGCTTAGACTTGTGTGTTTTATTTTATTTTGCTTGGTAATTCACTCTGTTCTGTCTGTTATTACTTGGAACCACTTAAATCCTACTTTTTGTATTTAATAAAATCACTTTTTACTTATTAATTAACCCAAAGTATGTATGAATACCTGGGGGGGGAGCAAACTGTGCATATCTCTCTATCGGTGTTATAGAGGGTGAACAATTTATGAGTTTACCCTGAATAAGCTTTACACCGGGTAATTTGGCGTTTGGACCCCATTCGGAGTTGGGTATCTGAGTGCTGAAGACAGGAACACTTCTTAAGCTGTTTTCAGTTAAGCCTGCAGCTTTTGGGGGACATGGTTCAGACCTGGGTCTGTGTTTGTAGCAGGCTAGTGTGTCTGACTCAACCAAGCAGGGCACTGAAGTCCCAAGCTGCCAGGGAAAACAGGCTCAGAAGTCATCTCAGCACGTCAGGTGACAGTCCCCAAGGGGATTTCTGTGATCCAACGTGTCACAGGCATACAACAGTTTATTCTCCTGAGGACTGAAATGCTTTGGTCCAACTAAAGTCTTTGGGCTCAATACAGGGGGATATATATAAAATGTATACAGGGGATCATATTGGAAGAACTAATGGTCCTTTTTGGCATAAAATTCTATGAAATCTATGATGGGTGTCAGGATAAAACCATAAGGTAAGTACAACAGCAGATTTGTGCATGAGAACCACACAGTGAACCTAGTTAGAGACAGGATCTGAGACTGAGCAGCCTAGTTTCAGTGTTTATGTTGACTGAGGCTGTTGCCAGGAGTAAAAGCAGCAGCAAGAACAAACCAGCAGTGACAGTGAAAGGCAAATTAGAGTGTAAACATCTCTCCATGTTTATAATCTCATGGGTTGTTAGTTACCTGGGGAAGGTTTTATCTCTTTAATATGTTGTTCTATGTAGGTGTTCATGTTCTGCTCATCAGCTGAGTACAGTACAATCTCCATTAGCCAAAGGGTGGGTGTCAGGATATACAGAATCACAGATCTGTTTCAAATATCAGGGTGTAGCCGTGTTAGTCTGTATCCACAAAAACAAGAAGTCTGGTGACACCTTAAAGACTAACAGATTTATTTGGGCATAAGCTTTCGTGGGTAAAAAGCCTCACTTCTTCAGATCTGTTTCAGAAAGTTACCAAACACATGAAATTAAAGATTAACCCCAGGTGAATTAGAACTTTTAATTAACTCAGTTATTAAAATCCTTTCAGACCTTTAGATAAAATTTCTCGAAGTGCAAAGCATTAGTTAGAAACATTATTATTTATTCCCCTCTTTTCTGTCTGGGTATGTGGTGCACTTGGAGGAGCTGGACATCCATCCTCAGCTCCATATGACAGCTGGATCCTTCCCTCCCCTTCCACTGGAGAGTCCCCAAGTCAACAGCTTGCATGAAATCAGCCCCTGGGGGACAATCTCAGATCTGCAAGACTTCGGTTCTTTAACTGCAGAGCAGTTAAATCTGGGGCGGGGCAGCAGGAAAAGTTGGCAGGAAGGGAACCTGCTAGGATTGAGGAAAAGTGATGATTCTCTCTGCCAGAGGCAGCACAGTATTGACCTGAGCAAGAATACATGAAGAACAGCTAGCGAGGGGAAGGGAGAGAGTAATAGCACATGCGTGAATGCAGAGAGTTAAGGGAAGATTTAGAGATGGCCCTTCGCAGAACTTGGAAGGATTTAGGCACAGAGCAGTAAGTCTGTAGCGCTGCCCCTGTCACTCCCAGCAGCCTGAGAGTCTGCAGTGTCCAAGCACGGGTACCCTGTGTGGAAAGAGAAGAGAGAAATAACCACTGGGGAACAAGTGGGAATTTTCTCTTGCAGGCTCCAAGGCATTCCTCAGTGACTCTACCTGGCAGCTTCAGGGATAGGAAATACTCTAGTAGGGATCAGGACATTCTGCTGCTGGGGGAGACTCCGAATTCACCCTCAGTGAAGGGAGCAAAATTCTCCTGATTCTCACGCCACTCCCAGCCTCGCAATATTGTTTGGCCTGTTTTATACTACAAGGTTAGGTTGATGTAAGCTGTCTTGTATCGACCTAGCTGTGGAAGAATCTTCACTTAAATTTGGCTCCCGCTGACGTAAGGGCCTCACTACATCGATTTAGTAATACCCAGCTCCCTGAGTGGCACGGTCACAGTCGATGTCAGTGTAGACAATGTGTTGCTTATGTTGACTGTTACTGGCCTTCAGGAGCTGTCCCACAATTCCCCACACTGACAATACAATTGATACAAGCACTCCTGGTGAGGACGTGCACCACCAACACAAGGATCCAGCTGTGCACACGCACAAGCGATTTCATAACTGTGGTGGCTGTATGCCAATGTAACTTAGGTCAACATAATTTTGTAATTGCAGACATGGCCTTAGAGCCTGAGTGTATAAAGGATCTGGAGATAAGAGGAGACAATAGAGGGGCCCAAATAAGGGCCGCTGAAGCAATGCCAACTCAACCAACATCCTCTCTGCCCCTCTCTCCATTCCTACAGCACATTTATCCCAAGGTAGGGTGACTAGATACCAAGTGCGAAAAACTGGGACAGCGGGTGGGGGGTAATAGGCACCTATATAAGACAATTTCACTGCTGGTAGCCTCCCTGCCCTGGAGCTGGGAGCCTAGCAGAGGCAAGAATCCTGCTTGCAGATAGGGATCCCAGGGTGGCGACAGCTGCTGCTGCTGTGCTGCGGAGAGCCAGTCATCCCCCAGAATCCTGGTTCCAGCTGGGCACTTGCAGGCCAGCTGCTGTGTTGCACGGAACCTGCCAGTCTCCAGTTGAGTGTCTGGGGGCTCAGAGGCTCGCTGTCAGGGCTGTGGATCCTGGAACCTCTGTAAGTTTTCAATTTAAATCGGCCCGTGTTTCGACAAAAGTTTCACAGACTCTATAATAGGTATGACAAAACATTTTGGTCCAGTGAATCAGCATTTGTCAATGAAACTGTTTCATCCAAAGACAACCAACCAGCTCTAGTCCTAACACCCTGACACTTGGTGGTCACAACCCTGGGCCGAGGACCCCCGGTCTTAAGAGAAATAGACCAAGAATGAAGAACCTGCTAAGTTTGCTTGTTTAAGAAAAGAGAGAGTCATTGGACAGGCTTAGGCTGGAGAAAGCTTGTGAGTGCTTGTGTGAGAGACCCTACCACTAGGATTTTAAACCAGTCGTTCTAGTTCATTTTAAAGTGAAAGAACTTAAATTTATGTTAGTGTACTGAGATGAAAGAGAAGTTGGCAAGAACAACCAACCAAAACTTTGGAGTCAAGAGTTCATAGGCTTCTTGGTTGGGTTTGGTTTCTTTTGATTTTAAAGGAGAGGTTACTTAATAATTTTATACATAAATATGAATGTATCTATATCCAAAACTACAAACAGTCTGCAACAAACTGATGTTGCAAGAGTCTGTGGGGAAGAAGTGGAGAATTTGCCATAAGTAACCACCACCATAGCCCAGAATTCAGATGGCCCGTTTCAGAGCTATACCAGGTCGGAGACTGATCTTCCAAGGCCCAAAGATGGCCCAAATGGTTCCTGGAAAGGTCTCTACTCACTGAAGACCCAATCCAATGTCTGTAGAAGTCATTTAAAATGCCATTGACTTCAATAGGTGTTGGCATAGGCCCTAAACATCCGAAATGTCCTTGAAATTCAAGTTAACTGTCTTGTTAAATCTAAATTATAGTGAAATCCTAAAGACTATCAGGCCATTTTACTGGGGACACATTTCACCTCCTTCATTCACCTGCAACTCACCTTTCTTATTCTTCTGGTAGACAAGAAGTCCCAGCACCATGAAGATCAACCCCACTACGAAGCCCCCAATTCCAATGAACATCTTGCTCTTGGCAGAGTCAGGCTGTGCCACTGCCAAAAGAGGAGCACAGAGGACTAGGGCTCAGCCTGGACTCTGATTTCCCTTACAGTATCTTTGTTGTCTTACTGAGGCGTCTGAGCAAGTAGGTATGTGGGGCACTGTGCCCCGGTCTGGATGGCTGTTACACTGCAGCACCTGTTACTTCCGTTCCCCCACCTTCCTTTGGCCTTCTCCAACTGTAGGAATGACTTGGCCCTCCAGCCAGATCACTATACAGAGTCCAGTCCCTTCTGGGGCCTCAGTGTCTTTTACAAAAGTCTAACAAACGTGGAAACAAACCTTCATCTTAGCTGGACTCAGCAGGCCACCTCTTCCTCCCAGGCATGCACTGAGTGCTACAGTCTTTTCCCCATGCTGCACCCCAGGTTCCTATGCCTCCAACAAACCCCATTTTGAGGGGCTGGCACACTCCTTCCCTCACTCAGGGGCAGTGGCACTGGAACAATTTGTATAGTAGGGGTGCTGAAAACCATTGAATCAAACTGTAACCCCTGTACATGACAGAAACCACTTAAGTCAGGGGTACTGCTGCTCCCACAGCGCTCCTGGTTCTAGCACCCCTGCTCAGGGTTCAGGCAGGCTGCAGCCCAGCAGTGTCCCTGCTTCCAGTTCACCTGCTCTGCTCAGCCTTCTTTCAGACTGCTCCCCAGAGTGAGCCCAGCCCAGCCTCTCTCAACTGGGCTCACCCAGCTCTTTATGGAGGGAGAGGAAGAGGAAGAGGGGAAGGAGAATCCAGCTGGGCTTTATCTCCAATTAGGCCTGGCCTACCTGAACAGGTACAAGCAGGTGGGTTAATTGGCCTCTCGGGCCCATATTAACCTTCTCACAGCACATATGGGGCACACATCCCATCACAGCCTGCTTCATGGCCAGCCTCTAGTTGTCTCCATAAAGCTAGGAGTGACCCCAAGGCATCCTCAGGGGTTGCCCCAATGTCAGTCTCTTACCCCACTGCATGGTGATGGGCGTTTGCAGGCTGACGTGCTCCACTTGGCAGGTGTAGATATCTCCCCTCTTTGGTTTTGTTTCCAGCATCACCTGGGTCTGGAAGGTCCAGTCTCCATTATGTAGCAGCTCCCTGGATACAACTCCAGCTGTCTCCTCCTGCCCATTTTTGAACCACTTGGTCGCTATCTCAGAAGGATAAAACCCTGTTGCAGAGCAAACCAGCAAGCTGGGGCGGTGGGAAGACTCTGCTTTCAGGGTAGAAATTTTCACTCTGGGCTTAACTGTGTGTGAGAGAGAGACCTTGGTGAAGGGGCCCAGACACAGAACACACACCTTCCTCTTCTCTGTCCTATCAGAAATTGCTCCTTGCTGGGACATGGGTGGGAATGGGACCAAAGGGGGGCAGCTCAAGTCTACGCCATCTGCAGGGCCAGTGCTACCGCTTAGGCAGCCTAGGCAATTGCCTAAGGCGCCAGGATTATTCGGAGGGTGGCAGGCGGCTCCGGTTGACCTGCCGCAGGCATGTCTGCGGAGGGTCCGTTGGTCAGCGGCTCCGGCGGAGCTGCCGCAGTCATGACTGCGGACGGTCAGCTGCTCGCGCAGCTCCAGTGGACTGCCCGCAGGCATGACTGTGGCAGCTCTACCGGAGCCACAGACCAATGGACCCTCCGCAGGAATGACTGGGGCAGCTCCATCGGAGCCGCGGGATCAGTGCGGGGGGAGGAGGGGGGCCCGAAATGGCCGTGCGCCTAGGGCGCGAGAAACCCTAGCACCGGTCCTGGCCATCTGGATTTCTTGAAACCCACCTGTCTCCTTCTCCTTCAGCAGCCCTGACCCGGAAATGCACAGCCATAACTGTACTCTGTATGACACCCCTTCCTGCCACACTAGTCCCATCCTTATCACCATCTCCCAGGTGAGGGATGCCCATGGTACCTCAGTGCCTTCTGCAGAGAACTTTGGTAGGGAACCGGGTTGGGGGGTTCACCCGCTGCCCTTAGTCCCAGTCCCAGTCCCATGGCGTGCCTACTGCCAGAGGAGCTGGCAGGATGGGGAGGACCATGTGTAGAGCTTTGGGATCCTGGCCTGTCTGTGGGGCTCACCCAAATTATTTCCTTCAGTCCTAAAGATTCTGTCTTCTCCAGTTCCGTCCTCCGACTCCCCCTCTGCCCCTGCAAGTTCAAACCCAGCCCCACTGATGCCCAATTGCCGCCTGGTAGGGAGTGCATAGAGAGAGGCAAATATAACAGCACCAGATGCGGGGGCTGACCCAAAGTTCCCAGTTCCAATTTGGTCTCCTCCCCCTTCAGCTCACCTCGCCTACCCACAGTGATGTTCTTAAATCTCCTGTAGTTATAACTGCAGAACTTCTCCACTGAAGCCCACAAGTAGCTCAGCCACTCCAGCCGGTTCCAATACTCCGCGATTGGGCGACCCAGTTCTGTGCAGGCCACCGAGAAGCCCAAGTCACTGTCATAGTAACAGATCTCCTGCTGGCCCCAGATTAGTCTTTTCAGATACCTCACCTGCTGCATGCCATTGGTGTAGTGACACTCAGACTTCTCCTGCAGCAGGAAATGCTCTGAGAGGAGAGAGGAGCAGGTCAGGAACCCATCTCCACCCACCTCTGCTGCAGCCTTTCCCCATCCTTGGACCCTCCCCTCTCACCTCCATCTGCTAGTCCCTTGTGTTAATCCTGTAAGAGAATCTCTGAGCCCTAAGCTGGGCAGGGGGAAAGCTTTTGTGTTCCCCATCCTGAGAGTCCAAAAGGGCTTTTTTCCCCAGCATTGGGGTCTCTGCTTACCTGGAGGGTCTGTGCAATGAGCTCTGTGAGTTCTCAGTGCTATCGCCACTATTAGAGCCCCAGCCCAGCAGTTCCTGGCAACCCCAGGGATCCCTCCGGGGGCCATTGTTGTTCAAGAGGGGGAAAGTTGATGGGGAGATCAAAGCTAACAATACTGTCACACTCCAGCTCTTGAAAGTGGAAGTACTCCACAAAGTCCTGACCACAAAAACTCAGAAAGTTCCCTAATACTCAGGGGATTGGGTGGCCCTCAGCCAATGCTGCAGCCAGCCTCAGGACTGGGCCATATCATCGGTCACTAGGCAGCAATGGGGTCAGCTTCTCCTTTGCAGTAGAATCAACTTCCTAGAGCACGACAGACCCAGAGTCCCAGCAGCAGCCAGTGTCCCAGAGCGCAGTCACAGCAGAATGGGCAGCAAAGCACCTGGCATACTGTGACTGTTGATCCAGCCCTCTCTCTCCTGGGGCTGATGTCTCCAGGCCCTCTCCATCCATGGAGCCCGTGACAGAAGAAGTGATCTTGGAGCACACTGGGCCACAGGAGGGCAGGGGTGAAAGTCCTATTTGCTGGGACTGCGGGCTTGAAGTATGCCTGGCATCAGCCCTACACCAGCAAGGACCCCCAGGCAAAGGGGGCTGAGAGGCAGCTTAGCTTCAAATCAGATAGAGAGGGTCCATTTGTCTGACCCCCTCTGAGGGTGGGTGTCAAGGCAAGGTAAGGGCAGAGTAGGATCTAATGAGAAACAGTCAAATGAAAAACAGACCCATTCAATTACATCACATCATGGCAGACAGCTAAAAAGTGATGACATTTTAAGTACTTATATACAAATGCTAGAAGTCTAAATAATAAGATAGGTGAACTTGAGTGCCTTGTATTAAATGAGAATATTGATATAATAGGAATCACAGAAACTTGGTGGAATGAGGATAATCAGTGGGACACAGTAGTACCAGAATACAAAATATAGGAAGGACATAACACGTCATGCTGGTGAGAGAATGGCACTGTATGTGAAAGAAAGCATGGAGTCAAATGAAGTAAAAATCTTAAATGAACCAAACTGTACCATAAAATCTCTATGGATAGTAATTCACGCTTGAATAATAAGAATATAGCAGTAAGGATATACTACCGACCACCTGACCAGCATGGTGACAAGGATTGTGAAATGCGCTTGGAGATGTGAGAGGCTATAAAAAAAAACCTCAGTAATAATGGAGGATATCAACTATCCTCAGATTGGCAGCTCTGGACAGGATGCAGAGATAAAGTTTCTTGACACCTTAAATGACTGCTTCTTGGAGCAGCTAGTCTTGGAACCCACAACAGGATTCTTGATTTAGTCCTAAATGGGACACAGGATCTGGTCCAAGAGGGCAAAATAGCTGAACCGCTTGGTAACAGTGACCATAATATAATGAAATTTAACATCCGGGGGGTGGGGGAGAATACCACAACAATCGACCACGGTAGCATTTAATTTCAGAAAGGGGAACTACACAAAAATCAGGAAGTTAGTTAAACAGATTAAAAGGTACAGCGACAAAAGTGAAATCCCTGAAAGCTCCATGGAAACGTTTTAAAGACGCCTTAATAGAGGCTCAACTTCAGTGTATACCCCAAATTAAAAAACATAGTGAGAGGACCAAAAAAGTGCCACCGTGGCTAAACAACAAAGTAAAAGAAGCAGTAGGAGGCAAAAAGCAGTGTTTAAAAAGCAGAAGTTAAATCCTATTGAGGAAAATAGAAAGGAGCATAAACTCTGGCAAAGGAAATGTAAAAATATAATTAGGAAGGCCATACAATAATTTGCAGAACTGCTAGTCAAAGACTCAAAAAGCAGTAACAAAAACAATTTTAAGTACATCAGAAGCAGTAAGCCTGCTAAAAAACCAGTGAGGCCACTGGACAATCAAGATGGTAAAGGAGCACTTAGGAAAAAGGTCATTGTGGAGAAACTAAATGAATTCTTTGCATCGGTCTTCACAGCTGAGGATGTGAGGGAAATTCCCAAACCTGAGCCATACTTTTTAGGTGACAAATCTGATGGACTGTCCCAAAGAGAGGTGTCATTAAAGGAGGTTTTGGAACAAATTGCTAAACTAAAGAGTAGTAAGTCACCAGGACCAGATGGTATTCACCCAAGAGTTCTGAAGGAACTCAAATGTGAAATTGCAGAACTACTAATTGGTATGTACCCTGACATTTAAATCAACTTCTGTAACAGATGAGAGGAGGATAGCTAATGTGACACCAATTTTTAAAAAGGTTCCAGAGGCAATCCTGGCAATTATAGGCCAGTAAGCTTAACTTCAATACTGGGCAAACTGGTTGAAACTATAGTTAAGAACAGAATTATCAGACACATAATGAACACGATTTGCTGGGGAAGAGTCAACATGGTTTTTCTAAGGGAAATCATGCCTCACCAATCTACCAGAATTCTTTGAGGGGGTCAGCAAGCATGTGGACAAGAGTGATCCAGTGGATATAGTGGTACTTAGATTTTCAAAAAGTCTTTTACAAGGTCACTCACCTTAGGTTCTTAAGCAAAGTAAATTGTCATGGGATAAGAGGGAAGGTCCTCTCATGGATCAGTAACTGGTTAAAAGATAGGAAACCAAGGGTAGGGATAAATGGTCAGTTTTCAGAATGGTGAGAGGTAAATAATGGTGTCCCCCACGGGTCTGTACTCTAACCAGTAGCATTCAACATATTCATAACTGATCTGAAAAAGGGGGTAAACAGTGAGGTGGCAAAATTTGCAGACAATACAAAACTGCTCAAGATAGTTAAGTCCAAAGCAGAATGCGAAGAGCTACAAAAGGATCTCACAAAACTGGGGGACCGAGCAACAAAATGGCTAATAAAATCAATGTTGATAAATGCAAAGTAATGCACATGGGAAATCATAATGCCCAATTATACATATAAAATGATGGGTCTAAATTAGTTGTTACCACTCAAGAGATCTTGGAGTCATTGTGGATAGTTTTCTGAAAACATTCACTCAATGTACAGCGGCAGTCAAAAAATATTGGGAATCATTAGGAAAGGGATAGATAATCAGACAGAAAATATATATTGCCTCTATATAAATCCATGGTATGCCCACATCTTTAATATTGTGTGCAGATGTGGTCACTCCATTTCAAAAAAGATATACTGGAATTTGAAAACGTACAGAAAAGGGCAACAAAAATGATTACGGGTATGCAACAGCTTCCATTTGGGGAGAGATTAATAAAACTGGGACTTTTCAGCTTAGAAAAGAGATGATTAAGGGGGGATATGATAGAGGCCTATAAATTCATGACTGGTGTGGAAAAAGTAAATAAGGAAATGTTATTTACTCCTTCTAATAGCACAAGAACTAGAGGTCACCAAATGAAATTAATAAGCTGCAGGTTTAAAACAAACAAAAGGAAGTATTTCTTTACACAACACAGTCAACCTGTGGAACTCTTTGTCAGAGGATGTTGTGAAGATCAAGACTATAACAGGGTTAAAAAAAAAAACTAGAGAAATTCATGGAGGATAGGTCCATCAATGGCTATTAGCCAGGATGTGCAGGGATGGTGTCTATTTGCCAGAAGCTGGGAATGGGCAACAGGAGATGGATCACTTGATGATTACTTGATCTGTTCATTCCCTCTGAAGCACCTGGTACTGGCCACTGTCAAAATACAGGATACTGGGCTAGATGGACCTTTGCTCTGACCGAGTATGGCCATTCTTATGTTCTTATGAAAGAGGGAAGAACCCAGTCCTTCCTACTGGAGATATGGAAGCTGTGGGGACAGGCAGGCAATAACTGCTGACAGCCAGAGAGATGAGGCTCCTTTCCCTAGTTGCTGGTTTATACCCCGCTTCCCTGTAGTGAGAGCCCAGAGAGGACCAGAGTACCCAGCCCATTGTACACTGGACAGCACAGGGAGCCATCACAGCAGGGTAGGCTGGCAGAGTCGGGACTATTTGCTCTTAGGCACATCCGTTATAACAGCCAACAGCCCTATCCCAGCTTCAGAACCAGGGAGGAGAATCCAGCCTCGCCTTTTGCTCCGTCCCTGTATGGGGACAGATCTGAGCTCAGCTACTGTGTCAGGATCTTTCCTCATGCTGCACACATGGGGAGCCGCGCCAGCTCTCTTACCCTGAGAAGCTTTGACATCAGATGACAGGACACCTGCAAACAAAGAAAGAACCAATGTCAAGTTTCCCCAGGAGCGAGCCGAGCATGTGCTTCTCCCTCTGCGAGACCCACTACCTGCCTCCCCTCTCAGCACAAGACAAAGGGGCAAGAGACAACACAACCCCATCCCCGCCCTGGCAAGCCAGCAGCCCTCACGCCACACACCTCCTTCTTGTTACAGTAACGTTCCCATTTCCATCATCACCAGGCCTTTGAGGGGCCCCATCAATTCCCCTCCCCAGAAATCCCATCACCCCCATTTCAGTGCTGGGATCTCTCTTCCTTTAACTTGGTGTGACGATGCGGTTCTGGTGGGACCCAACTGAGAGTGCCAACTCAGGATCAATTGCTCAAACAGGGCAGTTACAGCCCTAGGCTGGGGTTTTTCACCTCTAAGGCAAACCAAACCAGCCAGACAAAAATGACCTTGGTTTCACCCCACTGGCTAACCACAAGTCACACAAGCAATCACTTAGACACTCCAGTCTTCTCAGTTCAACAGTTCTACTCGTCTGGGTATGAATGGTTATGAAAACAACATCCCAGTAGAAAGAAAGGTTCTGCTCGGATCCAAGGAAAGCCCAGCCAGGTAATATGAACTTAGATGCTTCCCCAATACCTGTGCAATCCTTTGAATATAAAATCTAAAGGTTTTATTCATAAAATGAAAAAGACGAGATGAGACTAGATTGGATTAATGGAAATCAAGTTAATACGGTAAATGGCCAAAGTTTTAGTTAGGCTGGTAGAGTGATGGAAACTGCAGGTTCAATCAGTCTCATGGATGTACATTTCCAGCTCGGATGGGTATCAGTCTTTGTAGAGCTTTCAGCTGTAAGGCAAAGTTACTCCAGAAGGTAAGAAGCAGGACTGAGACAGATGGGATGAGGCGTAGCCTGTTTTATGGTTTTCAGGTGTAAGGCACTTCTTTGGGGGTTCTTACTGTGGAAATTAAAGCAAAATGGAGTCGCAGTCAATGGGCAGTTCTGCATACTCTGCTGAGGGTCAAAGGATATGCCTCTCTCATGGGTCATTGTGTAGCTGAATATTCCTTAAAGGGCCAATAGCAGCTAACAGAGCTAAACACAACTCACAGCACAAGTTTGAAATACAGACAGCATACAGCCAATATTCATAACTTCAACTACAAAATGATACAGACATACAGACAGCATAATCATAACCAGTAACCCGTAACCTGGTCTTAGACAGCTTATATGACCCCTTTTACATAGGATTTGGTGCCACTACAGGACCTTGGTTGCAAATCATGTTCTATATGGTCCCATCTTATATCAATAACGTCACCCCTGGCATCACTGCACAGCAGTTTCTTCATTGTCTCCTTAGCCTGCTATGTCATGCTCCTGTACCAGATGTAGATAGGCTACAGAGCTTGCTTATGCACACCAGATGTGTTCATCATAAGATTCTTCAAAGCTCTGCTAGGCATGGCTGAGGGTTGTTCAAATAAAGTATTTTACACAAAGTTATCCCTAGTGGCTGAGCAATATAATACAGATGAACATCCCATTACATCTCTCCCTTTAAGTTCTACATTCCTACCATATACAATATTTACACTATTGCACTATATTTCATGTTCAGTATGTATCACTCTGTTAAGTGTCTCTGAATTGTATTGGCTTTCTAATTACATGACCCAAGCGCATGACAAAGTGGTCATCTGGCTGTCCATTAGATGCAACAACTGGCCGTGGTTTGTTCAGAATTCGAGTCGTCTTCTTGTTCTGCATTTGCTGTCTGTAGAGTTTTCTCTGTTGATTGTTTTCTGAAGAACAAACTGTAGATGTTGGGAGTTTCTGCCGAACTCTCCACTCTTGGCCTCCATCACACACGATCTGGGTGCTGAACTGTTTTTCTTTACGACAGCCGGGGCTGTCTGTCCCTTTTCTCCATCCAATTGACATGAACACGGTCACCAGTGTTCTAGACCCGGCAATTCTCTGAGTAACATCTTTAGTAAAAGTGTTCATAAGCTTTTTTTAGCTTTTTTATCCTATTTGGCTACTCTCTTTATGTCTGGCCACCTTGGAGACAGATTCTTTCCCAAAGTTGGAACAGTAGTTCTGAGTTGTCTTCCCAACAGGAGTTGTGTTGAACTATATCCAGTAGCTGCTGGTGGTGTTGATCTGTAACTCAGAAGAGCAAGGAATGGATCTTCCCACTGTAAGAATTTCTCAGCTGTCTGTACAGCTCTCTCAGCCTCTCCATTCACTGGTAATGGGTAATGTAGGCTGCTAGTAATACGATCAAAATAATATTTTGTTTGGAATGACTTAAATTCTGTTGCAGTGTTTGTGGTCCGTTGTCCTTTATTAGCTGTTCTGGAATACTGAAGAGAGCAAAAGTGCACTTCAGTTTCTTGATAACAGCGGGACAGGTTATATCTTTTAAGTTATTTCTATATACCTGGAAAAAGAGTCCATGACGACCAGGTAATGATGTCTTCTGAATATGCATGAATCTGCAGCTAGTCTCTTCCAAGGACTGCCTGGTAGAAGTGTTGTTATTAAAGGTTCTTTGTGCTGTGTTGGTCTATTAATTCTGCAGTAGTCACATACAGACACTTTATTCTTTATGTTCTTGCTGATGCACTGCCACCACATTGGCTAGTTGGTCCACCCATGGCATTTAGTTAATCATTAACGTCCTTCATAGATGAGGCTTAAGATTTCTCCTCTCATTTCATTTGGAATTATGATGCCATTGTCTTTAACCATGAGTCCATTTGACTTGCTTAATTGTCCACGCACTGCAAAGTAGTCTCTTGTCACTCCCTTAGTGTCCTTTAGATACTTGGGCCAGCTGCTATTAATGTAATGTAGAACATCCTGCTGTTGCCTGTGCGTCAAGGTTTCTTTTTGTAACTGGAGTAGTCTCTTTTCTGACACTGGTCTCTATGTGTTGATAGCATCCACAAACATCTTTATATCGTCTTCGAACTCACTTGTAATTGAGTGTGATGCTGGGTTCTGTGACAGCCTCTGCTACTACCAGCTTTTTCCCCAGCATATATTTAGCAATTGGATCTTTTCTGTTGATGAGGGTTGACATTATCCAATACAGTCTGGACTGATGAACAGCTGTGTCTCCTCAGCTCCCCAAGCACTGGGAGGGAAGGGGAGAAACAGGACATGGCGGCGCGCTCAGGAAAGGAGGTGGAGGCAGAGGTGAGCTGAGGTGGGAGGACGGAGCCGGGGGGGAAGCTGCTGGTAGGTGCAGAGCACCCACCAATTTTTCCCCATGGAAGCTCCAGCCCCAGAGCCCCCATGGAGTCAGTGCCTATGGTGAGAGTTACCTCTCCTCACACACAGCCTACAGCATGTAAGTTACTCACAGTTATAATGTATGAGCACCATGTACAATCACTCATGAATTACACAGCAGAGAAACACCAGCAAATTCCCAGTCTCATACTTCCCCCAGAAATCTCTGTCTTGTACTGCCCAGCTCTCTCCTGGACGATACAAGGTCATATAAAATCCATCATTTTATTAATAGAAAATGATATGCACACATCCTGTTAATTCAAGTGGAGTTTCCCAAACACACTTATTAACTACAAAAGGATAGATTTTAAGGGAATATAATAATGAGGCATAAAAGTCAGAATTAGTTACAAGAAAAATAAAAGTAAAATGCAACTAATGCCTAACTTAACAAACTAGAGTAAATTCAAAGCAAAGGTCTCTCTCATCACGTTTCAGCAGTCTTTGGGCAGTCCTGCACTACAAACTTGCATTGGTGCTGCTGCTGGTGCAGCACTTCTGGTGAAGATGCCCTCAGGAACGAGAAAGTTCCCCTGTTAGCTTAATAACTCCACCACCTCCGTGAGAGGTGGTAGCTATGTCAGCGAGAAACATTCTCCCGCCTACCTAGCGCTGTCTACACATAGGTCGGTGTGACAACATCACTCAGGGGTGTGGATTATTCATACTCCTGAGGGACGTAGTTTGACCAAAGGAATTCTGTAGAGTAGATCAGGGCTTACTGGCCGAACTTCTTTCAGTCAGGATCTCTCTTCCCAGTCCAGTGCTGTTTTCTTTGTTCTTGGTGTCATGGGTGCCGTGAGCAGAGAGAAAGGGAGGAATAATTTGGGGCATCTGCTCTTTCTCCTTATGGTTCTTTCTCTTCTTCAAGAAGCATCTCCTGCAGCCTTCCTACTTTTTACTGGCTGTAAGGGCAAGTGGCTGGTGGGAGGATCCAGCTGTTGTATGGAGACATGGATAAACGGTCAGATATTCCAATTGCAATACATATCCAGGAGAATAAATAAGAGTGACTCTCATTCATATCTGGCACTTAAAGCAACTTACCTAGGTGTCTGAAAGTGTCTGATGATGAGTTAATTAAATGTACTAATTAATCTGGTGTTAATCTTTAACCTCAGCTCTTTGATAGCCTCCTGTGCTTTCTGTTGCTGTATGCAGGGGAGGGTGTGACGGTCAGTACCCCCTGTGTTCACCCCTTTCACAGGATTATGATAATTTTGCAGAAAGTATGCCTTGTGAGGTATCACTTGAAAACTCATAACTTGCTGATCATTATTATCGTGGTAAAAATGTTTGGCAACTCTGTATGTAAAGTTATGAGTCCCTCACCAAAGGCTCTTACGTAAATTAAGCTGTCATGGGATAAAAGGGAAGGTCCTTTCATGGACTGAGAACTGGTTAAAAGACAGGGAACAAAGGGTAGGAATTAATGGTAAATTCTCAGAATGGAGAGGGGTAACTAGTGGTGTTCCCCAAGGGTCAGTCCTAGGACCAATCCTATTCAATTTATTCATAAATGATCTGGAGAAAGGGGTAAACAGTGAGGTGGCAAAGTTTGCAGATGGTACTAAACTACTCAAGATAGTTAAGACCAAAGCAGATTGTGAAGAACTTCAAAAAGATCTCACAAAACTAAGTGATTGGGCAACAAAATGGCAAATGAAATTTAATGTGGATAAATGTAAAGTAATGCACATTGGAAAAAATAACCCCAACTATACATACAATATGATGGGGGCTAATTTAGCTACAACGAGTCAGGAAAAAGATCTTGGCGTCATTGTGAATAGTTCTCTGAAGATGTCCACGCAGTGCGCAGAGGCAGTCAAAAAAGCAAACAGGATGTTAGGAATCATTAAAAAGGGGATAGAGAATAAGACTGAGAATATATTATTGCCCTTATATAAATCCATGGTACGCCCACATCTCGAATACTGTGTACAGATGTGGTCTCCTCACCTCAAAAAAGATATTCTAGCACTAGAAAAGGTTCAGAAAAGGGCAACTAAAATGATTAGGGGTTTGGAGAGGGTCCCATATGAGGAAAGATTAAAGAGGCTAGGACTCTTCAGCTTGGAAAAGAGGAGACTAAGGGGGGATAAGATAGAGGTATATAAAATCATGAGTGATGTGGAGAAAGTGGATAAGGAAAAGTTATTTACTTATTCCCATAATAAAAGAACTAGGGGTCACCAAATGAAATTAATAGGCAGTAGGTTTAAAACAAATAAAAGGAAGTTCTTCTTCAAGCAGCACACAGTCAACTTGTGGAACTTACCTGAGGAGGTTGTGAAGGCTGGGACTATAACAGTGTTTAAAAGAGAACTGGATAAATTCATGGTGGTTAAGTCCATAAATGGCTATTAGCCAGGATGGGTAAAGAATGGTGTCCCTGGCCTCTGTTTGTCAGAGGATGGAGATGGATGGCAGGAGACAGATCACTTCATCATTGCCTGTTAGGTTCACTCCCTCTGGGGCACCTGGCATTGGCCACTGTCAGCAGACAGGATACTGGGCTAGATGGACCTTTGGTCTGACCTGGTACGGCCGTTCTTATGTTCTTATATGTACCTTTTAATTCTCAGGGAATTAGGGGCAGATTTACAAACATCCCTTCAGGCAATACATCTTCTCTCTCAAGCAGAGTCTGAGTGTAGAAAAGAAACTTTTAGTGAAAGGAGAGAGGTCACCTGACATTAAATTAGGGAAAATGCCCCATGCAGGATTCACTCTGGGCTTCTCTGTGACAGAGAGGTAAAACCTGGTAAAGGGGCCTAAGTGCAGAAGAGGGCTGAGAAAGATGAGGTGACCCTCCCTCATCCCAGAGAAAGGTCCCCTGCTATCTGGATTTTGTCCATTCCTAACCCATGTGTTGCTCTGGGTTGGATCCAGCAAAAAAGTGTCAGTGCAGAACTGTGCCTCATTCATTTCCAGCAGGAACAGAGGGATGTTCTAACCCTTGGTGGCCCAGGGAGATTGAGTCTCAAAACCACAAAGAACAGGAAACCTTTCCAGCCACTACACAGATCTTGAGACGGGATTCTGACAATATTCCTCCAAAGCTGAGAATGTAGACTAGTGCCAGGTTGGAGCAATACTTATTTAAAAGCAAAAATAATTCTTGCCCTCTTCTACCTCGTCTCATTTGATCCTAGTCCCTCCCACTGCTCCTGCATTTCCTGGCCACATTATTGCTCATCTGCAAAGCAGAGAGATTGCAAATGGAGGGAAATCAGACTGTATGGTCCTCCTGCCCCCACTCCCATGCATGGCAAGGCTCTCTTAGAGCAGTGGTTCTCAACCAGGGGTACATATACCCCTGGGGTACACAGAGGTCTTCCAGGGGGTACATCAACTCATCTTGATATTTGCCTAGTTTTACACTAGATTACATAAAAAGCACTAGTAAAGTCAGTACAAACTAAAATTTCATACAATGACCTGCTTATATTTCTCTATATACTATAGACTGAAATGAAGGTACAATATTTATATTCCAATTGATTTATTTTATAATTATATGGCAAAAATGAGTCAGCATTTTTTTAGCAATAGCGTGCTGTGACACTTTTGTATTTTTATGTCTGATTTTGTAAGCAAGTGGTTTTTCAGTGAGGTGAAACTTGGGGGCACGCAAGACAAATCAGACTCCTGAAAGGTTCAGAGCCACTTTCCTAGGGAACTGGGGCAGTTTGGGCAAAGGCAGCTTGGTTTCAGCAGTAAGCCAATCTTGTCTGTCACAGACACGCTAACTAACAGCTGCCAGATGGACAAAGGGAAGCGACTGGCTCAGGGTTCTGGGTTCGTATCAAAATCAACTTTCTCTTGAGAAATTCGGCAGCTGGAGGTGGTTTTAATGCACTCACTCAGAGAAGCTGTTAGAAGAGAGTTGATATCTCCCTCTGTGTATAACTGACCAATCCCCTTCAAGAGTGTCAGTGGAGATCAGGGCCTAGATCCTCAGCTGGTATAAGTCAGCATAGCTCTGCTGAAGCCAATGGAGCTGTGCACTGATTGAAGAGCTGACTCAAGAGTCTGAAGTTCATGTTAATTCCTCACATTCTCCCTGTCTTTGACTTTAGGCAGCTCCAGGCTTCTCATCCATCCTACATAGTTTCTCATATGCACTCAGCCATAGGCACCGACTTCTACTGTTCCCGGTGTGTGCTGGACACTCCATCCCACCCCTGGCACCACCCCAGCACTGCCCTCACCCCAATTCCACACCTTCCCAAAAGTCCCCATCCCCTTCCCCCAAGTCCCCGCCCATGCCCCGCCTCTTCTCCACTTCCTCCCCTGAGCACGCACATCCCCACTCTTCCCCACTACCTCCTGGAAAGTCCTAAGTGCCGCCAAACAGCTGTTTGGTGGCAGGAAGTGTAGGAGGTAGGCAGAGGAGCGGGGACCCACTAATTTTTCCCTGTGGGTGCTCCAGCCCCTGAGCACCCACAGGGTCTGTGCCTGTGCACTCAGCACTCTAGTATCTGAGCATAAAAATAAATGAATAATCATCCAACTATTCAGGTTTAACCAGCAAAACTGTTCATAAACCCAAAGACACAATAATATTGGTGCCTCCTGACTCAGTGTTAGTGCTGAGCCAGCCTGACCCAGGGCTGCCTGGAGGGGGAAAGCAAGTGGGGCAATTTGCCCCAGGCCCCACAGGGGCCCTGCGAGCCCTGGTGGGTCTTCAACAGCACTACCGCTGGGAGAATACAAGTGACACAGCTCCCCCGCTTTGCCTCAGGTCCCCTAAATCCTCTGGGCAGCCCTGGCCTGACCCATGGCTGAGCTAAGGCAAAACTTCTACCTCATCATGAGGAGCTGATGAAGGATATGCCAGCAGGGATCTTCCTGCCTTTCATCCAGGAGCATTGGAGAGACATCACAGAAATGGTCTCTGTAACAGCAGGACACAGGTGAGTAGCCTACAGACCCTCTATTTACCTGTCTCTGTTCTGAAAACTATTTATTCCTACCCTTTGTTTCCTGTCTTTTAATCAGTTACTGAGCCATGAGAGGATCTTTCTTCTTATCCCATGACTACTTAGTTTGCTTAAGAGCCTTTGGTGAGGGATCTTGTCAAAGGCTCTCTCAAAGTCTAAGCACACTATATCCACTGGATCACCTTTGTCCACATGCTTGTTGACCACCTCAAAGAATTCTAGTAGATTGGTGACTCCTCCCCAGCAAATCATGTTCATCTATGTGTCTGACAATTCTGTTCTTTATTATAGTTTCAACCAAGTAATTGTCAGGATAACCTCTGGAGCCTTTTTAAAAAATTTGTGTCACTTTAGCTATCCTCCAATCATGTAGCACAGAAGCTGATTTAAAAGATAAGTTACATACCACAGTTAGTAGTTCTGCAATTTCATATTTGAGTGCATTTGTAAGTGTTGGGTGAATAGCATCTGGTCATGGTGAGTCATTAGTGTTTAATGAATCAATTTGTTCAAAAAATTTGTTCATTACCTGCATCTCTCCCAGCAAATTCAGTGGCATTGGAAAACTGACATCTTAGGGAGGTTGGTTGGGCCAGATCACAGGACTGGCTATATCGGAATACTACACCTTCCCCAGACTGATTCCCCTGCCCCAGATTCCTATTTCCTCTGGTTGGTTTTTCAAGAGAAACTCAAAGTCCTGAGTTCACCTGGGCCTTCTGCAGCATGTGGGGGCATCAGCTATTTGGGGGCATATTAAGAGGAGGGGCTGTAAAGCAGCCTAAGAAGCTTGAGGGAAAAGAAGCACTTAGTGTGAGTGAAGGCACCACAAGAGAAACAGCACACCATCAAAGCTGGCAGATTAAAATCTTTTCTCCTCCCCTTTCTCAGAGCCCAAGGGGGCTTCTTTCCCAGTGCTGGGGACTCTGCTCACCAACTCTTTTTTCACCTGGAGGGTCTATGCAATGAGCCATGTGGTTTCTCTACTAGATGGCCAGCTCAGCAGCACCTAGCCCCAAAGCCACTGCAGCTCAGAAGCGGAAGACACAGGAACAGCGAGGCCAAGAAGACCAATGTCTCACTGGGAATCCCCCCAGAACAAGAACTTCTTTGCAAAACTCTGAGGAACAAGTTTCTGTAGAGAGAAGTACAAACTAGACTGAACAAGTAGCTAAGCAGTGGGACACAAAAGGAGTTTGTGTTTAATTTAACCCTCTTTGTCCCACTCCTGCCTCTTAACAGCACTTGGCCCCTTGAGAGCTGCCTTTCATCCCACAGGTCTCAGAGCGGTTTACAAGTGTAGAGCCAAAATCTCCAGGGTTTAGAACGGACAAGGAAGGCACAGAGATGAGGTCTTCTTGCCCAAAGATTACACAAGGATTAGTGGCTGAGCAAGAATAGAGCCCAGGAGTTCTGACTCCTAGTCCTACCCACTCTAAGCACTAGATGGGAATAAGACACAGGAGGCCTCACTCTTGTCTTGCTCCAACAGGACCTCTCGCCTCGCTCCCGCCCGGGCTGGGACCCAGGAGTCCTGAGCCCCGCCCCTTACCCGGGCTCTGGGGCTGGGAGCAGGACTAGGGAGTCCCGAGCCCCGCCCCTTACCCGGGCTCTGGGCTGGGACCAGGACCCCGGAGTCCCGAGCCCCGCCCCTTACCCGGGCTCTGGATTAGGACCAGGACTAGGGAGTCCCGAGCCCCGCCCCTTACCCGGGCTCTGGATTAGGACCAGGACCCGGGAGTTCTGAGCCCGGCCCCTTACCCAGGCTCTGGATTAGGATTAGGACCAGGACTCGGGAGTCCCGAGCCCGAGGCGCCGCCCCTCTGCGGGCCCGTCATTTCCACAAACCCGAACCCCGCGTCATTATCTTACCTCACCATAATACATATAATTTGCATATAAAGTAGCTGGTTTGTATAATACGGCTCCTCTCCGCAGTACGTAACCCGACCCCGCTCTGTACAAAGCTAACTCCACCCCCGCCCGGCTCTGGCACCAGCCCAGGGCTGCGCCGCCTGCCACCCGGCCTCTGAGTCGCGAACTACAATTCCCAGAGCACCTTGCGCCTACAGCGGGTACTTCCGAACATCGCCCCGCCTCCTGATAGGCTCATCTTGCCCTCTTGCGGCAACCTTGGCTACGAGGGGTCACGTGTGTGTGCGTGACGCTGGATGATGCCACCGCCTACTGCTTTTTTTGGTTTCACGTGGGTCGATCGGTCCGGGGCCGGGCCGCTTTAACTGGGGCCTTCAGCCCTGTCTCCTCCTCCGGGCAGAGCTGCGGCTGCAGCCTGGGCGGGCACTGGCCTCCTGGGGCCGCGGTGCAGGGTCACCTCGAGATAGGAGGAGCAGGGCCTAGGAGCCCTCTGGAGATAGGGGCAGGGGCGCGGGGGCTGGGGGGGCTCTGGGGTAGGCAGCTGGCCGAGGGGGAACGGCTCTGGGCGGTAGGCAGGGGTAGCTGGGCCCGGGGGGGAGCGGACGAGGGGATGGCCGGGTGGGAGGGCCTCCCGGGAGTCGTTAGGGCACCCGGGGGCAGTCTGGGCGGTGGGGAGGTCTCAGGGGTAGGCAGGGGCAGCTGGGCGGTGGGGGAGGCTCAGGGGTAGCAGGGTGGCAAGCTGGGCCTGGGGGGGGCATGTGGGTTAGGCAGGACAGCTGCCAGGGGTGAGCCAATACCATAAGGGTAGGGCATGCAGTCGCGGGGGGGAGGCTCTGAGGTAGGGCAGGGGGACAGCTGGCCGGGGGGGAGGCTCTGAGGGTAGGGCAGGGGCAGCTGGCCGGGGGAGCTGCTGGGTAGGCAGGGGGCCAGTGTCTGGGGGCGAGCTCTGGGGTAGACGGCAGGGGCAAGTTGGTCCTGGGGGAAGGCCTGGGGTAGGGCAGGGGGCAGTTGGTCTGGGGGGGAGGCTCTGGGGGTAGAGCAGGGGGCAGTTGGTCTGGGGGGGAGGCTCTGGGGGTAGAGCAGGGGGCAGTTGGGCCTGGGAGGGCCCTGGGGGTAGGGCAGGGGGCAGCTGGGCTGGGGTGGGGCTCTGGAGGTAGGGTGGGGGGCTGGTGGGGTATCTGAGAACAAGGTAGCTGAGGCTGATTGGAATCTCTTTACATTGCAGGGAGGGGTGGCTGTAGGAGGATTGGAGGACATGGTAGGGTGCATGTGAAGACAATAGTAGGAGTGGCATCTGGAGGCAGGAAGGGCATATCATATGAGGACAAGGTAGCTGAGTCTGAGTGGGGTCTTGGGTGTTAGCAGGGAGGCAGGTGCAGAAGGCCTTTAGCAATGTTTGGGGCCCGGTGTCTGCTCCTGGCTTTTCGACGTTGTTCCTCTGCTCCTTGTCCCAAGCACAAGCAGGCTGCAAGACTGAGGGTCTGCGAGGCGCTAGAGGCCCAGGAGGTGGCTGGTGATATTAAAGTCCAGGTGGGTGGGAGTTTATGTTGTTAATTCACTTAGTCGTTTCTGTGGATTTCTTATTATTACTCCTCTAATTCAGCCCATTCTGAAGATCATCTTGCAGAGGCTTCTCCAGAGTAGCTGGATGGGCTCTGCATCTGCCTATCCTCTTTGAACTAAAGATGTAAATTCCAGCTGGAGGAGACATACCCATGCTAGTTCTGATCTCCTTAGTGCACTAAAAATAGTGGTGGAGTAATGGTGGGAGGGCCTTTGAGTGATGCCCCAATAAGCCCATAACACATACTTACATTCTGCCTTTATCTTATATGGAACAGGAGCTCCCTATACTTAGCCTGCTCCACAAATTGAACACCACATCTACATTTACAAGACCTTGAATCCTAGACACACAATACCGTCAAACACTTTTACTTTGCCTTAATTAAACTTCCATTCCACACTTATCTCTTCTGCACTGCTGATGATCCCTGAACTCTTCTAATGACACAGCCTATACAACACAGCGATGAAATGAGATATACTAGATCTCCCAAAGTTCATATGCATTTTTTTCCTTTGATCACACATACAGGCCTCAGAAATCCGCAGAGGGCCGGAGCCTCCCAGATCACCTTGTACCACAATTACAGGTCTTCTAAGCTGCCCTGTCTTATTCCTTCGTCACAGTACAGCCACACTTCATGCGCTGAATGCAGCTGGAGTGCATGAAAATAATTCTTGGTGATTATTGCCAGCTCCAGGGGAAAGAATCAAGGTTTCATGGGCATTTACCTTAACCCTGTATTTCCTTGTTTTCACAAATGTGAGTTTTGCTGAACTGGACATTCTGGAAGGGCGCACGTTATCACCAGGCAACTTCAACTCTGTGCTGACAAAGGTTTTGTCAATTTTTAAATTTTAAATCTAAGTCCCGCTAGAAAACTTTTTTTTAATTTGAAAACCACTGAAAAGAGTGAAACATTTCTGTTAATTCTGCATTTGTAGAGTGACTAGCACAATGGGTTCTAGTCCATGACTAGGTGCTATAATAATACAAATAATTAATAATAATATTAATTGGTTTTGATTCCCCCTCCCCTTAAACAAAGCCTACGTTCTGGACCTAATCTCCTTGACATTGGCCTCTGTATTAAGGGCGTACATATGCATGGTAGGTATGAACAAATAGCCACTTAGGAAACAGATTTCAGTGTCAAGCTTCCCGCAGATAGTTGTACATAGCAGTGAAGAAGAACAATACGTGAGAATTACCATGACACTCCCCTTTGAAGGAATGGTGTTCTGATTGTCTCTGTTGTTGCAATAAGGAGTGTTTACATGGGACATAATAATGATATAGCATTTGTGGAATGCTTTTCATCTTCAAAGTCTGTCACTGACTTTAATCTTCCCAGCTCCATGAAGATTCAGATGGATCCCTGTTATGCTGAGGTGAAATGTTGGTGCCTCTGCCTCAGGATCTACTCCTACTTGCTTTGAAGTCTGTAGTAAAGCTACCACTGATTTCACTGGAATCAGGATTGGGCCCTAATGGAATCTTTCCATTGACTCCAGTGGTAGTTGGATCAGGCTCGAAATGACTTGCTCAGTGTCAGTTGGGTCCTGGATATAACTAGATTGAGTTCAAACCAGGCAATCACCAACTATTATTTTCTTCTCTTCCAGGGTTGGGTTCGTTCTGTCCGGTCCCAGAAACAGATTCTGTTCCTGCACATAAATGATGGCAGTTCTTTGGAAAGCCTCCAGGTTGTAGCTGACCCAACCTTGAAACATAGGTTTGCAGATTTTTACATATTTAAAGAAATTTCTGTGCAGATTCTGGTTTGGAAAGGGTTGATGACGTGGTTGTAGGGCTCAGCTCTACCCTATCTTGGGATATGGCTACACGTGAAATTTCAAAGTGCTGCCGCGGCAGCACTTCGAAGTGTGAATGTGGTCGGAGCGCCAGCGCTGGGAGAGAGCTCTCCCAGTGCTGCATGTAAACCACATCCTCTACAGGTGTAGCGTGCAGTGCTGGGAGCCGCACTCCCAGCGCTGCCACGCTGATTACACTGAGGCTTTACAGCGCTGTATCTTGCAGCGCTCAGGGGGGTGTTTTTTCACACCCCTGAGCGCGAAAGTTGCAGCACTGTAAAGTGCCAGTGTAGTCATACCCTCAGATTAAGGGCATCTATTCCCAGGCTTGGTATCTCACCTCCTGTGCCAGCAGGGATGTGAGTGCTGCGGGGGTGGTACATTCAACAGTTGCTGAGGGTGTTGCACTTGGTGTCATTCAATAGCTGTCAGTTAAGGAGCTGGGTTAGCTGGTTCTGAAGGGAATAGGAAGTAGGGGGCACTTTTAAATTGAAATTTTGTCTCCACTGAAGTCAGTGGCAGAATTCCTATTGATTCATTGGGGCCAGGTTTCATAGTGCTTTTTCCATGGGTTGGCTTCCCAGGTGGCTTATTCCTGTGTAAGTCAGTCTGTACCTTATCAGAAGCTAGGGTTGCCATGTTAGCCTTTCCTCAACCAGCTCCGTTCTGTAGGCTCCTTAGACTTTTCCTGCCTTTTGTGCCAGATGCAGTCAGTGTTTCTAGCTGAGGCACCACTTGTGCAAGCGCAGCACAAGAGAGAGCACAGAGCGGGTGGCAAACAGTGAGGCCTTTCCTTCTGAACAGACATTGGGGCTCATCTTGGATCAGTGAAAAATAAACACTTAGGCTTCATTAATTTTCAGCTATAGAAGAAGATCCTCTGCAATTTATTTCTTGTAAGATGGACAGCTTGGTGATTTATGCATCAAATAATTTAAAATCTCCAAATTATTGGCATCCTGGGTTCACACATACACCCACCTAACCACCAGATGATTTCCATAGGGGATATACTGAGTGCCATGTGAATAAAATATAGCAATCAAATTGTAACAAGCTATCTATTTGTGATAATAGATACTGTAAGCATAGGGCTTGATCTAAATTAACCCAAATAAGTCAGGCCCATAGTGATACATTGTTATTGATGTTTTTTTCCAGTGATCTGACTTTTGGAAGTGCAGTGGAAGTACAAGGGAAACTGGTAAAAAGTCTTCATAGGATGCAAAATGTGGAATTGAAAGCTGAAAATATTCGTGTGGTAGGACCCTGTGATACTCTGGTATGTTATTGCACTTAACAGTCAATCTCCAAGGATACCTTTGGAACGTGACTAATTTCAAAATATTCCCGTTTCTGACAGAGCACATTTCAAACTGTATTTCCTGCTATTTTTTCTAAAGTCATCTCTCTATTTTTACCGTTTTTAAGATGTCTTCTGCTCTCCCAGTGATGTGGACAGGGGCCTTTTCATTAAGCGAGAAACTGACTAGTGGACTGGGCATAGGGAGGAAACTGTGAAACTAACTTGATACTAAGGACTGGATTTGCTAAAGAATTGCAGGCCAGATTTCCCAACTGCTCAGCACCCACAATTGGAACCAGATCTCCAAAAGTTCTCTGTTGCCACCGTGAAACTTATAGCAAGATGTCAGAAAGTGACTGGCACCCACCATGGTGGGCTCTTTTGAAAATCTAGCCACTTACTTTGGCACTGAGTCCTGTTGAAATTCTAATTCTATATGGGTGCTTATATGGACACCATTACTGTGATATCTGAGCATTTTCCAAAAGTGATCAACGTCTGTGCCTTGTGGTTCATTCTCTTTCTGGTTGTCTTTGTAAAATCCACAAAGTACTCTGGAAAAAAAAACTAACAAAGTATTATTTTGCCTCTGACTTGTATCACTTATTGAACTTTAATAGGGAGTGATGATATTTCATGGATATCAGTAAAATTATTCCAACTGCAGGTTCTCAAGGTTGTTTTTTTCCTGTTCTTTTTTTAAGACGTTCCCTTTTAAACCAAGAGAGAGGCAACCTCTGGAATACAGCCGGCAGTTCCCTCACTTACGATGCAGAACCAACACACTGAGCTCCCTCCTGAGGGTACGCAGTGAAGCTACTGCAGCGATCCACTCGTTTTTCAAGGTGCTCTGCTTCTTCACTTGATCTTGTTACTGTGTTTTCACATACACAAATGATGGTGCCACATAACATTCCTGCCTTCCCATTGCAGTTATGTAATCGGTGACAGTGAGAGACATGGAATTGAGTCTCTGAGGTTCTGTTCCTAGTGCGGGCACTGACTTAGGACCGGCGTACACTGGGAACTTACATCAGTATAGCTGCGTCTCTCAGTGGTGTGAAAAATCCACACCCCTGTGTGACGTACTTACACTCACCTAATCCCTACACCTCCCAGCCACAGTGCAGACATACCTTTAGTATCCCAGATTCTGTGTTTTGTGGGCAGAGTCAGAAGTGTTACCACTATTGTCTCCCTTTCTCCCCCACATACTTTGACCCCTGAGGTCACGAAAATCATTTCAGGTCGAATTAAATGTTTTGATTTTGAGAATTTTCTGTTTTAAATAAAATACATTTTTATTTTAAATCTCCAGGCTCTATTACAGGGGTAGGTAACCTATGGCATGCATAGCAAAGGCGGCACGCGAGCTGATTTTCAATGACCCTCACACTGCCCGGGTCCTGGCCACCGGTCTGGGCGGGTTCTGCATTTTAATTTAATTTTAAATGAAGCTTCTTAAACATTTTAAAAACCTTATTTATTTTACATACAACAAAAGTTTAGTTCTATATTATAGACTTATAGAACGAGACCTTCTAAAAATGTTAAAATGTATTACTGGCACGCGAAACCTTAAATTAGAGTGAATAAACGAAGACTGGGCGCACCCTTCTGAAAGTTGTTGATCCCTGCTCTATCACCCAACACAACAGCAGGTGGCGCCACACACCCAAATGAGCTACCTGAGTGCTTTACCTAAGCAACTCACAGACAAACAGGAGACAACAGCCAATTTCCCAGCTCCCCAGCCTCGCACCCTTTCTGGAGTATAAACCCAGAATTATACCATCTTGCACTGTGCAGGGATCTGTACAATGTAAGCTCATTAATATAGTTTGCTTTCCCCTCAACGTGAGAGAGATATGCACAAGCCAGTGTTAACCAAACTGAGATTTTCCCAGACATTTTACTTAGACACGCTGGTTAAGATAAAACATAAAACAAGTTTATTAACTACAGAAAGATTTTTAAGTGATAGCAAACAGATCAAAGCAGCTTACCTAGCAAATAAACAAAAAGGCAAACTGAGCCTAATATGCTAGATAGATAGGATTCGAATTAGCAATTTCTCTCTCTGCCTTATGATGGAAGCAGTCCACCAAGTTTTCATACACAGGCTAGAAATCCCTTTAGCCTGGGACCAGCACTTCCGTCTTTGTTCCTCAGGTGTTCTCTGGAGTGGGGAGTGAGGCCCTGAATGTCACTCCCCACCTTGTATCATTTTTCCATATGGTGGGAAGCGTTTGTTCTCAGCTAAGTTCCCAGTTCCAGTTTGTGGAAAAATACAGGTACCAATATGGAGTTCATTGTCATGTGATCTGGTCACATGCCCTTGCGTGCCTTGCTGAGTCATAGCAGCCATTACTCAAAAGATGACTGAAAAGTTCACAGGAAGGCTCACAATGTCTGGGGGATAAACTTCTCCTAGGGCCTATTGTTTCCCCTAATGGCCCATTACCTTGAAGAGGCCCTTCACAACCAGCTGTCTAGATTGGAAGCATCTTGCCTAGTGGGTGTCACCCAGGTGTAACCACATTTGAATACAGATATCCAGTCAATATTCATAACTTCACATACAAAAATGATACATGCACACAAATATGATAATCCTATGGAGCAAATCATAAAATATCCTCCTCATAATCATACCACTATGATGAATATGGGGTGCAGTGTCACAGTAGACACGTCCAGTAACTGTATCAGGACAGATAGAAATTGACGTGCAGGAGAACTGAGGCCATTTAAAAACTTAACTCCTAACAAATACCAGTGGCTTCCAGTTATTATTGCCTTGCATTGTATGTAGGAACTTTTGTCTCTGTATCCTGACTGTAGAAAACTGGAATAAGATTCAGGAAATAAATCAGTAGGTCCATGCAAAGAGCAGCTAATACAGAGTAAAGAGCAACCATTTCAGTCTCTGAGATACTGTTCCCTTTTGCAGCTCTACCACGTTACTTCATTATGGTCCCTTCGAGCTGGGAGTCTGTGGAACAGCAGCATTCAAAGCTAATAGTTGGATTTCTAAACACGGTGTTAATAAAGAACTCATTTTCCCTTTGTAGTAATGGATTGTTCCGCCTTAGCTGTCAGTGCAATTTCGGTTGGCTACTCCGTTCTTCACTTCCTAACCTACTTTGCTTTTGTAGTTGTGGATGCTCAGCACCTCTGAAAATAAAGCCTAGGTTCTCCCAGCTTGGACACCCAGAAACTGAGGCACCCAAATTTGGTGGTTGCTTCATTGGAAGCATGACCATTAATGATGTGACCTAGCATGTACAAACAGTGGCAATGTTGGGGTTAGAATTTGCCAGCTCCTGGCTCCCACTCCTAAACTCAGACCACAGCTCCTACTTTGTTACTGGAAAAAAGGGCGAGGAGTCCTGTGGAGCCCTTGAGTTCTCCCATTAGATCTCACTACCTATGCCTGTAAAGCCCTGTCTTAAAATGAGCCTCCCTCTAGGATCCATAGAGTGTGTTTCCTTGGAGAGGACTTCAGGAAGGGATTCTCCCCTTACTCCCCAATGCATTTTGTTTTGTTTCTCCTTCCTCTCAAGCAGGGTTGGCCCGAGCTGGAGATGGCAGACTGGATGGGGAGGACCAGGGCTCTGAGGGGGCACTGAACGTTCTCTCAGGTGCTTGGCTGGCTGATTCTTGCTCACATGCTCAGGTCTAACTCATCACCATATGTGGGGTCAGAAAGGAATCTTGCCCAGCTCAGATTGGCAATGATCCGGCGGGCTGGGTGGGGAAAGTTTTCGCCTTCCTTTCCAAGATATGGGTCACTTGCCAGGATTATCTGGATATATCTCACTTAATCATTTCCTTCCCATTGCGGGTGCCTCAGGCACTTGTGGACCTTGATCCCTCCTGTTCTCTGCCTGTGGCACATTATGATCTGGTCTCTTGTGGGCTGTAATACTTTGGTCTCATTTAAGTTGTTGAGTTAGTGTACGCATGGCTTGTGGTCTCCGTGAGAATCTGGTTATCCCTTCTGGCTTTAAACTCTATGACTCTAGTTAAAACTACATGCCAAGCACTCTACCTCCCAAAGTAGACTTGTGGATTATTAGGCAGTTTACTGTCATAAAAGGATGAGTCAGACCTCCTGTAATTTGAAGTTATAGTTCCAGAGAGCTTTGGTATTTCAAATCTGATACTTAGACTAAGCCAAGCTTAGCCTTCTCAAGAGAGTACTCTGCAATATCATATGGATTTTAGGGTTGCTTTTAGATAGAAATATCGTGCCAGTTAAAGCTACTGTTAATTTCTGTAGTGTACCAGCTGCTTATAGGTAAGACTAAGTTTTTGTCACAGGTATTTTTAGTGAAAGTCAGGGACAGGTCACAGGCAATAAACAATTCA
The DNA here is from genome assembly GCF_003597395.2 of Chelonoidis abingdonii. Classification (NCBI taxonomy): domain Eukaryota; kingdom Metazoa; phylum Chordata; order Testudines; family Testudinidae; genus Chelonoidis; species Chelonoidis abingdonii. Next base: position 358,414,388 of record NC_133769.1, read on the forward strand.
CGAAGCCTTTCTTGCTGGTACTCTCAGGTCCCCTGTTGCCATGGGGAATGGGAGCTCCGGGGTCCCCCTGCCCATGGGGGCTGGGCTGCTACGGAATCCCCTTGGCTCCCCGGGCAGCTGGTAGCTCAGGGTGGTCCCCTGCCAGGGCTGGGAATTGCAGGGTCCCCCAGCCACCCATCGCGACTGGGCAGCTGCAGGGGGTCCCCCTGCTGCGGCTGGAAAGCTGCAGGATTCCCCCACAAGGATGGAGCCTGGGAACTGTAGGTGGGAGTGGTTGGCTGGGAGCTCCAGCCCCAGGCATAAAATGTCACTGAGGTCAAAGGAATTCACGGATTTCATGACATCCATGACTTCTGAGACACATTTGTAGCCTTACTTATAGGTTAAAAGACTTGGTTAAGAAAAAGACCAAGTATGTGAGGTTATATCTTTGTTTGGATTGACTTCTGTTGGTGGACAGTGCAAGCTTTTGAGCTATACAGAGCTCCTCTTCCACGAGCAAAAGATGGTCCAATAAAATATTACCTCACCTACCTTGTCTCACGTCCTGGGACCAACAGGGCTACATCATTTCATTAAGAAAAGTCAGTACTAGTTTTTGCCCACTAGATGGCAATACCCACAGTTTGACTTTGGTTGGTTGCAAAAGACATGGATGTTGAAGAACCTCTTACCCTGAAGGAGGTTTTAAAGAGCAATAGGAAAATGCTGTTAGAATTACCAATAAGCATGAAATTCTAATAAGATGTGTATATCTTACTGCTACTAAAGCAAATACCTTGCCTGTAGTTATTTTCAATATTGTGATATGACATTTTTCATGTGGAGTTCTTTTGCTTAACGTCCTATATATTTTGAAGCTAGATGCTTGCTGATACTTGAATGCATTTTTGAAGGGACAATGAATGCAAGGTCAAAGTTGGCCACAGACTTAGATGTTTGTAAAAATAGGCTTTTGCAAATGCTAAGACCAACAAGAACATGTCTTATTTATTTTATTTCATTGTGATCCAGAGGAAGTGACTTTAAAAAAAAAAAATCCAAATCTTCGCATGTTGTACTTGCAATCCAACATTGCAGCATTGTGCACAAGAACTGGAAAATGAAACTAACTGGTCTGTTTTCATTGTGCAAAACTGAAAACCAAAAAGAGCAAATGCTAAAATATAAACAGTAGATCTTTACCTATATCATGTAGTAGCCCAAGCCTCTTTTCATTTTTTAAAAATGCTCTTATCCCAATGGCTTTTTCACCTGACAGTGCCTGATTAATGCTAGAATTTTTGCTTTGGACGTCTAATGCTAGAAACTCACCTTTAACTTTACCCTTGGGTAGTTCAATACCTGTGAGATACCCCTCTTAGCCTTAAGGACCCTATGCTCCTAGACAAGGTGGGTATAGCCACACCGTAATTAGACACCCACAGCTGGCATGTGCAAGCTGACTTAGGTTCATGGAGCTCGGGCTGTGGGGCTGTTTAATGGAGCTGTGGTGTAAATGTCCAGGCTCAGGCTGCGATGGGGGAAGGTCCCAGAGCTCAGACTGCTGCCCGAGCTGGAATGTTTGCACCTTAATTAAACAGCCCCACAGCCCGAGTCCCACAAGCCCAAATCAGCTGTCATGGGCCAGCCATAGGTGTCTAATTGCAGTGTAGACATATCCAGTGAAGAGTATGCAGCATGAATATCTTCTCTGAGCTCTGAACTTGCCTGCTGCTGTGAGTTCATGACAGAGCCACTAATGTTACCGTAATATTTTTTGTGGTTTGATAATGGAAACTATGCTAAGTCTCTTAAGGAGGGGGACTGTGGTTCTGGATACCCGTCTGTTGAGCCCTACTTCTCAGGCACTTCCTACACTAGGCAGGAAGTCTGCTAATGTGAAATGCACTCTACTGCCAGCTTAATGGTGGTAGCTGCCGTAAATTACATTGGACTTTAGAAACTCTACTCCCTTCTTGTAAAATGTATTGTACACCAGCCCGGAACTTTTCAAATTCACGTGCCCCTGCCTTCCCCAGATTCTTTGGTTCAGATAGCCCCAATTCGCTGACATTTACAGTAGGCTGCAAATTCCATTTATTTTCCCAGGCTTTTGTGTGGGAGGAGGGATGTGCTGAGGGATAGCATTTATGGCTGGAGGGGTGGGTATTCTGCTCCCTGTTTCAGGGAGGTAGCTGTGTTTGTGTTTATATTTTGAAAGGCCCCTAGAGCCCTGCATAGATCTGTAACTCATAGGGTTTTGCATACATAAATATTGTGAAGTTGACGTTTATTCATATTATTGTTGTGTCAAGGGACCCAACCATGGCTGGGCTGCGTTGTGCTAGGAGCTGTACAGGGAGCGTGGTCCCTTCTGCTTACAGTCGAAATGTGCCCTTTCCATAGTCTCATTTGCCTGAATGGCCTTTATTTCTTTCTCAGGCTTTCAGATGTAAATACTTGTTTCCTACAGAGATTTTTGGCACTGTGGACTAGTAGGTAATGGAGCGCTCTCTTCACATGGTAGAATTGTTGTGATTACAGAGCCCTCTGCAGAGTTTTTTCTATAGTGCGAACACGTGAAGAATCAGGCACTGAATTTGTACGCTCCAGAAATCCAACTAGTGTTTAGCACATACCAGGGTCTCTCTCACATAACATAGAAGCTATTCTAAAATGTTACCCATGTTGTCTTTGGTCCTGGCCTGATAGATGAATCCTGACGTGCACATGTTGGACTCTTCCTTGGAGTTGTCACGTAATATCCTTGGACTGGCAACTTTCAATGTTCTCTTTTGTTTCAGGATAATGGCTATGTGCACGTTCATACCCCTATAATTACATCAAACGACTGCGAAGGTGCGGGGGAGCTCTTTCATGTCAGGGTAAGTTGTACTTACAAAACAACTTTGTAATTACTGGGTGCTAAAGGGACAATCAGTTTTGTATATCCTGTTTTTTATGTACTTCTCTGAGATTTATTTTTGTAACCTACAGCTGTTCCTTGTGATCCTTAAAGTGATGATTCTAACTGAAATAGATTAAACAGCTGTTTTTATCCCTTTTATCCCCAGCACCTTATGTATTGATCAATTTCTGTATCCTGAGTTGTGTGGAAAAACTTAGAGAAATGGGGAGAGGGGGTCAAACATCTTAATAACCAGGCAAATGTGTTTGTAAAATAAAAATATGGGCGGAGGCCTCTGGGTCAGGCCCAGCTGAACTCCTGTGAAACTAAATAGACTTCATGTTAATCGGCTCCTGCTATAAACCACAAAATGACTCCTATTTTTTCCCCACCAGCTTCTTATTTCTTGCCGCCTCTCTCATTTCTCTCTGTCCCTTCCTAAAAACTGCCCATGCTGTAATTATTAGCCCTTTATTTTCCAAAACTGAAGAAAAGTTCAGTGCTTTCAATTGTGGTTCTTTTGACTTCAGCACTTGTAGAAATCATTCTCGTCCCTCCTCAGAAACTCCTGTGTGCATTTCAGAGCAACCCTAACCAAGTTGCAGTATTCCCGAAATTTGCAGTAACACCCCCCCACCCCCACAAAATTATGTGCACTCCCATAAGCCCCTTTGCCTTTCGCAAAAGAAAATGCATTCTTTGGCCACAAAATGATTGTATCTGCTTACATTTATTGGCCACAGCTTTGCTGGTGAATCATCTCTAAGCAAAAAAGTGTTGAGGTAGCGTGTCACTGCTGCAATGTCATGTATACAGCTCCTTGTATCTCATTAATCTGCTGGTCAGAAACCTCCAGTACTGGTTCTTCAGGATTGAAAAACCTGCCGTGCCCCGCCCCACTGACAACACCCTCACAGACCAGTGCACAGCAACATGTGCCCCAGCTTTCTGCTTACTCTTGCTAGTACAGCCCAGCTAATCTGCTCCTGGCTGATTGAAATACCTTAGTGCTATCACAGTGTGTTCCTGGCTGTTACATGCAAATTAAGATGTGGCAACAAGTGATGCTTGACAGTAAACACATTATACAATTTTCAACCCTACAGCGTATCTCTGTTTAGTCTTCTGCATGAACTATATCTACCTGTTGAAGGGTTCTGCTCGCTGCAAGTGCACCTCTTTGTGGTTGGGTCTGGGAATTATCTCTTGCCCTGTCTGGTGCTCCTTTCTATTGCTTGCTTGCACCATGTCTCCTCCGCCCGCTCGCCCCCCACGACTCACGGTGCTTCATTCATGGACTCGACCCTCCAGCCCAGGTACTATAGTCATCCCCTGCTAGGGTAACAAAATCCCACACTGGACTAGCTGTCCGGAGTCGCCTGGCAAGATGCGTCTTTGGTTCCAAGCCTTGTGCCACTTTTCCTTGGTGGCTGCTAGGGACCCATGGTCCTCCCTCTACACTGGTTCCAGCCCAGGGACCACTGTAAACCAGCAGCCATGGTCTGCACATTGTCATTCCTTTCCTGCCATTTCCTAGGCTGCTTTCGACCCTAGCATTCTCAGGCTTTCTTCCCCAGCAACTTCTCTGGGTTGACCTTTATTCTGGCAGCTGGATTCCAGGGGTTCTCCTCCCCCTGAGTTTCAGCTCCATCACTTTGCTGGCTCCCAGAGAAATGACGTGCACACGCCGCTCACTGCAGCCCTCTTCTGCACTCAACTCCTGGCTTTATGCTGACCCGCAAGACCTATCTCCTGGGCTCATGATCAGTTAAGCCAGGCTCGCGCCTGAGGTGCACCCAGATAACATAATTGGCCTCATCAGTCCACACGTTAGCCCTTCAGGACCTTTGTGGGGTACACAACATGTACTTAAACGTCTGTCTCAATCTGGACTTAGAGTCAGCATCTGAGTGTTTTACTGTGGAACCTTTCCCCAAGCGTTAATACCTCAGCTTGGATCTATCTCGAAGCTGCCACAACTAGGACTATTGGGGTTCCCTAGTTACCACCCGATCACACCCAGCCTTTCCCTGGGGGACCCCCAAGACCCAGAACCCCTGGGTCTCCCCAATCGTCAATGGAAAACAGCTCTCCCCCTGGTCTCGCCTCGTTATCTGCTCCGCGACCCGCTTCCCCGCCTCCCTTTTCCCCGGGTGAGGCCTGGGCGATGCAGTACTTAACTCCTTGAAGGACAAAACAAAAGAGGAAAATCACCCTCGCCCTGGGCGATGCATTCAAAATATAGTAAAAGCTAATATAAGAAGTTTTTCCACCACCTTCCTGGATGCCTCGCCAAAAACCTCAGCAGGTTAAAGAACTTTATATACAAAAGAAAGAAAAAACATGAAACAATAATCTTGCATTAAAAAACTCAATACAGGCCTTGCTTATAAGAAAATAATGAAATAAACAGTCTGAATTTAAAAAGATAGACCCCGTTGAAACCAGTCCAGCAATCAACACACTGTAAATCCAAACACAAAATCGCACACCCACGCACCACCTTCCGCTCTTCGACAACTCTCTGTAGGAAAATTAGCACACGAAATAAGAGTTATTGTCAGGAAAGCTTGTTGCTCCATAGGCTGGGGAGACAAAAAAAGACCAAGAGTACACAATTCCCGCCCCTGACTTTTAAAAAATCCAGTTCTCTGATTGGTCCTCTGGTCAGGTGTTTGGTTCCCTTTGTTCACCCTTTACTGGCAAAAGAAATTTAACCCTTACCTTACCTATCTACTTATGACAACACCCCATCACACCACCCCTAAGCTTTACAGAATTAAATTATGGAGGACTGCAGTGTGAATGGCTTAAGTCACAAAAGCACTGGTGCAAATGTTGATTGGGGTGGGAATGGGTAGCTGTGATCTAGCAGATGGGACATGGGAAACTCATGAAAACTGGATTTAAGTTGACTGAGGCCATGGGCACGTCATTTAAACTTGTACCTTGGTTTCCCCATGTGTAAAGCACTGGGATTTGTGATTGAAAGGTGCTGTGTGAGTGCCAAGTATTATCATATTAAATAGTGTGTATGGAAGCATGGTGCTACAAATGTGGGGCTCCAAAGCTCTGATCACCACTGGAGAAGGGGATGTTTCCCCTCATTCTCTGCTTTCTGCACTGGCTCCCCACTGAAAAGAGGATTCCCAGCTCAAGATCTCTGTCCTGATTTTTTCAAAGCCCTATGTGGAATTGGTCCTAACTACCAGAGGTACCACCTCTCTCTTTCTACCCAGCCCCTTCTGTTTGGTCAGCTGTTTCATTGCTCACTGTGTTTAAAGTGAAACACAGAATCCAACCTTTCACCCAGGCTTTCCCACCGCTCTGCCTCCGATGCACACTCCCACTCGTCTGTGTTCAATAATAACTTTGTAAACAAACCATGTGCCTGCTGCTTGCTTTGGGAGGGAGCAAGATTTGTAGGGTATATCTAGGCTACGGATCTTACAGCGGCAGAGCTGTACTGCTGCAGCTGCACTGCTGTAAGGTCTCTTGGGTAGCTGCTCTATGCCAGCAGGAGAGAGCTCTGCTACTGGCATAATGAAGCCACCCTCTGAGCAGCAGTAGCTATGTCAGCTGGGGACGTTCTCCCACTGACATAGCACTGTCCACACCAGCGCTTTTGTCGGTGACATTTATGTCGGTCAGAGGTGTGGGTTTTTTTCAGGGTGGGTCAGTTGGCAGTTCCAAGGCCTTAGATTGTAAACTCTCCAGGATAGGGATCACACTGTATCCTATATGTTCATGCCAGGCCTAGTACAGTTGGGCCTGGTTCCTAACTGGAGCACTGTTTAGGCGCTATTACAATAGCAATAATTTAATAATACTGATTGATTTAAATGTCAGTTCAACCCCATTTATCCAAATGACTCGGAGGGATGTATCTGAAATTTGGCATTGCAGAAAAGCAAAACTATAATGTCATGGAACACTAGTGAACTTGGGATAATTCACATCCCACGTGATTGAGGATTGGGATAACTTGGGAGTTTACCTGGACCAATTATGGTAGCACAGTTTTTAAAGGAATTATGTCAGGCAACCTCCACCCACAATTAGTGTAGACTGCTACATTTTCTTCCTGCATCCAAATCAGCTTTAGCTAATTATGAACCACATAAACTATCCAAGTACCGGTCATCTCAAGAACTTGGCCAGAGATTACATGCTGTCAGTGTGTATTGTCCTGTCAGGAAGTAGCCACCACATAACCACTTCCCCATTCTTCTAGCAATATGAGGATGTCCTTACTTAACATGGGATGGGATGAAACCTATAATAAATATGCCTCTGTAACTCTGGATCTAGACATTAACTCCTTACCTTTCCTTTAGTACATCCAAAACAAATCCTATTGACACCAGAGGGAACATAGTCACAATTTTCCCCAATAGATTAACCTCAGCAAAAGTAGCTTAATGTAGATGCAGGGAGCGTCTGCCAAATGTTTGCCTTCCAGCCAGTAGTGGAGCTATAACACAGTCTGGTTGGGAACTGATTCCAGAGGGGAGGCTTTTTGGTTATCATAGACTCATAGGACTGGAAAGGATCTCAAGAGGTCATGTAGTCCAGTCCCCTGCTCTCATGACAAGACTAAGTATTATCTAGACCATTGTCTCAGCTGCTCTTAAAAATCTCCTGTGACGGAGATTCCACAACATCTCTAGGCAATATATTCTAGTGGTTAACCACCCTGACAGGTAGGAAGTTTTTCCTAATGTCCAACCTAAACCACCCTTGCTGCAATTTAAGCCCTTTGCTTCTTGTCCTATCCTCAGAGGTTAAGGAGAACAATTTTTCTCCCTCCTCGTTGTAACAACCGTTTATGGTTGTCTCATGCTGGGATGTTGGAGGGTTTTCAGCAAAAGTTGGAGCTCGTGCCAAACTAATATTGGTCTGTCCCATTCCTCACAACCAAAATTTCTTCTTGATCCACAAGCTGGTAGTCTGTACCTAACCCCTCTATACATATACATCTGATCAGTACCTTAGAGAGATTCCTCAGCCAAGCCAGTGAACAAATGGGATACTGTTATGCAGTAGGATACAACTCAGTCAGTTAGGCCTTGCCTCACAGGCTCTGTTTGTATTTTAAATAGCCCTGACTCTCTCAGCTTTCACTATAGGGATGTGTCTTCACTGCAGAGTTAACCTGCGTGACTGGCACCTGGGCCTGACTCTCTGGGTTAGCCTAGCCCAGTTCTGAGCATTCCCACAGCAAAGCCCTACCCCTGTTACTGTGTCCACACCATTTCTGCACTTGCTCATGTGTGCCTAGGGGCATATCTCATAGTTCTCTGTGTTGAAACAGCCTGGGATTCTTTTCCAGTCAATTGCAGGAGAACTTGCCTGTCCTTTGGTGAGGAATTGCAGGATGGCATTGGAGGACTCATCACTCCAGTGATTTGGACTGCAGCCTCCCTGCAAAGTTGCAAGCTTCCCACCCTAATTAAAGTGGATCTGGGATGCTGGCCCACAAACCCAGCTGGGTAAATGAGCCCAGACTTAAAGCACCTCCAAAGCCCAGTGAGAGGGTTTTCTGTGTGGATAGTAGTAGGGTTTGAGCTAGAGCCGTGGTTAGCTGTGCAGTGAAGACATATCCTAAAAGGGTGATAGATGAGCAATTTAGGCAGGGATGAAAATTCTGCCTCTTGTCAAGCTTTAATAGCCTCTCATTTCCAGACTGGAGGAATGACTCCTGTGGTCCTTTCGATTCTTTTTCTCTGTCCTCTTCTACCGTTAGAATTGTAAGGAGTAGATTGTAGAATCAAGTGTTTTATTGTTCTTAAAGCAATAGCCTCGAGTCAGAGTAATATATCCATAGGTCTCAGGGTAAATAAAAATGGATTTTCTTTTAATTTAAATCAGATTTTTTAATTTAAATTAAATACAGGTTTTGTTTTTTTAAATATTAGAAATTGACAACATATGTTATGGCCTAAACTATTATAATCTGTTAAAATTATTTACATAAAATTTTAAAATACATGTTTACTGCCAAATTGTAATGAAATTCCGACCACTGAGCTAGTAAAAGGCACTGGATAAGAACCTGGAGCCAGAGTTTGTTGATGTTTTAGATGAGCTTTTGACAATAGTATCCTCCTCTGCGGGTGCAGAGAAAATGTCTTCATTTCAGTTTATTCAGTTCACTCCGTTCAATGGTCTGTTCATTCAGAATTAAGAAAACTGATTTATAAATAAAAATTAGGTGTGAGGATGAGATCTAATAGTTCTACAATCTTGAAGGACACATTGACCAGAAACAATCCGTTCAATTCGCTAACTACAGATAATACTTCCTTTCTTTAATAAATCATTTAGTTTTAAATGCAAAATGTGTTTTGTTACAGATTTTCTGGTAAACTTTTTTCTTGTGTATCCACATTTGATACCTGTATTTAACTAGTAAAAATGCTGCTGTTGTGCATTTTTAAATGAATTTGAATTTCCAGCCATGTAGAACTTGACACACATCACAAGTAAAAAAATTAATCTAGTAAATAAGAAATGCATTACTCAGCATTTTTAATACTGTAAATGTAAGTTAAGTTATGTAATTGCTTAGGTAAATACGTATAATTTTAGTGTGTCTTCATGGTTAGCCAAAAAAGAAAAGCACTGAATTTAGTGTAAATTCATAGATTCATAGACTCTAGGACTGGAAGGGACCTCGAGAGGTCATCGAGTCCAGTCCCCTGCCCTCATGGCAGGACCATATACTGTCTAGACCATGCCTGATAGACATTTATCTAACCTACTCTTAAATATCTTAAAGTCTATATTTAATTGCAAATCAACATGTTTTAATTGTTACCGATGAATGAGACTCAACTTTTCTTTGGAAAAATAACTAAAAAGTACAAATGCAAACCAAAATTAAAATTGATGATTGGAATTAATGTTCCCTACTAATTGATTTATGTCATGATTAAAATCAGTTATTTAAATCAGTCCATCCTGCTAGCATTACTGTGCGCATAAAAGAGTCAGGACCCCTCAGGGGGTCGTGAAGTTATTACGTGGGGGGGTTGTGAGCTGTCAGCCTCCACCCCAAACCCCGCTTTGCCTCCAGCATTTATAATGGTGTTACATATTTTAAAAAGTGTTTTTAATTTATAAGGGGCGGAGGGGTCACACTCAGAGGCTTGCGGCGTGAAAGAGGTCACCAGTACAAAAATTTGAGAACCACTGGTGTAGCTAATCTCCTTTAGAGAGGTGTAGCTTTGCAGCAGGAACTCTGTCTGGGTATGCTACATCTCCAGTAGGGGGCTCTACTGGTGTAGCTATACCAGCCGAGGTTCTGTAGTGCAGACAAGCCCTAAAATGGATGTGAGGGCAGCTCCTGTGGAGGATGTGAGGGCAGTGAATGTTTGCAAAGCTTTGGAGAGGTGAAGTGCGAAGTTATAGTTATTAATTCTACTCCTAAAGTACCTCCTCGCTGAGATGCCCAGAGGGTCCAATCCTGCGCCTGTTGAGGAAAATGGAATTCTTTTCTTTGACCTTGGTGTAAGGTGGATTGATCCCAGAATGCTTCACGATAACTCCCAAAGCTTTACAGAAATACTAAAGGAATCAAAGAGCTCTTTCAAAACGTGAGCAAAAAACCAAACAGAAATGGGCACAGTGCTAGAGAGAGGGTGGAGAGAAATAAACAGCTTTTGGGTTGGGGGGAAGCAAACCATTTTTAGAGGTTTAAGTGATTAAAGATTGGAGATGATGGGTACTGAATCGCTCCTCCCAACAGCCAAGCAACTGTGTCAAGACAAGTCTCTCAGAGGAGGTCATGGGTGTAGCCAGCACCTACACGGGAAGGGCTTGAAGAAGCACCATTCAGCTGGAATTGTCAGTAGACTACAGCCTATCAGTTGCTAGCCGCAGGCAATCATGTCTTGGAAGCTTTGTTCCTTTCTGAGATGGTTGTATGTATTTAAACCCTCCAAAACTATAGTTTTGGCCTCTGTAGTCTGCCCCCATGCTCTTCTCCCTCCAATCTGCTGCTATTGCTGCATCTTCCCCCTTCCCTCCCTTAACTGTGGCTAAATTTGTGGAGGAAGAGAAGGGAAAGTGACATGAAATAGTTATAAATAAATCAAATCACAGTCCCTGGAAGTGCAGAGGTGATTGTATCCTGTTTGTGGAGAGGGAAGAGCAGTCTGAGATTTCACCTCTGGCTTTCTGTGTCTCTCCTCCAGTTACTACTTGGTATATGCACCTCTACCTCGATATAACGCTATCCTTGGGAGCCAAAAAAAATCTTACCGCGTTATAGGCGAAACTGTGTTATATTGAACTTGCTTTGATCCACCTGAGTGCGCAGCCTCCCCCCCCCCCCGCCTCCTGAGTGCTGCTTTACCGGCGTATATCCAATTTTGTCTATTGGGTGGCGTTTATATCGAGGGACGTTTTATCTTCATATCTGCGAAAAGGATTAATATATAAGGGAACCTGGCCTTAATTGTGGAAAATGATTGTGCCCAAAAAAAAAAAAAAGAAATGTGTGGTCGGAACCAGGAAGGGAAAATTGCCAAGAAAAGATAATAATGGATTCTTCTTATCAAGCATAAAAGTAATCCATTTATGCCTTTTCGTGATTTTCGCTGTTGGCCATCCGGGCTGAAAAGCAGGACCCTAGGGCTGCCGTATGTGCCAGGGTCCCCGAACTGTCCAGCCCCCATGCTCAGCAGAACTTGACTTTCCCAGAATTGCGGTGAAAAGCCAATTATCGTGTGTAAGTCACATTTTTGGCAATATCCCAGGTTTATAGTTGGGGCCAATTTAAAGTTGGGCTTTTCTTGCTTACTTATCTCTAAATACCATAAAAGAGAACGGAAAAAACAAATATAAACACCACTAAATAATGAGTTTTTGTCCGTTAGGAATAATTGAATAACTTATGGGTGATCTACAGCGTTTCACCTGTTTGATTTCTTATATCTACCCATGCCAAGTATCCTGAGACGCCAAGTTTGGGGGAGAAGTTTTTAAAAAAGGAAAGGCCCAGTGTTTTTTTTTTTGTATTTGTATCTGAGTGTAAATGTTGGTTTTGCCTGAGAAAATATCATGAACCTGGTTTTGCTTGGAATTGGCAACCGTCTAGAAATGAAGGTGCAGACCTCAGTTGATGTGAATATTCATAGCTCTGGATTTCAATGAAGCAGTGCAGATTTACAACCTGCTGAGAATCTGGCTAGTTTAATATGGCAATAACGAAAACACGGCCGTATGGAGGTAACTGTCCTGTGATCTAAGAATACAGGTCCTACCGTGTGGATTGGAGGTGAAACAGCAGAGCTTTTAAAAAAAAAAAAAAAAAAAAAAAATAGGTTCCAAGCTAGTAAGAAAAATGGCATCTTGAAGAAGCTCAAAGGGACTAGAACCCTGAATGAGCTCAACCTAGCAACGCCCATGAGGTCCTTCTGTTTTACAAGCTGGGAAATGAGGCAGTGACAGATCACATGACAGGTCCTTGGCAGAGCTGGGAATAGATGCAGGGACCTAAATTTTGAGAGCTGGATATCTTAGGCATCTGAACCTACACCCAGATAAGTGGTCTGACTTTTTTGTTTTCAGAAATGTGCCCCCAGAGCACCCTTTGAAGGCACTGGGAACTGTGGTTGCTCAGGTCCTTTGAAAAGCAGGCCATTTATTTAGGTGCCCAGCTTTTAACACCCAGGTGTCCTGTCTTCCTCCCCTTTGCACATTGCTGCAGACCATGCTGTCTCCCCTGAGTTCAGAATCTGTTCCTCCTGCACTTAGCTGTCTGGTTCTGATAGGGTGACCAGACAGCAAGTGTGAAAAATTGGGATGGGAAGTAATAGGAGCCTATATAGGAAAAAGACCCAAAAATTGGAACTACCCATATAAAATTGGGACATCTGGTCACCTTAGGTTTTGAGTTCAGGTTTTTGTATTTCCTTTGTCAGAGTTTATAAGTGAGTTTTTTTTTTTTTTAAAAAAGGAAAGGAAAACAGCTGAACTCAGGTGTTGGCAGGTATGATGTGATGGAGGAACACTTCTGAATATTTTATTTTAAAATCTATCTATTTGTAATGTGTCAGCTCATTTAGTAAGGCTTTTAACACAGTTCCCCGTGGAATTCTCATAAGCAAACTAGGGAAATATGGCCTAGATGAAATTACTGTCAGGTGGGTGCACAACTCGTTAAAAAACCATACTCAGAGTAGTTATCAGTGGTTCTCTGTCAAGCTAGGAGGATATATTAAGTGGGGCTTTGCAGGGTCTGGAACTGCTCAGTATTTTCATTAACTACTTGGGTCGTGGAGTAGAGAGTACACTTATAAAATTTGCAGGTGATATCAAGCTGGAAGCAGTTGCAAACACTCTGGAAGACAGCATTAGAATTCAAAATGATCTTGATAAATTGGAGAATTTGATGTGAATTGCATAAGATGAAATTCAGTAAAGACAAGTGCAAAGTTCTATACTTAAAGGAAAAATCAAATGCAAAAATTTGAAATGGGGAATAATTGGCTTGGCAGCAGTACTGCAGAAAAGGATGTGTGGGTTATAGTGGATCACAGATAGAACATGAGTCAACAATGTGATGCTGTCGCAAAAAGAGCAAATGGGGTGTGTTAAGAGGAGCGTCATATATAAGACCCAAGAGGTAACTGTCGTGCTCTACTTGGCACTGGTGAGGCCTCTGCTGGAGTATTGTAAGAAAGATGTGGACAAATTGGAGAGTCAGAGGAAAGCAACAAAAATAAGAGAATTAGTAAATGTGACCTATGCATAAAGGGGGAAAGAAATGGAAATGTTTAGAGAAGAGAAGCCGGTGAGAGGACATAAGTCTTCAAATATGTACAAACTTTTTTATAAAGAGGATAGTGATCAATGGTTTACCATGTCCCTCGAGGGAAGTACAAGAAGTACTTGGGTTAGTTTCAGCAAAAAGAGATTTAGATTAGATATGAAGAAAATATTTCTAACTAATATTTCTAACTTGTTCCAGTTAAGCACTGGAACAAGTTACCTAGGGAGACTGAGGAATCCCTGTCAATGGGGGTTTTTAAGACAAATATCTGACAGGGATGGTCTAGATATACTTAATCCTGCCTCAGTGCAGGGGGATACCTTATGTTTACACAGCAACTTCAGTGCCTCAGAATCACCAGTTATTTCACAAACTGATCTCAGACTACTTCCATGGGGCTTGCTTCTCTTTTTAACCCAAGTGTGGTCACTGCTAGGATGAAACTTGCGAGGTGTTGCATGGTGCACAGCGACAGTACAAAGCTGTTTAGTCCAGGAAGTGTAGAGCACCATGGCCAGCTACAGGAGAAATTTGAAGTAGAACAGAATGTAACCACCCAAGAGGGAATTTAGCAAGAGCACCCGTATCTTGTGAAAAGTGCTCGAGAATCATTAATGACCACAAGCACTTGGAGCTTCTGTGCCTCATCCTAAAGATACGTTGGAGAAGGAATATTGTACATTAGAATGAAATAAACTTCAGCAACAGGAGAGGAAACCATCTGCCTTCATCAGGAAGGAGAAAAAATAAATGAAGAAATCTAGTGAGTAAACTTGAGGAAGGGGGTAGAGGGAGAAGATCTTAACTAAGAACCTTTAATAAGAAACCTTGATTTTTTTACATGGGCGCAGCCCCCCCCCCCCAAAATAAAATTAAAAAAAAATTAGGGATTACATTAATAAAAAAAATACTGAGTTTGAAACCATTATAATTTCTCCTTTTATTAAAGGTGGACGTATGTAATCATGGTACAAAACTACTTATTAAAGCAATATCCAACAGCTTTTCTTTTCTTTGTAACTCTAAGCCCTCCCCCAATAAAATTGTTGTCTGTGCCCAGCTAAATGTTCCAGGATGTTTCTTTGTGTGCACATTGTCCAATGACCTGAAAAGATACGCAAGAGCTGGAAGAAAAGGTCATTTGTGGCTCTGTGCCTGTATTATCTCCATATTCCAATCATAGAATAACAATGAAGACTCGATAGAATATTCCGTTTTCTTTTTTTCTCATTACCGTAGTGCTTTTTCTGATAGAATCAAGTTCATTCCCCTGTGAAAGGAAAATAGCATTGATTAAAAATTTTTTAATAAACTTTAGGCACCTGTCTTAGATGGAAAATACCCACCCCCACTTCCTTATCAGACTTAAAATTGAGCCTTTATGGCAGTGATGTGTGAAACCAAAGATATTCTAATGGTAGAAATTCTTAAAGATTTTATTTTGCATGATCTCTGTGGAGAAGAATGAACTTGTGCTTAAAGTTCAGGACTGGATTGGACAGTCTGGGTTTGTTGTCCTGTATAGCTTTTCAAGTCATTCAAAGCCTTTATTTTGGATGCCTCCATTTCTTAAAAACTTAGGAACTGATTTCCACTCCCCACCCCCTAAGGTTCTGAACATTTACAGCTCCAGTTAGCTGTGTGCGCTCAGCTCCTCTGAAATTCAGGACCTAAGTGTCCCAGTCTGAGCTCCTGAAATTAGGTTACCACTGAAAATTCAGGCTTCCACCTCTGTGTCTGTTTCCTCATCTGTGAAATGGGTTGAGTAGAGGCACTCCCTCTCTGTGCTTTACGTTGTACCTTGTTATACTCTTCGGTTGCCCTTCCTACTATAACCCTGCCTTTTGATTTCCTCTCAATGTAAGTTATGCTCTCTTGCAATAACTTACACTTAAATTACATGACCATTTACATACACTACAAGCAAAATTCAGAGTTGCTAACCCACTTCTAGTCCTACAGGTCTGTATAACTGAAGAACTGAATATTTTTAGCTTTCTCCAAGGGCCCCACAGTGGCATATAAATGTGCATCCCCCACATCTATTACAAAATCAATTTCTTTATTATTGCTATTTGCATTACAGTAATGCTTTGGAGGCAGCAGCAACAATCAAGGCCCCACCCAGGACTGGAAACCTAGTAAGAGATGGTCTGTGTCCTGAAGAACTTGGTCTTACAAGTCAAAGGAAGTGCTCTTCTTCCCATTGCACAAATGAGAGACTGAGGCACAGAGAGATTGTGACTCATCCAAGCTCATGCCAGGCATCTTTGGCAGAGCCAGGGAACTAGACCCAGTTCTCCTGAGTCCCAGTGCAGTGCATTATTCACAAGACCTTCCTCCCTAGCTCCTTTCTGCTGCACTCGATGGCTTTTTTCCCTTGTCTGTCTTTTTGCTTTCTATTACTACATTAGTAAATTATTTCAGAGCCATCTAATAACCTTAGGTATGCAACAAAGTATTAAGGGCCATATCCTGCGCTTGATATGTATTCTACCATTGATGTCAGCGGAAACCAGGCCTCTACCAAAATTTAGCCTAGTCATGTGCTTATAATGCACCAATCCTGTAAACGCTTAAGCACGTGCATAAATCGACTCATCTGACTAGTCCCATTGATTTTGATGGGACTGTTCATGTAAGTATTTAGACACGTGCAGGATTGTGAGGGGCATAGTTTTCTGGGTACTTTTCTAATAGCTGAACACACTGTTGTCTTACAGAAAATTTTTTATAATGCCGTTCATTCTGTTGCTGGGGTGGGGGGTTGGGAATAGGAACGTGTATTTGTTATAAACCATGTTTCATGGTTTATATAAACAGGCAGTCCAGTGTTCCCTCTACTTTTTCCCACCCATGTGCAGAATTAATTTTATGTGCACCAATATGGAGGTGATGTGTGACACATCAACTCCATGTTGGTGAACAACAAAATTCATGTGGCGGGGTAGGGCCAAGGGGTTCAGAGCTGGGGCAGAAGGTTGGGGTGAGGACTCCAGCTGGGGATGAGGGGATTGGGATGTGGGCAGTGCTCAGGGCTAGGGCAGAGGGTTGGGGTGCGGGGAGGATGTGGGCTCTGGGGTGGGGCCAGGGATGAGGGGTTTGGGATGCAGGCTTTCCCAGGGCTATGGTGGAGAGAGAGGACTACCCCAGCTCGCTCTTCCCGCAGCAGCACCTGGGCTGGGGGGAAGGAGTGCCTCTCCCCGCCATGGCAGATCTGGCTGGGCTGGGCCAGGCTGGGAGAAGGGCTCCTTTCCCCGGCAGCTCTGGCAGGGCTGGGCTGGGGGAAGGGCTCCTCGACCTGGCTGGGTTGGGCAGGCGGAGGGGCGCCTTTCCCCAGCCATGGCATCTCCGGCTGGGCTGGGAGAGGGGCACCTCTCCCCCGTTGGGCCAGGCCGGGCCAGGGGACCTGCATGGCCCTACATAATTTGCTGCTCAGCTGCACAGCCACGCAGCTTACAAGGAACCTAGGCAGGCACCCATAAATCATGTGTCCCTCTCCACTTTCCCATATATGCAATTTATAACAAGTTAATGGCTTCAATACATGGACATGCCACTACTGTCTGAATTGGGGTGGGCAAACTACTGCCCGAGGGCTGCTGGGAAGCAGGATCGGGGGCTTGCCCCACTCTGTGCAGTTCCTGGAAGCAGCAGCATGTTCTCCCTCTGGTTCCTATGTGTAGGGGCAGCCCAGGGGGCTCTGCACACTGCCTCTGCCCAAATGAGCCCCCTGTAGCTTCCATTGGCCGGGAACTGTGGCCAATGGGAGCTGCAGGGACAGCACCTGTGGATGGGGCAGTGTGCAGAACTGTCTGGCCATGCCTCCACGTAGGAGCCATCGGGGGGGACATGCCGCTGCTTCTGGGAGCTGGTTGAGGTAAGTGCTCTCCAGAGCCTGCACCCCTGACCCCCTCCCATGCCCCAACCTCCTTTCCCAGTCCTGATCCCCCTCCAAACCCCTCGGTCCCAGCTCAGAGCACCCTTCTGTATTTCCAACTCCCCAGCCCCACCCCAGACCCCGCACACCCAGCTGGAGCCTTCACCCCTTCCCGCACCCCAATCCAATTTCGTGAGCATTCATGACCCGCCATACAATTTCCATACCCAGATGTGACCCTTGGGCCAAAAAGTTTGCCCACCTCTAGTCTAAATGATCCTCAAGAGCCAATTAAGAATCTCTTTTTGGTATATTTTCAACTTTGGAGTTGGTGTCTCTCTCCCCCCCCCCCCCCCCCACAGATGTTCTGTAGACTACTTCAATGACAACAGGTGATACCATCTAAAATCACCCTGAGGCCCTGTCTAGACTGGAGATTAGCCCCAGGTTCTCATGCAAATCATGGCTTTCCCTGTCTACATTAGGGGTTTGCGTGGTGCAGCTATGCTGAAATAGGAGGTAATTGCCAAGTTAGAAAAGGCCCCAAACTGATTTTGAAATGGACTTACCTTGAACTACTTTTAAAACCAATTAGACAATGCTCCTGGTGTAGACAAGCCCCTGGTATATGGCTTTACTCCTGGAAGCATGGGACCTTGTTTTGTGGGGGGTTTTTTTTTTCATTTGGATTGAAGCACCTGTAATTTTCAGAGAAGGGGCATGAGTGATAAATTAGGAGCCATGGTCCTTAATTGTCGATTAATAGTCTGGCATGTTGTCTGTTCTTGACTTACAGACATCAGATAAAGTACAGGAACCTGGGGAAAACTCCCATTTCTTCAATGTTCCTGCCTTCCTGACGGTCTCTGGACAACTCCATCTGGAAGTGATGGCTGGGTATGGAAATCTTTTCTCTTGATCTAATGGAGTCTCATAAAACTCGGTCAGAGCTTCTGTCCAGTAGGCTTTGTTTCACATGTTCCACCGTCCATGTGCTTGCCAAACACCCAGTTGGGCAACGTTTTGTGGTCAGTGCTGGAGAGTCCAAATCACTGCTTGGAGAAAGCTGGATTCCATTTGAATTCTGGAGAATGAGTTGGGGTGTAAATTTAAGATACATGCACTCCTCCACCCCTTCTGGAAGAAAGTCAATGAGAGGTTGGCACAGAGATCCAGGCTGAGACATGACTTTTGTGTAATAACTTAGTTGTCGTCATTATCTGTTATTTGTCCAGGACCTTATTATCATATCCAGCATCGCTCAATGGGGAAATCTGCTTCCCTTTAGGCCAGTGCTGTTCCTGTTCTTTGTTTCTCTTACTTCCCCATCCTCCTTTCTCTGTTTCCATCCCTTTTCCCTGTATTTGTGTGTTTCCTCTCTTCTTCCCTCTGCATCTCCTTCCCTGCAGAACTCCCCGTGCTAACCATACTTTCGCTCCCAACACCTCCCCTTTTTCAGCTGTGAAAGTAATCAGCAATTGAATAGTTGATAATATTGCAGTGTTGTCATTAGCCTTCAGTGTTAACACCCCCTGAGATTTAGGGGATGTGAGAATTCACACCTATCAGTGCCACTGTTTCAGTCTCTCTGCATGCTTGGGTCTGGTCTACACTAAGCTTTCACAATGATTTAAGTTAATTGTTAGATTAAACCAGTGGGTCCCTCTCCCCACCTGTTGGTGTCATTCTGTCGACACAAAGATATTTCTCTCAGGGCTTATCTTCACTACCCGGAAACGCTGCTGCAATCGATGCAGTGGGTGTCAATTTAGCAGGTTTAGTGAAGACCCACTAAATTGACAGCAAAGTGCTCTCCGGTTGGCCCATCTTACTCTTCTTGGGGAGCTTGAGTAGTGAAGTCGCCTGGAGAGTGTCTCGATACCAGGGTAAGTCAATCTAAGCTACATTGACCCCAGCTCCATTATTCATGTAACTGAAGTAGTGTAACTTAGGTCGACTTACGCCGGTAACAAAGACAAGCCCTCACTATAGCTACTTTGCACTGATTAAGTCTGTGCTTCTCCTGATTGAACAAAATTGGTATAAAAACTGAGCATTTAGCAGGCCTCAGAAAGACAGCAGTGTGTCAGCTTACCACGCAGTGCGCATTCGGAAGATTATCTTCGTAACCATGGGGAGAGAAACTTTGGTTTTTAATAAACACTGGTTCTGAAGAATTGAATGTTCAGTGGCATCCTCAGAAATACATCACACAGGCTGGATGTAGCCCACAAGGCCGGTGTTTGAAATCTCTGAGTTAGAGAACAGGATGGGGAGACTTGGGTGCTAGTGTGGCCTCTAGTGCATATTTGCTTTGTGACCCTGGGCAAGAGGCACTCTTGCTTCAGTTTGCCCATTGAAGAACTGGGTATAATAACCTACTTCATGCTGCTGTTGCAAAACTAATTGACTGTCAGTAAACAATCTTCCTCTGATAGAGTCCAGGCCAGAGAGAAGTCAGACTTGTATAGTATCATATATCCATTGAACGCTAAGGGTGAAATCCTGATCTCGGTGAAATCAATTGCAGAACTCCCCATCACTGCAATAGGGCCAAGATTTCACCCTTAGATCGAGGATATAAGGTGCTGTGGAAGTTTTACTTCTCTCTGGCTTGAGCTTTAACAGCACACCAAAGTGGCTACAGTCAGCTGAGGTGCTTACGCTAAGTTTTCCCGAGAGTGGATATGCTTGGCGGGGTGTCCTTGACTTGCTCTCTGACTAGCTGCCCCTACTGTTCTGATAGAAGTGGAGCTTATTGACAGCCTAAGGCTATTGTATCCTCCAGGGAGCTGATGAGAGAGTTGAGAGAAGGCTGGTTATTTGTAGAGGGGAGGTGTCTTTCTGCACCTCTCAAAAAAGGTGGGTTTTATTTGTGTGTGTGATGAAATTACATCCATGCCCAATGACCTCTATTGGAGGACATATTCCTATAAATCAAATAAGGATGAAACAGTATTTTAACTTAATAACTTCTCCATTAAATTAGTCTCTTTTCTCAGAATAGCACATAGCCTACTCTGGGACTAGACAGAAAACTAATTGAACAAATACTGGGTCTTTTCTTCTAAATATTACTCCAGTGGCATCATTCAGATGTTCCTCATTATCTAAAAAGGAAAAAAATGTGGGACCTTGTCTCACATACTGTAGTACAGTATGTTATAGCTTCATGCTTTATTCTGCAATAACATGTTGTTTTTCCAGGCATTTTAAATAGACCAAATGCCAACTAAATTTAGATGAGCTATATTTATCCTTGATGATCTATAGCTGTTCTGTGAACCTGCTCCTCTTATTATTTTTTTTTGGTTAGGCACAACATATTTCTGAGGTTTATAACCGAAATGCTATTAAATAGCTCAATCTTCAAAAACAGACCAAGTGAGAAGTCCCTGTGGGCTCAAAAATATCAGTCATGGAGATACACCTCTACCCCAATATAACGCTGTCCTCGGGAGCCAAAAAATCTTACCGTGTTATAGGTGAAACTGCGTTATATCGAACTTGCTTTGATCCGCCGGAGTGCGCAGCCCCACCCCTCCGGAGCACTGCTTTACTGAGTTATATCCGAATTCGTGTTATATCAGGTCACGTTATATCGGGGTAGTGGTGTACATCATAGTTTCATTGAGATATTAACTGTAACATAAGAGCTACCATACTGTGTCAGACCATGGTCCATCTTGCCCAGTATCCTGTCTGCGTCAGTGGCCTATGCCAGAGCTTTGGGGTTGGTGTACAGAACAGGGCAATTAAGGAGTGACCCACTCATCTTCTGCTTCTGGAAGTCAGAGGTTTAGGGTTGCTCCAAGCGTGGGGTGGAATCCCTGACCATCTTGACTAATAGCCATTGATAGACTTATCCTCCATCTAGCTTATCTAGTTCTTTTTTCAACCCAATTATACTTTTGGCCATCACAACATCCCATGGCAATGAATTCCACAGGTTAATTGTGCATTGTGTGAGAAATTACTTCCTCTTGCTGCCTATTAATTTCATTGGATGACCCCTGGTTTTTGTATAGTGTATAAGGGAAAACAACACTTCTCTATTCATTTTTTTCATACAATTCATGATTTTATAGACCTTTATCATATGCCCCTTCGTTCTTTTCTCAGCTGAGCAACCCTAATCTTTTTAGTGGCTCCATGTAGGGAAGCCGTTCCATACCCTTGATCATCTTTCTTGTCCTTCTCTGAATCTTTTCCAGTTCCACTATATCCTTTTTTGAGGTGGGATGACCAGAACTGGACACAGTATTCAAGATGTGGGCTCACCATGGATTTATGTAGTGGCATTCTGATATTTTCAGTCTCATTATCTATATTTTTCCTAGTAGTTCCTAACTTACTATTAGCCTTTTTGATTGCTGCTGAGCATTGAGTGAAAGTTTTCAGAGAACTGTCCACAGTGACTCCAAGATCTCTTTATTGCGTGAGAACAGCTAATGTATAACCCATCATGGTATTTATTGAGTTGGGATTATTTTTCCCATTGTGCATTATTTTGCACTTATCAGTGCTGGATTTCATCTGTCATTTTGTTGCCTAGTCGCCTAGTTTTGTGAGATCCCTTTGTAACTCCAAGCAATCTGCTTTGGACTTACAGAATTATTCAAGATAGTTATCTGCAAACTCTGCCACTTTACTTTTCATCCCCTTTTCCAGACTGTTAATGAATATGTTGAACAGCACAGTTCCCAGTACAGATCCTTGGGGAGACCCTGCTGTTCATCTCTCTCCATTGTGACTGTTTATTCCTAACCTTTGTTTCCTATCTTTCAACCAGTTACTGATTCATGAGAGGACCTTTCCTCTTACTCCATGGCTGCTTTCTTTCCATAAGAGTCTTTGGTGATGGAATTTCTCAGCGGCTTTCTGAAAATCCAAGTACGCTATAACAACTGGATCACCCTTATCCACATGTTGTTGACTGCCTCAAAGAATTCTAATGGATTGGTGAGGCATGGTTTCCCTTTACAAAAAACATGTTGACGCTTCCCCAACAAACCATGTCCATTTATGTGCTGGATAATTCTGTTCCTTATTATAGTTTCAGCCAGTTAACCCGGTACTGAGGTTAGGCTCACCAGCCTATAATTGCCAGCATCTCCTATTGAGCCCTTTTTATAAATTGGCCTGACATTAGCTTCCTTCCAGTCATCTGGTACAGAAGCTGCTTCTTTCTTTTTTCTTTATGCTGCTTTTCTTGGTGAATGTCACGGTGGCGGCAGCATGGAGAGTAGGGAGGACTAGACCCCTCTTTTCTCCACAACAGGTGTCAGCTCGTTCTGGGGGATTCCCCAGCATTCCCAGGCCAGCAGGGAGATATAATCCCTCCAGCATGTGCTGGGTCAGCCTCGGGGCCTCCTCACAGTAGGACGTGTTCAGTAGAGTTCCAAAGGAGGCCTCCCAGCAGGCATCTTTATCAGGTGGGATGCCTCCCAGCGGGCATCCCACCTCAACTAGCTCCTCTCAATCCAGAGGAGTAGCAGCTCTACTCCAAGGTTCTCCCGAATAGCCAAGCCCCTCACCCTATCTTGGAGAGTAAGCCCACCCACCCTGCAGAGAAACCAAATTTCTTGTACTCTCAATTTCGTCCTTTCGGTCATTACCGAAAGTTCATGACCATAGATGAGGATGGGGACATACATTGACCTTTAAACCAAAAGCTTTATCCTGGTTCCTAAGGATTTTTGGGGAAAACCCTGTTCCATCTTCCCCGTGTAGCCAGGTCCTGCTCTGGCTTTCTTTGGAAACAGGAGTGGGCAGATATGTTCAGAAGTCTGTTAGTAGCAGGGATGGAGCAAAACAAGGATGGGAGACAGGAAATAGCTCTGGGTTCACATACCATCCAAAGGGAGCAGAAAGAAACAGGAAAGCGGCTTACGAAGAGCATTGAAGAGAGCTTACTGAGAAGATGGAAGAGTGTGGTTGGGTTGAGTGGGTAAAAGCAGAGGTTCCTTAGCTGCTCTTCCCAAGCATAGAGCCATAGGGATGAGCAGACAGTTGGTTGGTAAATAGCCTTTGGGAACAGTTTTAGATATTTCTCTTTCTTCCCTGTGCCTCATTGCAAATTCTTTAGTGACCCACAAGGTCTTGCATAGAGATGGAACTGTATTTAGCTTTTGCTGCCATAGTATCTAGAAACTTGGTTTAAAAAAGAAGACTCTGCAGGAACTGCTTTTACTCCCGGAGAAAGGCTGAGATGATGTTCACCGCTCCCTACTCACTCAGTCTGATCCCACAGGAATGGCCTGCTTTTCAGTGCAAAAGCAAAGTAACCTTTATAAGCAACATTTTCAAATTGGCTATTGATTGTATTTAAACAGAAGGCTAGTCTAGACCTTAACTGTATGCAGCCTATTGGCATCCCAGGGGTGGGCGGGAAAGCCCGCCCACTTCTAAAGGACCTCCCCCCAGCCTAAGGGGAGGATCCACAGGGCTAGAACACCAAGTGATTCCGGGGGACAACGAATGAAAAAAAACAGGATCAGGAGTGAGGTCAGAGGGCTAAACTAAGGGAACCGGATGGGGAAACCGAGCAGAGAACCCCGGACAACGCCCACTGCTCCTCAAAGGCGTCAAGGGAGCCAGTGGACGCCGCCCAGAGGAACTCCGCCCGGATGCGTGAACAGACGGAGGAACGGAAATAGGCCCTACAGTCGCAGGAAGTCCCGTCGGCCAACCTCCTCTCCCGGGTGTTGTAGATGGCTAGTTTGGCCAGGGCCAAGAGGAGGTTGAGAAGGAGATCCCGCGACTTCGTGGGGCCACGGATGGGGAGTGCATAGATAAAAAGGTGAGGGGAAAAGTGCAACCAGAAACGTAAAAAGATATTCAGGAGGAGCCGGAACAGGGGCTGCAACCTGGCGCACTCCAAGTAAACGTGCGCCAAGGTCTCCTTCACGCCACAGAAAGGGCAGGTGTCGGGGACAGGGGTGAACCGCGCCAAGTACACACCCGTGCTCACGGCCCCATGAAGGAGCCGCCAACTGACATCCCCAGCGGGCCGCGGGACCAGGGCAGAGTACAAGCTGGCCCACCGGGGCTGCTCACCCTCGAGAGGTGGCAGGAGGTCCCGCCATTTGGTATCGGGGCGGGACGCGAGGGTGAGGTAGTGAAGGGTGTGGAGCACGAGCGTGTACAGATGTTTCCGTGGCGCGGTCTGGAACAGAACCGGCTGCACATCGTGCAGCCGGCTTGCAGAGAAAGGGTGAGGGGGCCGATTGGGTCCACGGGGCAGGGGCCCTATAAAAAAACTGTATGCAGCCCGCTATAGTTCACCGTAGCTTTTGCCTGATTTCCTATGTATTTCCTTCTAGTTACTTTCTCTGAAGCATGGATATTTTTTCACTCATTCATCTATTCAGGTTCGTGTCTGTCCCTCATCACTATAGTAGTCTGTGTTTGTACAGCACATATCACAATGAGGTACTGGTCAATGACAGGCTTCTTGGTGGTGCCACAATAGTCATCATAATTAAGCAACCTAACTAGCATTTTTCACAAATTATGTCCCTTTGTAATCCTAAAAACAGAGACCTTACTAAAGCACATGAGACTTCTGAGATTTTATGTGCAGCTCGCTTTAGGGCATCCTTTCCCAGAATGTTAGGTATGCCCTCCCAAGAAGGTGTGAAGTATTGGCTGCGGTGACGAGTGCAGAGCGGCATCTCAGTTATTCTCCAGAGTCTCAGCTTTAAGGTTAAGACTCTGGCTGTTCTAGTTGCACAGAGAATCTAAAAATCTTGACCGATGTGTAACAATGCAACATTGTCTCCCTAAGTTTGCTGAGAGCCTGAAAAAATAGCCCTGAGATGTGAACTGTCGTATTCTTTTTGCTGGCTGCTCAGATGTCAGTGATACTTGAAATGTCAATATTTCACTGCTCATCCGAACATGGAAGAAAGAAGCAGTATCACACTAGGAGGATCTATGGTATTTACTGGGACTGACCACTCATTTTGGGGTAGGCTTTAAAAACACAGAGCAGGGCTGAAAGATGACCCCATTGGTTTCATTTTCCTGAAGAAGGCTTAGCTTTCAGAAGGTTTGGAAATGCTGCCTTAAAGAATGATGAAATTTGAGGCTTAAATGGCTTCTTAATTATGCAGCACGTGAAAGGAGATTCCCTCCTGTATTCTCTTCAGGCATATCATTGCTCTGCCTTATACAATCTTAAATACTTTTGGATACAGATGCATGAATGATGTATAGTACCTATTCAGCATCCCTGCTGTTAAGAGTTACCAAGTGTAAGGTGTAATTGGCTAATTTATCTTGGATCCTTTTAAACAAAACTCTTTATGAAGTGTCTTGTGCAACATTTGTCTGAATCACACTCGTAATACAGACTCTGGTAATTAGATGGCAAACTAACTTCCATTAATTAGACTGGTACAGACACTTGGAGCTATAAAAAGCAGCCATGACATGTCTGTTTTAATTCAATTACTGCACACTACAGTCTTGTTTGTAATTACTCTAGTGATTTTTAATTACTTTTTTTTATTTGGTGAGAGTGCGATTTTAGTGTTTAAAGCAGGGGACCTGGGAATTGGGACTCCTGCTCAGAGGTTCGCAGCTCGCTTGGACAAGCTGTTTGACCTCTCTCTACTCATCTGTAAACTGGGGTGACGTCCCTGGGGGTACAGTCAGTACAAGAAATGTGCTAGGTGAACGGTCGACATGGCGAGAAGTCCTCTGGTTTAGGCACACGCTGTTGGGCTTGATGCAGGGATGATCTGAAGAAAATAAGATGAAATTCAATAAGGACAAATGCAAAGTACTCCACTTAGGAAGTAATAATCAGTTACACACATACAAAATGGGAAATGACTGCCTAGGAGGGAGTACTGCAGAATGGGATTTGGGAGTCATAGTGGACCACAAGCTAAATATCAGTCAACAGTGTAACACTGTTGCGAAAAAAGCCAACGTCATTCTGCGATCTTTAGCAGGAGAGTTGTAAGCAAGACACGAGAAGCAATTCTTCCACACTATTCTGTGCTGATTAGGCCTCAGCTGGAGTATTATGTCCAGTTCTAGGCGCCACATTTTGGGAAAAATGTGGACAAATTGGAGAAAGTCCAGAAAAGAGCAACAAAAATGATTAAAGGTTTAGAAAACATGACCTGTGAGGGAAGATTGAAAAAATTGGGTTTGTTTAGTCTGGAGAAGAGAAGACTAAGAGGGGACATGATAAAAGTTTTCAAGTACATAAAAGGTTGTTACAAGGAGGAGGGAGAAAAATTGTTCTTAACCTGAGGGTAGGACAAGAAGTAATGGGCTTAAATTGCGACAAGGGCAGTTTAAGTTGGACATTAGGAAAAACTTCCTGCGTGACAGGGGTAATTAAGCACTGGAGGTTGTGGAATCTCCATTGTTAGAGGGCTTTCTCTTTCCCCTTCCACTTCCCTGCTTCTTGTCACGCAAGCAGCAAAAGACCAGAAGGCCAAAGTGCAGACAATGTGATGTTTACTGGGGTTCGTTTCCAGGCAAGCCCTTCACACCAGTCAGGCTTATCTCTATGCGCCGATAGAGCCTATTCCCCAGTTCCGTTCCCAGCTCTGACCCCGCAGAGCATTTACCGTGTATCCCCCTTCCCAGCTCTGACACTGCAAAGCCTTGCCTGTGTCCCTGTTCCTGTTCCCCCACCTAAGCAAGCATGATTCCAATTTCCCTTCTCCCCACTTCCTGTTTGACCCCAGTTTATATAGTAATAGTCTCAGCTCTAACTTAACCAATCATTTTACTGAAATTTAACTAACCAGTCCTAACATATTATAACTTAATTCTCTAACCCATTATATCCCACTACCCTAATTAACTTACACCTAGCAAAATGTATTAAACAGCGGACAGAAACAATTAGGGAACCAGACAGATTAACAATAGAAAAGTGGCAGGTTTCAGAGGGGTAGCTGTGTTAGTCTGTATCAGCAAAAACAAGGAGCCCTTGTGGCTCCTTAAGAGACTAACAAATTTATTTGGGCATAAGCTTTTGTGGGCTAAAACCCACTTCATGAGATGCATGAAGTGAAAAATGCAGTAGGCAGGTATAATATACAGCACATGAAAAGATGGGAGTTGCCTACCAAGTGCAGGGGTCATTGCGAACAAGGCCAAATCAATCAGGGTAGATGTGAACCATTCCCAGCAGTTGACAAGAAGATACATCCGATGAAGTGGGCTGTAGCCCATGAAATCTTACGCTCAAATAAATTTGTTAGTCTCTAAGGTGCCACAAGTACTCCTATTCTTTTTGTGGATACAGAGACTAACATGGCTGGTACTCTGAAAGAAGATGAGAGTATCAACAGACAGAAAATTACTTTTTGTAGTGATCCAGCCACTCCCAGTCTTTATTCAGGCCTAATTTGATGATGTCACATTTGCAAATTAATTCCAGTTTGTCAGTTTTTCATTGAAGTTTGTTCCTGAAGTTTTTATGTTGAAGAATGGCCACTTTTAAGTCTGTTATTGAGTGTCCAGGGAGATTGAAGTGTTCTCCTACTGGTTTTTGGATGTTACAATTCTTGATGTCTGATTTGTGTCCATTTATTCTTTTGCCTAGAGACTGTCCGGTTTGGCCAATGTACGTGGCAGAGGGGCATTGCTGGCACATGATGGCATATATCAAATTGGTAGATGTGCAGGTGAACGAGTCCCTGATGGTGTGGCTGATGTAGTTAGGTCCTATGATGGTGTCCCTTGAATAATATGCGGACAGAGTTGGCAACAGGTTGTTGCAGGATGGTTCCGGGTTAGTGTTTTGTTATGTGTGTGTAGTGTGTGAGTATTTGCTTCAGGTTGGGCTGTCTGAAGCAGGGACTGGGCTGTTCCCCAAGGTCTGTGAGAGTGAGGATCATACTCTAGATAGGTTGTAGATCCTTGATGATGCGCTGGAGAGGTTATGGGCTGAGTGACAGCTAGTCTGAAAAGTAGGGGCAATAAAGATAAAAATACAGAAATGAGGTTTCACAACCAATGTTTAGTTATTTCTGCCACACAGGATGCTATTAAACTAAGTTCTCTTAACCATCTTAAGAGCTGTTTAAAACTTCAGAAAAACAAAAGTGTGAGGGAGGAGGCTGGGGTGTAACACAATCAGTTAACTGTTGAAGTGTTTTAAAGTTCAGGCTAACAGCAGCAAATAAGTAAATGAGGAGGAGCAAAAGAAAAGAAGAAATGGGTATATAGTTTGCTCTGAGCCAAGAATAGGGCTCCTGGGGTTGAAACAGTTGGGACGGTTAGAGTTGGACATGTGAAAAACTTCCTAACTGTAAAGTGGTTAAGCACTGAATAAATGCCTAGGAGTGAATCTCCATCATTGGAGATTTTAAGAGCAGGTTAGACAAACAGCTGTCAGGTGGTCTACATAATACTTAGTCCTGCCATGAGTTCAGGGGACTGGACTAGATGACTGCTCAAGACCTTTCAGTCGGTGATTCTAGATACTGGTTGAAATCTGGATTTGTTATGCAGCAGTGTCAGATTAAATCATAAAGTACCTCTTGGTTTTAACACGCATTACAAGCAGTAACTAGATTATAGATTGTAAGTTCCTCTGATGAAAGATGCTCTCTATAAAGTTCAAAGTATAAAGTCATGTCAAAGGTCAGTCACATTATTTATCTCTGAATCAAGCGCTTTGTAAAGGGAAAATTCATAGAATATCAGGTTTGGAAGGACCTCAGGAGTCATCTAGTCCAACCCCCTGTCTCAAAGCAGGACCAATTCCCAACAAAATCGTCCAGCCAGGGCTTGTCAAACCTGACCTTAAAAACCTCTAAGAAAGGAGATTCCACACCTCGCTAGGAACCATTCCAGTGCTTCACCACCTTCCTAGTGAAAAAGTTTTTCCTAATATCCAACCTAAGCCTCCCCCACTAGCAATCTGAGCCCATTACTCTCTTGTTCTGTCATCTGGTACCAACTGAAACAGCTAGATCCATCCCAATTTGGAACCCACTTTTTCAGATAGTTGAAGCAGCTATTAAATCCCCCCTCATTCTTCTCTTCTGCCAGAAACTAAACAACCCAGTCCCCAGCCTCTCCTCATAAGTCATGTGCTTCACCCCATAATTACTTTTGTGCCCTCCGCTGGACTCTTTCCAATTTTTCCACATCCCTCTTGTAGTGTGGCCCAAAAACTGGACACAGTACTCAGATAAGGCCTCACCAATGTCAAATAGAAGGGAATGATCACATCCCTTGACTACGGCAATACCCCTACTTTAAGGCCCAAAATGCTGTAGCCTTCTGGCCACAAGGGCACACTGTCAACTCATTATCCAGCTTCTCACCACTATAACCCCTATGTCCTTTTCTGAGCAACTCCTAGCTATTTGGTTCCTATCGGTAACAGTGAATGGGATTTCTCTGTCTAAGTGTGGGATTCTTCTGTCCTAAATGCAGGATCTGCACTTGTCTGTTGACCTCATCAGGTTCTTTTGGCCAATCCTCTAGGTCCCTCTGTATCCTACCCTACCCTCCAGCGATATCTACCTCCTCCCAGTTTAGTGTCATCTGAAACTTTGAGAGTGCAGTCCACGCCATCCTCCAGACATTAATGAAGATATTGAACAAAACTGGCCACAGGATGACCCTTGGGCACTTGCTTGAAACTGGCTGACAACTAGACATTGAGCCGTTGATCACTACCTTGA
This sequence comes from Chelonoidis abingdonii, assembly GCF_003597395.2. Lineage (NCBI taxonomy): Eukaryota > Metazoa > Chordata > Testudines > Testudinidae > Chelonoidis > Chelonoidis abingdonii. Next base: position 358,444,612 of record NC_133769.1, read on the forward strand.
GCCGATGATCTAGGCTAGCTTTCTATCCACCTTATAGTTCATTCATCGAGCCCATACCTCTAACTTGCCGGCAAGAATACTGTGAGACTGTACAAAAGCTTGCTAAAGTCAAGAATAACACATCCACATCCACTTTCCCTCATCCACAGAGCCAGTTATCTCCTCATAGAGAGCCAAGATTTGGTTAGTCAGGCATCAATGGCCTTGGTGAATCCATGCTGACGTTCCTGATCACTTCCTCTCCTCTAAGTGCTTCAGAATTGATCCTTGAGGATCTCTCTCCAGATTTTCCAGGAACTGAGGTGACGCTGACTGGCCTGTAGTTCCCCAGATCTGCTCCTTCCTTTTTTAAAGATGGACACTACAGTAGCCTTTTTCCCAGTCATCTGGGACCCTCCCCAATCAGCATGAATTTTTCAAAGATAAGCCAATGGCTCTGCAATCAACATGCACCAACTCCTTTAGACCCTCGGATGCAGAGCATCCGGCCCCCCATAGACTTGCTGTGGTTTTCTAAATTTGAAGCATCTTTCTCACAGCAGGCACCTCCTCCCCATAGTCGTGCTGCATGTGCCGGATGCTGTTTCAAGACAGAAAAATCATTGAGTACATTAGCTTTTCCACGTCCGCTCACATTAGGTCTTCCTCTTTCAGTAAGAGGCTCACACTTTCCTTGACTTTCTTCTTGTTCTACATACTACACCTTCTGTTACTCTTAACTTGCCTAGCTGCAACTCGCTCATTTGGCCTTCCTGAATTTTCACTCCTGCATGCCTGAGCAATTATCTTTATACTCTTCCCTGGTCATTTGTCCAATCTTCCACTCTTATAGCTTCTTTTTTGTGTAGATACAGAAGTTCAGCTGTTAAGGCATGTAAACGACAAGCTGGTTGCCTGCCATATTTATATTCTTTCTACACATCGGATGTTTTTTCTAGTCAACCTCAATAAGGATTTCTTTAAAATACAGCCAGCTCTCCTTGGACTCCTTTCCCCCTCATGTTATTCTCCAGGATCCTGCCATCATTTCCTGAGGGATCAAAGCCTGCTTTTCTGAAGTCCAGGGCCGTATTATGCTCCTCCCTTCTCCTTGTGTCAGGATCCTGAACTCGACCATGCTCATGGTCCACTGTCTCCCAGGTCCCACCACTTTTGCTTCCCTCCTATGAATTCTTCCGTTTGTGAGTAGCAGGTCTAGAAGAGCTCTCCCCCTAGTTGTTCCTCCAGCATTGCACCAGTATTGTCCCCTACACTTTCCAAGAACTTCCTGGATTGTCGTGTCCCGCACGTGTATGCGCTCCCAGCAGATACCAAGGTGATAAAGTCTCCCATGAGAACAGGACCTGCAATCATTAGCAGATCTCCACCACAAACATCACCGCTTTGCTCCACACTCTACTTAATCCAGAATCTTCCAGGTTTTTCTGCAGTTTCATACTGGAGCTTTGAGCAAGTCATACTCGCCTCTACGTACAATCAACTCCCCCCACCGTTTCTGCCCTGCCTTCCTTCCTGAACAGTTATATTCCATCCATGACAATACTTCATCATGTCAGGGCTGGCTCTAGCCATTCACTGCCCAAGCACGGCAGCACCACGCAAGGGGCACTCTGCCGCTTGCCGGTCCCGTGGTTCCGGTGGACCTCCCGCAGGCATGCCTGTGGAGTCCACTGGTCCAACGGCTCCGGTGGCCTCCCGCAGGCGTGCCTGCGGATCTCACTGGAGCCGTGGGACCAGCGGACCTTCCACAGGCACGCCTGCGGGAGGTCCACTGGAGCCGCCTGCCGCCCTCTCGGCAACCAGCAGAGCGCCCTCCGTGGCATGCCGCCCCAAGCACGTGCTTGGCGCGCTGGGGCCTGGAGCCAGCCCTGCATCATATGAGTTATCCCAAGTGTCTGTTGTTCCAATCACATCATAGTTCCTTGACTGTGCCAGGACTTCCAGTTCTCCCTGCTTGCTTCCCAGGCTTCTTGCATTTGTGTATAGGCATTTAAGATAACTCACTGTTCGTTCCGCTTTCTCAGTCTGAGACAGGAGTCCTCCCCTCTTGCGCTCTCCTGCTCGTGCTTCCTCCCTGTATCTCATTTCCCCACTTACCTCAGGCCTTTGGTCTCTTTCCCCCGGTGAGCCTAGTTTAAAGCCCTCCTCACTAGGTTAGCCAGCCTGCTTGCAAAGATTCATAGATTCATAGACTTAAGGTCAGAAGGGACCATTATGGTCATCTAGTCTGACCTCCTGCACAATGCAGGCCACATTGCTCTTCCCTCTTTTCGTTAGGTGGAGCCTGTCTCTGCCTAGCAGTCCTTCTTCTTGGAACACCATCCCATGGTTGAAGAATCCAAAGCCTTCTCTCCGACACCACTTGCGTAGCCATTCGTTGACTTCCACAATTCTACCCAGGCCTTTTCCCAACACCCGCTTTCTCTGATCACCTGTTGTCACCCGTCTGCTAAGCAGTAGCAGATTAATAGATTTTTAAGACCAGAAGGCACCGCGAAGTCTGGCCTTCTGTGTGACACAAGCCAGAGAACTTCATCCACAGCTCAGAGCCTTGCAGGGCAGCTTCACATGCATGTGTGTATGCACCAGTCCTGGAACAGAAGTGGTCCCATCTTTCAAAACTCAGCCCAAACACCAATGCCTGATTTGCAGGGAGCCAGCTGTATCTCAGGAACTGATTGTACACCTTGTCATAAGGTATAATTCCCAAATCTGAACCTTAGGGTCCAAAATTTGCGTACCTGCATGAATTCCTCTAAGCTTAATTACCAGCTTAGATCTGATATGCTGCCACCAATCAAAACTCTGAGTGTTTGATAAACTCTGATCTCTCCAAAACCTTCCCTGGGGACTCCCAAGACCCAGTTCCCCTGGATCTTAACACAGGGAAAGTAAACTTTTCCCTCACTAGTGCCACTCCTAGGCTTCCCCTCCCTGGGTTCCCCTAGAAGATCCTGTGCTTCAAACTCCATGAAACACACCGAGCAGGTTTTTTCCTCCCTCTTCCCCTGAGGCAGTACAGATTCACGCTCTGTAAATCTAACACAAAGAGATCCCCCTCCCTTCCTTCCTCAGCCTTAACCAGAGAAAAAACTCACTCAGGTTCTCTAAAAAGAAATCTTTTATATAAAGAAAGGAAAGTAAAGAAATTATCTCTGTAACTTCAAGGATTGAATTACAGGGTCCTATAGCTTACAGACACAGAAAGAAACTTTCCCCAGTACCAATACAAATCAAAATATTCCCAGCAACTACACACATAAAAGTTAACCAGCCAGATCACACTTGCAAATAGAGTAAAACAAACAAAAAGCCTAAACCTCCTGTTTTTACTTACTATTTGAACAGAAACGTAGAGAGCCTGTAGTAACGTCTGGTCTCTCTCAGACCCCCCGAGAGAAGAACACACACAAAAACTTCCCTCCACCCAGGTTTAAAAGTATCTTGTCTCCTGATTGGTCTCTGGTCAGCTGTTCCAGTTCCCTGCTTGTAACCCTTTACAGGTAGAAGAGACATTAACCCTTAACAATCTGTTTGACACACCTCTACCCCGATATAACGCTGTCCTCGGGAGCCAAAAAGTCTTACCGCATTATAGGTGAAACCGCATTATAGCGACCTTGCTTTGATCCACCAGGGTGCGCAGCCGCGCCCCCCTCTCCCCCGCCGGCGCGCTGCTTTGCCATGTTATATCCCAGTTCACCTTATATCAGGTCGCATTATATCGGGGTAAAGGTGTAGTAAATTTAAGTCAAAAAGCAAACTCTCTTGCTGCTTTCCACACCTCCCCTAAAACAAACCGATTGCATCACAGAACAAACAACAAGCATTTCTTTAAAGATGAACAGTGCTTGCACCCTAAGAAAAAGAAAGTGGAAGTGATGGCAACACTACCTCGTGAATGTTGCCATAACCCCTTTTTTTTTTTTCCAGGTTTTTAGTATTGTCATTCATTTGTTTTCCATGTTGTAGGTTTTGAAGCCTGCTGGAGTTAAGTACTTGGATCCAAACTTTAAAGGGGCCTCAACTGTGTCTCCATTCGTATATCAGTACAGCTCTGTGTGTAATTTTTGAGCACTGTTTGTGTGCATGCAATCGGTAGAGTACAGGGACTACACATAGTTTGAAAAATAGACACTTTAAAAAACTCTTTAAAGCCGTTGCACTGCAGTTTGAGGAGGGTGTGCATTCTTTCCCACATAGAGGGTAAAGATGCAACACAACAGCTTTCATTAAAGTCATGTTCTTTGCCCCTCTCATGATCAGGTTTTGAATGAGATCTTTGCTACGTACTTTATCTAAATTTGGGGAACATTTTGTGTCATTCCTCTGTGAAATGTCCCAGTTAGCTAAGACATGGGAACAGTTATTTGAACTAATGCCTAAAAACTGGTGTGCTGTCTTCCATCAGAAAGTTTTGAGCTGCCATTGCTAATGTGGAGGCTTTGTTGATTTATTTATTTCTTAATTTTTTTTAATAGTGATTTGATGAAAATCAAAACCAGGGAAACACAAAACTCCATTGAAAATAACACGTCATGTGGTAAATGCAGAGGAGTAGTGCTTAAGAGATCTCAGTTCTATTTGTGATCCAACCATAAGCTGGCAGTATGGCTTGAAGCAATTCACTTTACCTCTATGTGCTGTGGTTTCGTCATCTGTAAAATAAGGATAATGCACAGGTGTGTTGTGAGGCTTAATTCATTAATGTATGTCAAGTGCTTAGAGTGCCTGGGATGGCAGGTGTCTGTAGAAATGCAAAGTATAAGATTAATATTTATTTATTTATTAGATTATATGAATATGCCTGGATCTGTGTCAAGCTGACCTGTGCGACCCTATATTAATTTTGTTTGGTACCCCCTTCAGTGTCTTTATTCCCAATTCCTTGCACCAAGAGCAGAGCTGATGAAATTTAAACTGGAGAGAGCCAGACCTCTAGGTATGGTTGTGCTATTGTTCCGGGCCCATTCTTCATCCTGCAGTGGGTGCAGGGCTCCATTGCCCCTTGCCAATCAGTGTGGGAGGCTGCTGCCTGATCTGACTGGCTGGTGGCAGAAGTTTGGCATTTCTGAGTCCCTGCTTGTCTAACCATATCAGACAGCAGCTTGTTTTTGGCTGTGTACAGAAGGAAGTATAATTCCACCTTGTCACTTCAAGTTTTGAAACAGCAGCCATCTGCTAAAGCCTCAAGCCACCCTTGCATTGCATGAGCAAATGATTGAGGTGTATCTTTCCACATCTGTAGTTACTGGTAGAGCTGATCAAAAATAGTGTATTTTATGGAAATTATTTCAAATGAATTTGTCTGATTTTTTTTTTCCAACAAAAATTCCCCAAACCTGAAAAAATACATTGGTTTTTTTTAAACTAAAAAAAAATGGACTTTGTCATCCATCTCCGTATCTCTTCCCTACCCCCACCCCCCAATGTCTGTTTTTCAAATGAAGGCAGGGTGGGGAGGGGGAAGAAGTTGAGAAAAAGCAAAACATTTTATTTTGCCCCAAGTTCTTTAAAACAAATATTCATCAAAAACGTTTGTTTTTTAAAAAAAAAAAAAAAAGCCATTTTTCATTTTGAAAGGAGTTTCAGATAAAGAATGTGCATCAGCTCCAGTCAGCAGCCCAGTTCTATCTCCTTTCCTCCCACTGACTTTCTTAGGATCAGTGGGTGCTCAGCTTCTCTGGCAGCCTGGCTCTGTGTGCGTTGGCTCTGCCTTCTTGAACAAGCAACAGAGTATAATGCTTTGTATCCTGAAAGGTCCCACAGCCTGTCATGATCCCAGCGTTGCTTAAAAGCAGCCTCCCCTGAGTTTAGAGTGGCAGTCAGCTGGTGCCCAGCAGTTGAGGGAGAGGGAGTCTTGGCCTTGGACATTGGGACAAAATCCTCCATTTATGGGAAATGCCTGGGGAGCAGGTCGGCCCTCGGTGATAAAAGCCTCACAAAATGAGCAAGGTCAGGTGAAATACAATGGAACTGTGTGAGAATAAGCATTTTTTTGCACTCCTCTTCGGCTTCCCCTTCCTCCAGAGAGGACAGCATGCTGAGGGAGATCAACCTCCGGTGCATTCTCATCCTTATCTGCTGCTCCTACTCTCTACTGACGTCATGCCTTGCTTCCACCTTTGGATTGAAACACTTTTTAGGTTTTTGACTGACTTTTAAGAAAGGGCCTTTCATCTAGGAACAAACCAGGGGGGCGGAGGATCAGCAAAGAGAACACTATCTTTGTAAGTCACATTCTGTGTCCACTTACTCTTTTCTGAAACAAGGATTTATTCTCACTCAGCACAGGTTGCCTTCTGGCTCAAATCTGCCCTGAAGAGACATTGCAGTGATTCTCTTCGTGTTGGCAACGCACCTGCAACTTTGGGAGCACTGCAGCAAAACAAATAAGCAGTAATAAATGTGTGTATGTGTGGTCTAGTAGCTAGCCCTGAGTCAGGACTCGTGGGTCCTATTCCCAGCCTTATCGCTAACTTGCTGTGTGATGGTTATTAAACTGACTATGTAAAATGGCTGAGGTATATTTGCGTAATTCAGTGACACAAGCACATCTTTAAAAAGAACAGGAGTACTAGTGGCACCTTAGAGACTAACAAATTTATTGTAGCAGAAGCTTTTGTGGGCTACAGCTCACACACACACACGGAACATGAAACAATGGGTGTTACCATACACATTATAAGGAGAGTGATCAGTTAAAGTGAGCTGTTGTCAGCAGGAGAGAAAAATAACTGTTTGTAGTGGTAATGAAAATGGCCCTTTTCCAGCACTTGACAAGGAGATATAAGGAACTGTAGCTGGGGATCGGGGAGGGAAGAAGAGAGACAAGCATGGGGAAATGGTTTTACTTTGTGTAATGGCCCATCCACTCCATCTTTATTATTCCTGCAGAGCCCTCGCTGTGAGAAGGCGGGCTGGATCCTTTCCTTGCCCATGAGTGATTAGCAGAATTGTTAACAAAATTTGAATTGCAGCCTAAAGGTCCTCAATGGAGTTGGGTGGCTGAGACCAGGTCTACAGTGCTGCTGTGCTGGTTTAAAGGGGTGCTTTTAAGCCAGTTTAAACTCGTCTAGCTTTGGGCCTCTTACACTGGTTTAAACCTAGCTCTTACCAGTTTAACATGCTCCTGAAATAGTTTTTCAAATCGACTTGAGTGAAACCAGTGTAATTTCTACATGTAGATGAGCACTGAGAAAGGGAAGTGGGGATAGCCAGCCATCAGCCGCCTGCCTAGTCATCACGAAATGGGTCAAATGAGAGACAACCAGAAGGATTTGAGCAGCAGGGAAATAGAGTTGTTGGAGTGGAGAGAGCTGGTCATTTCCCGCTGGGTCTGGGTTTCCCTTGGTCCTGGGAATATACACACAGATCAGACTTGACTAATGATCTCTGAGAACAGTACAAAGACATGGACCCCAAGGGTTCAATCCTGCAAGGTGCTGAGTGCTCTGGCCCCAATCCAACAATGCACTTAGGCATGTGCTTCATTTGGAACATGTAAGTCGTTCCATTGACTTAGATGGGGCCAGTCATGTGCGTATAGTAAAGCATGTGCCTCAGCGCTTTGCTGGATCAGGGCCAGAGTGTTCAGCATCTTACAGGATGAAGCCCTACTAGATTTAACATGCTGGTGCCTCAGGCTGTGTGCCTTCTGTGGTACAGTACAATGTTGGGCTCCAGACTGGGAGTGAATGAGAAGAGAAGTGAATGAAATCAAATGCCAGTTTTGGAGAGAGAGCAGTTTATTAAAGGTAGCACTGCACTCTGCCAGTGCTGTTTTCATTCCGATGGTGTCTGTTAGCTATGTGAACAGTTGGCTCAGTTCTGCTTTGTGTGAAATTGGCTACCCAGGGTCTTGTTTCAAAGCCTGTTTTGTGTTCCTGTGGTAGCATATATCAGGACAGTACTACAGTCAGTAATGCCCCAGCTGCCACGCTTTGGCACATATTAGGGTTTGTCTGGTATTTTCCACCCCCAGCTCCCCACCCTCCACCCCACCCCCGTTGCATCTGAGGACATAAGAGGGCCTGATTTTCAGAGGTGCTGAGAACCGTCAGCTCCCGTTGACTTCAGTGGGGATTGAGGGTGCTCAGTACTCCTTGGGATTCTCCATCGCTGACCGTTTTTAAATCAAGATTGTATCTGTTTCTAAAAGATCTGCTCTAGGAATTGTTTTGGGGAAGTTCTATGGCCTATGTTATACTGGAGGTCAGACTAGATGATCACAGTTGTCCTCTCTGGCCTTGGAATCTGCGAATCTTATGAAAATTAAGCCCCTGATTTTCAAATGTCACTTTCAGACACTGTATTGTGATTAAAAAACTTGTGGCACCCAGTCTCAGAGACTAGGTCAGCTGGCTCAGGCTATGGAGCTAAAAATAGGAGTGTAAACATTTCGGCTTGGGCTGGAGCCTGGGCTCTAAGACCGCTCCCCCTCCCCCCCGCACATGAGGTCTCAGAATCTGGGCTTCACCTCAAGCCCAGCTGGTAATTGGGATAAAATACAGCACAGTTTTACAAAAAGTAGATCATGCCAGACCAATGTGAACTCCTTCTTTGAAAAGAGAACTGATTTTTTTCGACAAAGGAATTGCAGTCGTGTTAATCCACTTGGATTCCAGTAAGGCATTTGATACAGTTCCACATAGGAAATTATTAATTAAATTGGAGAAGATGGGGATTAATATGAGAATTGGAAGGTGGATAAGGAACTGGTTAAAAGAGGGGATTACAGTGGGTCATGCTGAAAGGTGAACTGTCAGGCTGGAGGGAGGGAACTAGTGGAGTTTCTCAGGGATCGGTCTTGGGGCCAATCTTATTTAACCTTTTTATAATGAGCTTGGCACAAAAAGTGGGAGTGTGCTAATAAAATTTATGGATGATACAAAGTTGGGAGGTATTGCCAATATTGAGGAGAGCCGGAATACCATACAAGAAGATCTGGATGACCTTGAAAACTGAGTAATAGAAATGAGGTGAAATTTAACAGTGCAAAGTCATGCACTTAGCGACTAACAACAAGAACTTTTGCTATAAGCTGAGGACTTATCAGTAGGAAGTGACAGAGGAGGAGAAAGACTTGGGTGTATTGGTTGATCACAGGATGACTATGATGCGGATGTGAAAAAGACTAATGCACTCCTAGGATGCATCGGGCAAAGTATTTCCAGTAGAGACAGAGAAGTCTTAATACTAATATACAAAGCACTAGTAAGACCTCATCTGGAATACTGTGTACAATTCTGGTCTCCCATGTTTAAGAAAGATGAATTCGAACTGGAACAGGTACAGAGAAGGGCTAGTAGGGTGATCCAAGGAATGGAAAACTACCTAATGAGAGGAGACTCAAAGAGCTTGGCTTGTTTAGCCTAACCAAAAGAAGGCTGAGGGGAGATACGATTGCTCTCTATAAATGTACCAGAGGAATAAATACCAGGGAGGAAGAGAAGTTATTTAAGTTAAACACCAGTGTGGACACAAGAATAAACAGATATAAACTGGCCATCAATAAATTTAGGCTTGAAATTAGGTGAAGGTTTCCAGCCATCAGAGGAACAAATTTCTGAACCAGCCTTCCAAGGGGATCTGTGGTGGCAAAAACCTAACTGGCTTCAAGACTGAGCTTGATAAGTTTATGGAGGGGGGTTTGTATGAGAAGACTGACTACAGTGACATGTATCCGATCTGCAACTGCTAGCCGCAAATATTTCCAGTGGCCGATGATGGGGTACTATATGGGGAGGTATGGCGGTCACAGGGTGTCTGGCTGGTGGGTCTTGCCCACGTGCTCAGGATCTAACTGATCACCATATTTACAGTCTAGAAGGAATTTTCCTCCATGTCAAATTGACAGAGATGCTGCGAGGCAGGGGGGTTCGCCTTCCTGTGCAGCATGGGGCATGGGTCACTTGCAGGTTTAAACTAGTGTAAATGGTGGATTCTCTGTAACTGTGCAGGAGGTCAGACTAGATGATCATAATGGTCCCTTCTGACCTTAAAGTCTATGAGTCTTTAAATCATGATTTGAGGATTTCATTAACTCAGCCAGAGGTTAGGAGTGGGTGGGTGAGGTTCTGTAGCCTGCAATTTGCAGGAGGTCAGACTAGAGGATCACTATGGCCCCTTCTGACTTTAAACTCTGAGTCTATGCTGCAATTTGATGTCTCTGCAGCCTGACCCCCACGAACCAGAATAAGCTGACCTGGGCCAGCGATGATCATGCTAGGGGTCTTTTATTACAGTGTAAACATACTCTACTGGTCTTAAGGGAACTGGGAATGTTATTAACTGTATGGTAGTGTCTAAGTGTCATAAACAGATAGCTAAGGGTTAATGTTTCTTTTCCCTGTAAAGGGTTAACAGAGGGAACCAAACACCTGACCAGAGGACCAATCAGGAAACCAGATTTTTCAAAGTGAGGGAGGGAACTTCTGGTTTTGGGTTTGTTCTGCCTGTTTGTTTTCTCTCCGGTTATGAGGGAAGAGCTTTCTGTCTTTTTTCTAATTCCAAGTCTTCTTTCACCTTCTGTTCCAGTTGCTAAGTACAAAGGTAACAACAATAGTTCTTCTTATTTGGCTTTTTTTGTTTTTTTAATGGTGGAGTTTCTAAGTCCGGTGTTTAATTGGATAATCTTGTGAATCAGACTGCTTTGTTCTAGTTTCTTACCAAGTGCATAGCTCTGTATTTCTCGCTCATTCTTGACTGCCGAGTCTTACTATTCTGTATTATTTCTTTCCTTTATATAAGTTTTCTTTTTAGAGACTGTTGAGTTTTTCCTCTCCTGAGGTAGAGTTAAGGAGCAAGGGAGAGGCGATCTCTTATGTATTAGATCTACGGAGCGTGCTCGGCAGCACACCAGTTCGTGGGAGGGGGAAGAGTAGATAGGATCATCTCTGTTTCTTGCTATTTCGGGTTTGTCTCTTTGTGGAATAAGGAGAACGCCCACGTTCCCCGCGCCTTTCACTTGGTATTGTGATGTAAAGAATTGCATGCAGCTCTCTCAAGTAGCCCGGGGAGTTCGGTGCGGAGCAGGGAAGGGGAAGGGAAGTGTGGCCCGTAGTCTCCTCTGCCGGTCAAAGCCTCAGCGCTCTTCTGGGCTCCTTCGCGGGGTCCCCCGCGCGAGTATACTCTGCGCGGGGCTCAAGTGTACCAGGCACGGATTCCTGGTTGGTGGCAGCGAGATAAGATCCAAGCTGGTAATTAAGCTTGGAGGTTCATGCTAAGCACCCAGATTTTGGACGCAAAGGTCCAGATTTGGGAAGAAGGCTTATTACACTAAGAACCCCAGTCGTGGATCAGTGTCTCCTGCTTGGAAGGAGCTCCCCATAAACGTGCTCAAAGCTACTTCCCTATTCTCCTTCCAATGCCTCCTTAAAATTCTCCTTTGCTGTGATATGTTAGGCCACTGGTGTACTGTCTATCATGCTGACCAATATTGTCCTGTTTCCTTGTGCTCCTCCAGCTGTCTGTATCCATTTGTTATCTCTTGTCTTATAAGTGATGAGCTGGAAAAATGATCTTTCCAACAGCATTATCATTCGTCTCATTCCTGGTAATCACTGGACAGTGGAAGGGCTCTTTCCTCCAAATAGTAACATGTAAACTTCCGCAATATGGAGATCGGAAGGAAGAGCTGACTGGTCAATAACATGCATGTTCCCTTGTTTGGACACGCTTTTGAGCCCTTTTAATTTTTTATGGTCTCAATTTTTTTTTAACCTTCTGTTTATCAGAATTAACATGAACAGAAACTTCTGAGATCAGATTTTTATCAGCTGCACATCCTCTTTCAGTGTGTATACCCTTACTGAGTTCGTCTCGGATTACATGCACAACTCCTGCACTTCACAGCTTGGCGTGAATATCAAGCAACTCTTAATCTCTACTAAGAGAGTTCAAGTTTTCCCATATGCTGCCTACCGTTAAAGATAGTGGCAGATAAAGAATAAACTGAATGGCACAGCTAATCTAGACCCAGGCCACTGTCCGCAATCACAGCTATTTTCTACTGAAGTGTGGGGGTAGGGGTGACAAGGCTGTTTAAGCCGCTGGGCTATTGCTGTGAAGCTCTCTCCTGAATTATCAGAGGGGTAGCCATGTTAGTCTGGATCTGTAAAAGCAGCAAAGAGTCCTTTGGCACCTTATAGACTAACTGACGTTTTGGAGCATGAGCTTTTGTGGGTGAATACCCACTTCGTCGGATACATGCATCCGATGAAGTAGGTATTCACCCACGAAAGCTCATGCTCCAAAACTTCGGATAGTCTATAAGGTGCCACAGGACACTCTTTCCTGAATTATAACTTCCACGAATCTGGCAGTCTTCAGATCACAATGGAAAACTTGCTGCTTTGAATGTAACCTTGCCAAAATAAAAATAAGTTAAACTGAAAGGGGTTGAATTTCAGTAGGAAGATTTTTGTGGAGGAAGATGGTGATCTGGAAGGCCCTCGGTTTCCATGCTAATGAGTGTGGCATAAGAGAGAATAGATTAAATAGATTCCATGGAAGGCTGTTGGGCAAATATCAAACAATTAGGAGACAACCTCTGAGCACGTCTAAGTCACATGATGCCCCAGATGGGTCACTGGAAGTGGGGATTGAGCGTGGGACCTATGGATCTAAAAGGAGGAGTCTCTACTGCCTGAAATGAAAGATCCAGGTCTATTTATCTTAAAGGTTGTTGCAGATCTATAAACCTCTGTGGACCAGCCATTAGAAGGGGGTAGAGAGCCACAATGTGTAAGAGAAGGTTACAGCTATACTACAAAATATTTCCTGTCGCCATTAGCACCTGTTCAGCTGCATCAGTGATGGGAGCCCTCGGGTATACCAGACTGCAGTAGCTTGAGGCATTTTTACCACTACCATGTCAGTTAAACCTGCTGAAGAGCAGGTGTGAATAATGTGGTGGAACAATAGTGTCTGACAGCTGGAGCTTTGTCTGTCCTGAGCATTGTGATGTGCCAGCATGTCTCTGAGACCCTGGTCTGTTTCTGCAGTGTTAGCTCCGATTTACTAAGAAGAAAGTGTCTGTCACTAATGTGGATGGCAAAACCCATCCAAATGTCATATGTTATCTAAATGAAGCTGACTCAATAGCAAAGAGGTGGGAACTGCCTCACTTACCTCAGTGTGTTAACTTTGAAGCATAATGATGGCAATTTTAAATGACAGTGCGGATAACTGTTTCACTGCTGATCAGTTTAACAGAAAAGTCCCAGTTACTCTGGGATTGTGGGAGGAAAATGGGATTGTAGGTGCAACTTGGATAGAGACTACCCATCTCTGCTCCCAGTCCAAAATCTGCTCTCTTACCTTGTGTCTAAACTGCATCTTGTTTCTTTTTGCATTGCAGTGCATTTACACAGGTGTTCACCTTCGGCCCAACCTTTCGAGCTGAGAACTCTCAAAGTCGCCGACACTTGGCAGAGTTCTACATGGTAGAAGCAGAGATGTCTTTTACTGAAAGCCTCCAGGACATCATTCAGGTGGGTACCAGTTTGTGTGTGATTTTAAAGGTATTGGAGCCGTCTCCTCCATTCACTGTGTTCAGCCTCAGGGCAGTGGAATTGAACCTCCTATCACCTACTGTAATCTTTCCAGATAAATCAAGAGTTGTGTTGAAGGCAGCTAAGCTTAAATTCTCTTTGGGCAGAGGAGTGGCCATTGAAGGGAAATGAGGAAGGATTTGAGAAAAGGGCTGATCCAGGGTGCTCTGTGTGAGCCATTGGATAAACAGATTTCTACGACATGCTTCAGGACTGCGCTCATTTTTAATACAAAGGAACAACCTGCAAAGATTACTATTCTCAGCATGTAATATTCCACCTTGATTTTAGCAGAAAGCTGAAACGTGTAATCACTGCTGGTCTTACCTGTGTACTAAAGCTGAGGAGAGAGCCATTTTGCACAAACAGATGCCACCCTCTGGCTCTCAGAAAGCACAGTTTACACATCGCTGTCCTAGTTGTCCTGAGGACCCCACCTCCTGGGGCTTGTGGGGAAGAGTCAGTCTAGAGGAAATAGAGAATGAGAATCTTTCAGGTTTCAGAGTAGCAGCCGTGTTAGTCTGTATCCACAAAAAGAACAGGAGTACTTGTGGCACCTTAGAAACTAACAAATTTATTTGAGTATAAGCTTTTGCGGGCTACAGCCCACTTCATCGGACGCATGCAGTGGAAAATACAGTAGGAAGATATATATATCTACACACACACACACACACACACACAAAACAATGGGTGTTACCATACAAACTCTAACAAGAATGATCAGTTAAGGTGAGCTATTACCAGCAGAGGAGAGAGAAACTTTTTGTAGAGATGATCAAAATGGTCCATTTGCAGCAGCTGAGGAACACTTGTGGGGGAATAAACATCGGGAAATACTTTTACTTTGTGTAATGACCCATCCACTCCCAGTCTTTATTCAAGTCTAATTTAATGGCGTCCATTTTGCAAATTAATTTCAATTCAGCAGTGTCTCGTTGGAGTCTGTTTTTGAAGTTTTTTGTTGTAATATTGTGACTTTTAGGTCTGTAATCAAATGACCAGGGAGATTGAAGTGTTCTCCGTCTGGTTTTATATGTTACTATTCTTGGCATCTGATTTGTATCCATTTATTCTTTTACGTAGAGACTGTCTGGTTTGGCCAATCTACATGGCGGAGGGACATTGCTGGCACGTGATGGCATAGATCACATTGGTAGATATGCAAGTGAACGAGCCTCTGATAGTGTAGCTGATGTGATTAGATCCTATGATGGTGTCCCCTGAATAGATATGTGGACAGAGTTGGCAACAGGCTTTGTTGCAAGGATAGGTTCCTGGGTTAGTGTTTTTGTTGTGTGGTCTGTGGTTGCTGGTGAGTATGTGCTTCAAGTTGGGGGGCTATCTGTAAGCAAGGACTGGCATGTCTTCCAAGATCTGTGAGAGTGATGGATCGTCCTTCAGGATAGGTTGTAGTTACTGAATTGGAACTGATGAATTGGAATTAATTTGCAAAAGGGACACCATTAGATTAGGCTTGAATAAAGACTTGGAGTGCATGGGTCATTACACAAAGTAAAAGTATTTCCCGATGTTTATTCCTCCCCCCCGCCCCCCCCCGTGTTCCTCACACCTTCTTGTGAACTGCTGCAAATGGACCATTTTGATTACCACTACAAAAAGTTTTTTCTCTCTCCTGCTGGTAATAGCTCACCTTAACTCTCACTGTCATTAGAGTGTGTATGGTAACACCCATTGTTTCATGTTCTCTGTGTGTTTGTGTGTGTGTATCTTCCTACTGTATTTTCCACTGCATGCGTCCGATGAAGTGGGCTGTAGCTCATGAAAGCTTATGCTCAAAAAAATTCGCTAGTCTCTAAGGTGCCGCAAGTACTCCTGTTCCTTTTGTAGAATCTTTCAGAATTTCTCAGATTCTACAATTCAAAACTAATTCAAAGTTCTGAAAGGTTTATGGGTTTTGCTCTGTTTAGGGGGGGAAGAAAAGAACTTTGCCCCTTTGACTTTGAGAATTTTTCTTGTTGTTATTAAATGTCTTGCAAAATCCAAATTTCTCTGGGTTTTCCCCTTCCCCCTCAATCTCTGACCACCATCATCAACTGTGAGAGAAATAATTCTTCCTATCACAGTGGTTTATTCTACAAGTCACATTCTGGATTGCAAAATACTTATTCTTGCAGTGGTCTTATTTAAAGAAGTAGTGTTCCTGTTTCTTGAAATCACTGGACAAGCCATTAAAAAATATCTGACAGCTGCACTAAGGCCTCAGTTAAGTTTCTGTTTCTCCATAAGTCTTTAGAGAAACTGATCTAAATTCAACACCCTTACATGGCTCAGTACACTGTGCAGCTTTTCTGTTGAAAGTTTGTCGTCTCTGAGTTTAGTGCTTTACAAAAGATGCCCAGTTGAAAGCCCTAGTGACTGATGGCCAAATTTGCATGTGTGGGTGTTTCAGGTTAGGTTTCTAAATCCATGTCTTGGTACCAAAATACAAACAGTCTGATTTTTCTCAAGCGTGGACTACCTGAACCTCCCCTCAACACCAGTGGGGAGTTTTGGATGCTCAGTTCTATTGAAAATCAAGCCATTTGTTTAGGAGCGTAAGCATAAATACTCAAGCCTTACTTCAGGCTCCCGCATGTGAAAATGTTGGCCTAAGTCGTGGCACTGCCCTGCTGCCATTGAGGCTGACCTCTTATCCAGATGGGGTGGGTGGGTGGGTGTGTGTGTGTATGTGTAAGAAAAGTTCAGGATCTTTGCCCATTCTGTCCTTGACCTCTTTAATACAAGCAACAAGGGCTAGTTATTTCCAGCACAGGAGTGGTGGCTTTGGGGCTGTAGATGTCTGCCCACTAGGAAACAGACTGAAATGGCAAAACTTATTTTCCATAGACCACCGATAGCTCATACCACTTTTCATTCAGTATCACCCAGGATGTGATTTTTTTTTTTTTACTGTCATCCTAAAATGAAAGGTACTGTGTTGCATTAGACAGTCCCCAGAGCCATTCCACAATGTTACCAACTCTTGTGATTTTTATCCCCCGTCTTGTGGTACGCAGTGTCTTTTCTTAAAGCCCCAGCTGCAGGAGTCATATGATTGCATGAGACTCTTAGCAAAAGAGTCTGTGCCTGTGAGAGCACACTGCCCACCAGCACCTGACATGGAGCTCAAGGTCCATGAGTCCTCAGTTCCTCTGCTGGTGCAAAGCATCCCATCCTTTGCTAGTGCTGGGTCCACATAGGAGATTACAACCTACTACTGCTGTCAGTTACTCCATTAACTCAAGTGGCAGAGGTCTATGCAGTGCATATAAAGGTTCCAACCCCGCTGATGACGCATGTGGGTGTTAATATGATACCACATGATGGAATATTTCAGTTTGTTTTCATAAAATCCAACTCAATTGCACACACAAAAACGACATTAAAAGAACATTATTAGGGTTGCAAAGTCAAACACTCATTAATTAGGAAATGCCAGAATTAAGGTTGCCTGTGCAACCTTAATTTAACCCACTTGTGCATAGGCATTATGATAGTCTTTAATTACATGGTTACATAATATTTTCCCACAGGACCCCTGCCTCATTCAGTGCATGCGGTGGCTGGTGCTTTGGGAGTGAATCAGTGCTATATAGTAGGGGAGGCTGTTGTTTGCCTCATTTGTTACAGAAGTTGGAAGGTGCATAATGAATGAGACAGGGCATTGCAGGAAGAGAAAGGACAGTTTTGTAGTTAAGGCAACTGAGTTCTGCCCTGAAGAATTAGATTCAATTCGTGCCTCTGCAACAGAGTTTCCGTGAGATGCTAAACAAACCACTTCAACCACACTTTTCACAGGTGGTCCCTAATTCCGTGTTCTTCTTTTTCTGGGGGCCCAGCTTGAGACACCTGGGGTCTGATGTTTAGAAGTGCAGAGCACTCACAGCTGCAATTGAAGTCAATGGGAGCTGTGCTTTGAACAAATAAAGTGATATGTTATGCTAAGTACACTGAAAAATCATAACCTGGGTATCTCAAATTGGACATCCAAAATTAGTGGATACTTTTGATCTTAAGCTCTATGTGCCTCAGTTCCCCATCTGTAAAATGGGGGTGGTAATATGCCTCTCCTCACAAGGGGTGTAATGATAATTAATGTTTGTGAAGTACTCAGATAACATAATGGTGAGCATCATAAATAAGCCCTGGAGGAAATTAATAATTCTGTCTTTAGGGCAGTGTTTGAATAGTATGTAGTAAATAAGGCTGCAGCCTAGGAGAAGAAAAACTATTAAATAGCTCCTCATTAAGTGAGCACTGTTCATCCTGTGCACTTAATGAGGCAGAGGTCTTGTGGAAAAAGATAGTATGTAATGATGTAATGAAAGATCATTATGCATATGCACAAGGAGGCTGAGTTAAAGTTGCATGGGCAACTTTAATTTGAGCACTTCCTAACTTGATTGCTTGGCTTTGCAACCTTAATCATGTGCTTTTAATGTAAGTTTTGTGTTTGGCATTAGGAAATACGTCATTGTCAACACAATGAGAAATATTCCCTTTGCAGCAGTTTCACTGACAAATTATTTCTGTTGGTCCTTTGGAGCAATTGTTTCTTGAGGCAAATATTTCCTGTACAAAAATCATGAGAGCACTCAACTGGGATCCCAGAGTTGGTTTCCGGGGTGATGTTTGCCTACGACAGTGTTCAGTTACATCATTCACTTGCAACAGACCAATGTAGACAGCCACTTGACACCACTGACTGTTCTGTTGTGACACACCATGAGCACAGCCCTTGCTCTCTAGAAATTTAGCTCCTTACACAACAGCTATGCACACAGCAGTGGTGAGCGAGTATCTGACATGAGTCTCACCATTTTGTGAGAGCAAGCATGAAGAGGAGAGGAATATCAGTGCATGAAAACTTGGGTGAATCATGACAAGTTCATGACATTGCTTGAACATGTAGCAACCTGCAATCAACCAAAGACTACATCATTGTCATTGGGCACGATTCACGGTGAATGTGTAGACAAATAGTCCCATGCAAGAGTATATCAGTGACTGTGCCTTATGCTGACAGCAGAGATGCTGACACATTCTCCTCCATTGCACAGCAGCCCTGTTGTCTCAAACCTCCAATTTTGTTGCAAATGCAGTGCTGCTTTGTTGAGATATCTACTGTTTTCACTTCAGGTGTATTCTTAGATTGGGGATATCGGAAGTCACAAGCAGAGTACCACAAAGTTAAGGTCTGAGCTCAGCATCCTAATTGGAGACCTTCAAGAAGTGCTCCAGCAAAATCAGGGAAGGCCTGCTGAGACTTTTAACGTTTAAAAAGAAAAAAGCAGAAAAAAAAATTGAGGGTGGAGGATGGGAAAATTACACCACCACCACCACCTCGCTGATCCCTCTCCTAAAGAGAACAGACAAAAAAAAATTTCCTTTGCAGGTCACACTTCTTCCAGGAGGCCTATAAACCTGGCCCCTCCACTCCATCCCATCACCAAACCTACTAATAGAAATGAAATTAACAAGGCATTGGCTATACTCCTCCACTTGCTTTTGTGATATCCTATTTCCCGTCCCTCCATCTTGTCCAGTTAAAATTGTAACCTTGTTGGTACATCTTCACTGCAAAGGAAGGTTTTATTGCAGCATGGATAGGCATGCTGGCTTGAATCTAGGTAGCAGGGTAACAACAGTAGAGTGTACATGGTGGCACAGGCTTCACTACGGGCTAGCAACCTGTGTATGCTCTCAGGGTCACTGACGGGCTTGTGGCTTGGGTTGCTAGTTCATACTACCACTTCTTGACTCCTGTTGTTACCTGTGCTAACTGGATTAAAGCTAGCACAGGTAGCCCTACCTGTGGTATAATCACACATTCACTTTGCAGTGAAGACATGCCCCTTTGGGGAAGAGATCTTTCATCTTGATTTTGCCTTATAAAGTACCTTGGAAGTGCATATATAAATAAGAATAACTGCAGACAGGAAGAGAAAACGGGTGAACCACATGGTTTTGGTTTTGCCAAAATAAAACCTCAGTCTCAAGCTTGGAAATATTTCTCAGCTTGTTTTTTCCTGCACCACCCATTTTTTTTTTCCTGCAAGAAGAAAGCTGTGTATGTTGGTTGCTGTGGGAACCTAATTTTTACTTTAGCACAAAGCAAAAACAAAAAATAGTCCTACTTAAACAAAATAAAGTTTTGGTTTCATGTACCAGATGGTTCTTTCATTTCCTAGAAAGAGGAAGCTTAATGTAGAATCCCTTCCTCACTGCCTGTTTGAAACTGGGCTGTTGTAATTATCAATGAATTTTCCTAATTTCATTTGCATAAGCCTTTTTCTAGCTAGTTTAAAGAGGGTACAAAGTCAACTGCTGGGTCCCTTGCTGCTCAATCAGTTCAGCTGCAGGAATGTTGGCTTTAACGTATCCAGTGTAGGTGTAATGGTAACGGTCTTCATTTACATGCGATAGGGCCTTTCAGCCATTTGGATTTGCAAACACTTTATAAACTGGAGGACAAATTCTGTTGTTTATATCCAGGCATCCCCATTACCTTCCATGGAGTTGTACAGATGTAACGGAGAGTAGTGTTTAGCCCTGTAGGAATCCGTTTACCCACTGAGACAAATATAGTCATCTCTTGCAACAACTATTTCATAATGCACAGCAACACTTCTTCAGTTTGTGACAGGAGGTGAAGAATACCTTCTCCAGTTAAGACTAGCTGGAGAACTTGGACAGAGTGCCTAAAAGCTGGTCTATACTGTGATTCCAGTCCACGTTTAAACCTGCTTTAGCCGAACTGGTTTTAAATCCCGTTAGGATTTTGGGAGAGAATTTCCCCAGTGTGGAGAGGCCCTAGAAGAGGTTTTTGGAGCTGTGTGTTCATCCTCCCTGAAACACCTGTGTATACCACACACACCTCGGCTCTGCTCCAAGCCTGTATACATCCCACAAGCCCATGCTTCCTCAGGTTCTACTGACTGGGAATTGCTGCACCTCAAATGTTCAGTTAGTCACTGTTGGGCTAGCCAATGGCTACTAGTAATCTGGAGTAAATAATAGATTCAGGCCACATCTGGACTCTGCTACTGAGGGCACAATCACCACTTGTGATCTGAGAGAATGCCTCAGAATGTGTTAAAACCTCCCTTTTATTGGGAGATGCAAAGCTTTAGTCCCAGCTTCAGCTGAGCTGCAGCCTGACTGCACTATTCCATCCCTGACACAGGCCTGCGGAGTTTGGATGCTGCCGTGAATCAGAAAGATAAAGCAGGAGGCGTAGCAAATGTTCACACTCCATCGGTATCACATTCTCCTCTACATGTACCACAGAAGAACAAAACCCCAAAGGAAGGATATGCTTGTGATTGGTGCACTGGGCTGGGAATCAGGAGCTTTGAGTTCAGTTCCGCACTCTACCACAGACTCCCTGGGCATGTCTACACTACAAAATTAGGTAAATTTAATATAAGTCAATTTTTTAGAAATCAGTTTGATACAGTCCATTGTGTGTGTCCCTGCTAAGTGCATTAAGTCGGCGGTGTGCATCCACAGTACCGAGGCTAGCGTTGACTTTCGGAGCATTGCACTGTGGTAGCTATCCCACAGTTCCCAAAGTCTTCGCCACCCATTGGAATTCTGGGTTGAGCTCCCAATGCCTGATGGCGCAAAAAATCTTTTCTCACCTTTTTCCTGGGTTACCAGTGTAGATGCCATACCACAGCAAGCATGGAGCCTGCTCAGCTCACTCTCACAGTATGTCTCCTGGGTGCTGCTGGCAGATGTGGTACTGCAGTACTACACAGCAGCACCCCCTTGCCTCGTCATTGTCCCGTGGGTGCTCCTGGCCGACCTCGGTTAGGTTGGTTGGGGGTGCCTGGGCAGACATGAGTGCTCCTGGCTGGCCTTGGTGAGGTCTGTCGGGGGTGCCTGGACAAAAATGGGAATGACTCCAGGTCATTCTCTTCTTTGAGTTTTGTCCAATGGAGATTTATTCCTGCCTGGAGTATCATGCCAGCTGGAGGCTTCTGCCTCAGGCTGCTCTTCCAGTTGGCAGCACCATGCCTACCCCAGCCTACTCCTTGCTCCCATGGCTCATGAAGCCTGAACAGTAGTAAGGAATAGTTCAGCTATAGGCTGAGCAAGTGCATAATGGTGGTAGAATGTGCCTTTGGACATTTAAAAGCTCGCTGGCGCAGTTTGTTGACTCGGTTAGACCTCAGCAAAACCAATGTTCCCATCGTTCTTACTGCTTGCTGTGTGCTCCAGAATATCTGTGAGAGTAGGGGGGAAATGTTTACAGTAGGGTGGGAGGTTGAGGCAAATCACCTGGCTGCTGATTACGTGCAGCCAGACACCAGGGTGGTTAGAAGAGCACAATAGGGAGCGCTATGCATCAGAGAAGCTTTGAAAACCAGTTTCATGACTGGCCAGGCTACAGTGTGAAAGTTTTGTTTGTTTCTCCTTGATGAAAACCCGCCCCCTTGGTTCACTCTACTTTCCTGTAAGCTAACCGCCCTCCCCTCCCCCCTTTGATCTCCACTTGCAGAGGCAATAAAGTCATTGTTGTTTCAAATTCATGCATTCTTTATGAATTTGTCACACAAATGGGGGGATAATTGCCACGGTAGCCAGGGAGGAGGAGGGAAGCACAGGGGTGGGGTAGTTGTAGGGGCATCCCCTAGAATGGCATGCAGCTCATCATAGAAGCCGCATGGCTTCCCTGAGCTTCTTAAGTTTCACGCGGCACTGCTGCAGGTCCCTCTTATAATTTCTGTCCTTCATGTCCTTGGAGATTTTTTTCAAATATTCTGGCATTTCGTCTTTTGGAATGGAGTTCAGATAGCACAGATTCGTCTCCCCGTACTGCGATCAGATGCAGTACCTCCCATTTGGTCCATGCTGAAGCTCTTTTGCGATTCTGGGACTCCATGGTCACCTGTGCTGATGAGCTCTGCATGGTCACCTGTGCTGATCAGCTCGCCATGCTGGCCAAACAGAAAATGAAATTCAAAAGTTTGCAGGGCTTTTCCTGTCTACCTGGCCAATGCATCTGAGTTGAGAGTGCTGTCCAGAGTGGTCACAATGGAGCACTCTGGGATAGCTCCCGGAGGCCAATATCGTCGCATTGCACCCACACTACCCCAAATTCGACCCAGCAGGGTCAATTTCCGCGATAATCCCCTTGTCGGAGAGGAGTACAGAAATCGATTTTAAAAGCCCTTTAAGTTGACAGAAATGGCTTCGTCATGTGAATGGGTGGAGGGTTAAATCAATCTAACGCTGCTAAATTCAACCTAAACTCGTAGTGTAGATCAGTGCCCTGTGTCATGCTGGGCAAGTCTCTTCAGCCCAGTTCCTGAAATGTATTTAGGCACCCAGCTCCTATTGAAATACCTTTGTGGATATGTCTCTTAGTCTCTCTGTGCCTCACCTCCTTGTCTGTAAAATTGGAATAATGTTTCTTTTCTCCCACCTTCTGTCTGTTTGGCTTGTGAGCTCTTCAGGGCAGAAACTCTCTTACTATATGATTGTACAGTGCCTTGCACAGTGGGGTCCTGATATTGGATGGGTCCTCTGAATGCTACCTTATTACAAATCATCATAACAAAGCAGAAAAAGAACTGTTCATTAAAGGGCAAACACCTCATATGAACTAGCCCAAGACCAACAAATACAGGAGGTAACAACTTTTCTTTGCTGCTGACCTGGGTTGCTGTTTGAATGTTTTAAATATGTATTTTTCATTGTAAATACTTAAGAATATCAGGTCATCAGCAGGGAGTGGCTCTCAAAGCCCATGCCTCGGCCTCTTGAGCTAAAAGATTTAAGCTCTTTAGTTGGAAGCAGGAACAAGCTGATAGCTCTTATGTAGTCCAGCCACTAGAGGGGGACAAAGACACTCCTGACCTGCATGTAACTCATTTTATGTATAGCCTAGGATATGTAGGTGGTCTCAATTTCATACTGTTCTGTGTTTTCCCTGTTAGATTATGGAGGATCTTTTCAAGACGGTGACAAGCATCGTGCTCTCTAAATGTCCTCAAGATGTTGAGCTTTTTCATAAATACATATCTCCTGCCCAAAAGGTAATAAACTTGAGAGAAAAAACTGCAACGCGTCTATATCTTGCAAACACTCTTGGCAGTGTGTAGGCCTAAATTTAACAGAGCTCTCTTGTGTTACCCATTAAGAGTAGGTTTACATTTTTATTTTTTTTTGTCTTTTGTTTTAACCAAGGACAGGTTAGAACAGATGCTGAAGAACAAATTCATAACGTGAGTACTATTTTTGATTGCTGACATATGACATGCTGCTGTTGGTTGAGCTCCTTGATAGTTATTTTCCCCCATCCCCTTGTCATGCCATGATTATTAATTCTGCACAATGTCTTTTAAAGGTACTAATTGCAGTTCCCTGCCTGTAGTTAAGCTGTGCTCTTTGCCCCGGGAATGGTTACCATTTCCCTAACCACTTTGCTTGTGTGTTGCTTCTGTTTCTCCTTCCCTTTGTTTTTGTCTTCCCAGATGCTTTGGCACAGGGATTGTCTTCCTGACGGTATTTGTCTGTGCCATGCCTACCCACGCTCTGGGCGCTACTGCAAAATAAAGTATTATTCACAGGCTTTAGCCATCCCCTTTAGACTGTGATATGCTCCTCTTTCCTCAAAATTCCTGCTGTCCTGTATTAGCTCTATAGCCCTTGACTGCTTTTCGATAAGAGAGGACTTCAGTCCCCATTCTGGGCCTCCAAGCATCTCCTTTTTGCTCCACTCTTATCTGAGCGCTTGACTTCTGGTGGCTGTCCATTCATTCTGCCACGCCATACCAGGATGCCCACCCACAATTCTCCCAGGTGTTGCGCTTAAGCTAGCCTGCCACATCCATGCTTGATGACAATGGATTTGTGATTTATAACTTTCAATGTTATTTTCATCTGCACAAGCACCACAAAATGTTGCTGAGAAGTGCAGTGTGTGTGTGTGTGTGTGTGTGTGTGTGTGTGTGTGTGAGAGAGAGAGAGAGAGAACCATGAGTCACATTTGAGCTATAGGCCACTTTCAAAAGCTTCAGGTAGCAAAAGGTCGGTGAGTTTCCAGCCAAGTTATTGTGGAATCCTATAACCCAAGCATATGAACAGCATATTCCTCACTATTTATTTCAGAAAGCTTTAGAGTATTATTGAATCCTTGCTGATCTTCTTTAGGGAGGTTGGTCTAGAACTGGATTTAGCCGATGATACACAGAGATTTGATTATTGTTACCAGGCTAATTGAGTTTTCCCAGGGATGGCTTGTTTACGTTGTTACAGCCTGCTGTGTGGAAAATCCATCATGCAGCTTCCTTCGGCCTGGGCTATACTAGCGGTGGGGTGTTCGAACTAAGATACGCAACTTCAGCTACGTTATTCGCATAGCTAAAGTCGAAGTATCTTAGTTCGACTTACCTGGCCGTCCTTACAGCGGCGAGTCAACTACCGTGGCTCCCCTGTCAACTTCGCTTGCTTCTCCTGCCGAGGTGGAGTACGGGTGTCGATTTGCAGATCGATTTATTGTGTCCAGACGAGACTTGATAAATCAATCCCCAATACATGGAACACCACCCTCCTATCAGCGTACCCTTAGTTTGATTTTGATTTCCAGTCACATTTTTGCAGGTTGCAAAGAAGACACTGGGACAGATTCTTCACTCTCTTATCCCAGTTTGCTCTGCCAATTGCTTTATTGATTTACAGTGGTGGTGAATCTGGTGCCAGAACTGCCTTTCTGTGGACACAGACATGTCGATGAAAATAAGTCTGGCATTTTACAGTGTGACAATCGTAACTCTTCTATTAATGCAAGCGCTTCATGGCATGATCTGTCCTCTTGTAGAGTATTGTGTTGAGCACATGGTTGGTGGTAGGCTGATGGGAGTTCCTTTCATCCTGAAGAGGTCTCGTGTACTTTTACAAACTAGATTTCAACAGAATCACTTCAGTCCTAGATGACATGCAGCCACCTCTAGGGTGGAACATGAAGTCTGTTTAACAGTATGTTGTAACTATATAAAAGCAGCCTCTTATGAAATGAAGGCAGGCAGAACATAATCCTCCAAACTGGAATTTGCCTGGGCCACTGGGACTAACCCATCCCCCATCCTCACCCCCCTCTTGATAAGAGTGTTGTGTGATTTTTTGATCTCTGCAGGTGCTCGTTGTTAAGGCATCGTGTGGTAAAGCAATAAGCAGCACCTAGGTTCAGTGACTAACTCAGCGAGAAACCTGCAATCTATTAAGTTACCAGGAGCTCTTCCTGTGATATTCTAGGGTTCCTTTAGGAAAAAGATTTCCATCAAAGGTACATAACAGAGTTGACCTTGCTTAGCTTGAGAAATCTGAGATCACAATCCAAGGTGGCATGGCTGCAATGTCCCTTTCGTTTTCCCATGCAGTGCTTAGGAAGGGACCCTCTTGGTACTCTCATTTGCAGTGTCAAATGCTTAGTTTTCTCTGTTACAGAATTCCCTATACTGAAGCAGTGGACATTTTAAAGCGAGCTCCTCAGACATTCACTTTCCAGCCAAAGGTGAGTGGGTACCCTGGCTGTGAGAGAGCCACGACCTGGTTCCTTCTTCTGTGGGGTGAGTGTGCAGAATGCTCTCCATTTCTAAATCCCAGGGAAGCCTCACTTCTCTCTTTCTGATGTTGCAACAAAGTTGTTAATTCACACAGTTCTTTTGTGTCATTGCACGGTTGCAAACCAGCCATAATCTAGTGTAACCACCGTAGCTTGGAAGATGAAGCGTGGAATAATTTAGGAAACAAGTTGTTACAAGAGTGAAGTGTGCATAGTGAAGCTCTTAAGCAATGACTTAAGGAGAGAGATGGCACAATACCAGTAGATTGTAAGCCCTTTGCAGAAGGAGCTGCTCCTGCCTGTGTGCATGGACAGTGACTAGTGCATTGTGTATACTTCAGGAACACATCATAACTATCTAATAGGCGAGAGGAATTTAGGTCGTACCAAGGGTTTAACTAGGAATATTGAAGTAAAACTGAGTCAAAGCACTGTATTGCCTAGATAGGTAATGGGAGTCCTTTGTTCTTCTAAAAGATTATTGTAGCCAAGGAGAAAGCAGTTTACAAATTACAATATTCCTAAAACTCCTCCTTCATCCCTGTTTCTAACAGATGCCACGGTAGGCAAAGTCCTCACTTGACCACTTCTAGTCATTAGTCTTAACAGTCCTCTGTCCACTGCTTTGAGGATAAGTCTGGCTGGGCCCACCTTCAGAGCAAATAGCCCAAGATAACAGATAATTTATTCTTACAAAAATAGGCTCAGAGTTTAATACAGAGTTGTAAATCCTCTCTCCAGATACAGTTGTCTGTCATACGAGCAGTTACCCCCAACAAATCATGCATGGCTCATGCTCCTGCTGCAATGGATGCGGGTACACCTGATGGTCTCTTCCAGGGGACATTGGGTTTTCCTAAGCGAGAGGCTGCAGAGGTGATGTGGCATGCACCAGGGTGCATCTGGGAAGGGAGAGAAGAGACAGGGAACAGGATGGGTACAAGCAGTGCTTGGATAAATTCACTTTATCTGGTTGCTAAAAATTGACCAGGTTTGTTGGGGTCGAGGGGAAACCTTTGTCCAGGTTGTCTGTTCATTTAGACAATATAACGATCTGCGCTAGTTCAAGCACAAGTTATTGGGAGAGATGCAGGGATTCCTGGGTGGGATTCTCTGGCCCATGTTATGAAGGAGGTCAGACAGGATGATCAGCTTGATCCTGTCTGGCCTTAAAAATCTGTGAAACTTAACAGATGCAGTGCAGTGCAGTTTGCCTACTAGATTTTTCCACATTCTAGAGACCCTGTGAAAGGCGGAGCCCTTCCTAGTATCCAGCCTTTGAATATGGTGCATCTCCACTGTGTGGGTTCTTACTGTGTCTTCCAAAGTACACACACTGCACTGCTGCAGGATCCAATTTCCCGTGCTCTCCATGTTATTGTCTTTACAGTGGGGCTACGATCTCCAAACTGAGCATGAGAAATACCTGGTGAAGCACTGCGGCGAGGTTCCTGTGTTTGTGGTTAACTACCCGTATGATCTCAAACCTTTCTACATGCGGGACAATGAAGATGGACCTCAACACACAGTAAGTCCGTGTGTGTGCATCTCCATACTTTTTGGTCACGCGCCCTGTCCTCCCTCATCCTACCGAGCCATAGATTATCATCATTCTGGTCTCCAGGCAGAAACAAGAGATAAGATATATCAATCAACTGCAACAGTTAAGACCCAGTCCAGAACCTTTCTTTCCTTTAGAGAGAGATCCAAAACAGGAGAGAATCCAATCGGTCAAGAGAAGAATGGAAGGCCTAGGTCTTTGGAAGGCAGCCAATTAGGTTTGCTGTAGTCAGTTTCTTTTTAAGGGAAGTTCAAACATAAAATAAGGTAACAAGTGTTTTTAAGAGGAGCCTCTTTAATGACAACCAGTGCCCATAGTATTCCATGGCATTGTTCTCCTGCCTTCCCAGCCCAGCATGTGGGTATTTTATCCTCCTACCAGCAGATGGGGACAGGAAATAGACTCCTTTTGGGTACATGCTTTCAGCAAGGGGTCCCTGTGCTGTGTGACTCGAGGCACTGTGTCTGGAGGAATTCCTCTGTGCCTTCGACAGTTGAGGCATATCTGCATTTGCTTGCCTCCCCACAGTTTGCTCTTGGGTTCTTTGTATCCCTTGGGGCGTGGCCACACACAAACTTACATCAAAATAGCTGTATTGGTTTCATTTCACATGGATTGTTATTTCAGTGCAGACACTTTTATGTCAGAACAAAAGGGGCCTACTTTGATTTGATTTTGGTATCAGTCTGGTATTTTTTACCCTCGTTGGCAGATGGCTGCTGCATTTAGTGACCCTGCCCCTCTGCAAAATGCATTCCGCAAGTGTGAGGTAACAAAATGAAACATTTGCTTCTGCTATAAACAATCACGGCTGGAGAAGCTCTTCTGGAGTGTATATATATTTACATAAGTGGTATCCTAGACTCAACAGCGGAAGCTTGAGTCGCAGTGGTAGTGACTGGATGAGAGAGTCCTCCCCACCTGGGAAGAGGGAGCAGCATTTGGGAAAGGGTCTGTGAGGACCCCTGTAGAAGCCCATGTTTCCTCAGCGTGCTTCTTTTTCCCCCTCTAGTAACTGGAGCACAAGAGTTCATGAGTCTGCTAGAGTCTTTGGCTAACAGAGCTGGGTTTTTTAGCTCAGGCAGTAGAGGCTCCTGCTTTTCTATCCAGAGGTTCTGGGTTTGATCCCTTCTTCCAGTGACCAGCCAGAATATGTCTTCTGTGGAAGGTGTAACTTCCAGCTCGAGGAGACATACCTACTCTGGCTTTGATCAAGTTAGCACTCATAGAAGTGTAGCTACCCCGACTACATGTTTCAGACAGGATCATACTGGGGGGGAGGGATAGCTCAGTGGTTTGAGCATTGGCCTGCTAAACTCAGGGTTGTGAGTTCAATCACTGAGGGGGCCATTTGGGGATTGGTCCTGCTTTGAGCAGGGGGTTGGACTAGATGATCTCTTGAGGTCCCTTCCAACCCTAATAATCTATGATACTCAGGATGGCTAGCGGCTTGCATCGCCAGAGCTACCCTTTTATTTTTTAGCACGCTAGCTTGATCAGAATTAGTGCAGCTTTGTCGTCTTGATCTGGAAATTACACCAAAGCTCAAGTGTAGACGTACCTTAGATCCTGATCTGTTGTATGCCATATAAGTTATAGCATCTGTTACCTTGTGCTAGTCACTATGATGTGCAGCTGCCAGTGAGTTAGATCACTATCTATGTACTTGTATAGGGTCCATCTCCATAGTATCGGAGCACCTCACGAACAGGAATGAATTTAACCTCCCAGCATCCCTGAGATTGCTGTTGGACTGCACAGTTAAATGGCATGACTCAGTTTATGGTTCTCTTTCCCCTAAGGTTGCAGCCGTTGATCTTCTGGTACCAGGAATAGGGGAGTTATGTGGCGGCAGTCTGAGAGAGGAGCGACTGCATTTTCTGCAATCACGCTTAGAGAGGTATGGAGAAACCCTATGGCTGATTACTAGCAGTAGTGGAGGAACAGTCTGGCAAGGGAGTGTATCAGAGGCCACTGGAGTTTGGTGGGGGAAGGAGTAGATGTACAGACAGTAGATGATCCATTATGTTTATTGGCTTTGAAGAATCTGTTAATCAACTATTTATCTACTAAGCAAAATATGGCTGTATCCCCAAATGATGACTTGCTTCTGGGGGTAAATATACCAAGTGTCTCTTTGTATCATCTCACCACAGAAAAATGTTGCATGCTACTCAGAGAGAACCTTGCCTATCACATGGGCTCCAAGGAAGCTATCGGTAATTGTTAGGGCTGTCAAGCGATTAAAAATATTAATCGCGCTCTTAAACAATAATTGAATACCATTTATTTCAATATTTTAACTGTTTTCTACATTTTCAAATATATTGATTTAAATTACAACACAGAATACAAAGTGTACAGTGCTCACTTTATATTTAGTTTTGATTACAAGTATTTGCACTGTAAAAAAAACAAAAGAAATAGCATTTTTCAGTTCACCTAATACAAGTACTGTAGTGCAATCTCTTTATCATGAAAGTTGAACTTACAAATGTAGACTTATGTAAAAAAAAAACTGCATTTAAAAATAAAACAATGTAAAATTTTAGAGCCTCCAAGTCCACTCAGTCTTTCTTCTTGTTCAGTCAATCAGTCAGACAAATAAGTTTATTTACATTTTGCAGGAGAGAATGCTGCCCACTTCTTGTTTACAATGTCACCTGAAAGTGAGAACAGGCATTCTCGTGGTACTGTTGTAGCTGGTGTCACAAGATATTTACGTGCCAGATGTGCTAAGATTCATATGTCCCTTCATGCTTCAGCCACTATTCCAGGAGACATACGTTCATGCTGATGATGGGTTCTGATTGATAACAATCCAAAGCAGTGTGGACCGACGCAGGTTCGTTTTCATTATCTGAGTGAGATGCCACTAGCAGAAGATTGATTTTTCTTTTTTGGTGGTTTGGGTACTATAGTTTCCGCATCAGACTGTTGCTCTTTTAAGATTTCTGAAAGCATGCTTCACACCTCATCCCTTTCAGATTTTGGAAGGTACTTCAGATTCTTAAACCTTGAGTTGAGTGCTGTAGCCATCTTTAGAAATCTCACATTGGTACCTTCTTTGCATTCTGTGAAATCTGCAGTGAAAGTGTTCTTAAAATGAACCACATGTACTGGGTCATCCTCTGAGACTGCCATAACATGAAATATATGGCAGAATGCAGATAAAACAGAGCAGGGGACATACAATTCTCCTGCAAGGAGTTCAGTCACATATTTAATTAAAGTATTATTTTTTTTAGCAAACGTCATCAGCATGCAAGCACATCCTCTGGAATGGTGGCCGAAGCATGAAGGGGCATACGAATGTTTAGCATATCTGCCACATAAATACCTTGCAATGCTGGCTACAAAAGTGCCATGCAAATTCCTGTTCTCACTTTCTGGTGACATTATAAATAAGAAGTGGGCAGCATTATCTCCTGTAAATGTAAACAAATTTGTTTGTCTTAGTGATTGACTGAACAAGAAGTGGGACTGAGTGGACTTGTAAGCTCTGAAGTTTTACACTGTTTTGTTTTTGAGTGCAGTTACATAACAAGAAAAAATCTACATTTGTAAATTGTACTTTCACAACAAAGAAATTGCGCTTCAGTCAGTACTTGTGAGGTGAATTGAAAAGTACAGTACTATTTCTTTTATCATTTTAACAGTGCAGATATTTATAATAAAAAATAATATACACTTTGATTTCAGTTACAACACAGAATACAATATATATGAAAATGTAGAAAAACATCCAAAATATTTAATAAATTTCAGTTGGTATTCTATTGTTTAATGGTGCAATTAAAACTGTGATTAATCGTGATTTCTCTTTTTGAGTTAATCTCATGAGTTAACTGCGAATAATCGATAGCCGTAGTAATTGTGTCTGGCACCTGGACTCCCTCCTTAGGCCTTGTCTCCACTCACCAACATGGTAATTCACCACCAGTAGTAGCTAAGCTGGAAGCTGTAGTGTAGACAAGGCGTGGGTCTCTTTGTTACAATGTTGTCTAACTCTAGGGAACCACACTGCGGTGAATTACAGCTATGAGCTTTGCTAGTGTAGGTGCAGCCTCAGTGCTGACATTTCAGAAATGTTGTTGTGCACTAAGAGACTTTGATAAGCTAATTGGGAAGTGAAATCCATGTTAGTTTGTCACAGATTTCTGCTCTTTGACTCCATCCCAACCCACTCCCCTGGCCTGTAGCAGTCTGTGTGATTTCAAGGTGCTTTGAAGTCAGCCTGAAGCAGTGCTGTCTCCAATTATCAACGCTGCCATTGAGGCTGCAGTCCTGTGATTCTGCAGGGGGAAAATCCTCTTTACGGGGTTAAACTCAGATCCTCTCTCCGTTTCAGTGGACCCTTTGCAGACCTCAGCCCTGCCACTTTGGGATAGACGCATACATACAGGAGGCATTTTTGGAGGGCGATGAAATCCCAGTGTAACATTAATTACACTTGGCAAATGCATTTAATACTTAGAGCAGTCACCTATTCAGCTGAAACATGTCTAGTTAATGAAGTACAGTGAAGCCCACTTCAGCATAATGAACCTAAGAAGGGCACTGGCATTCTCTACAGGGTCTGGGTGCAGGGTCTTCCATTTCAGGAGAGATTAAAACCAGAGCTGTTTAATTTGGAAAGCCGAGGAGTAAGAGTCCATACAACAGAAGTGTATAAATCAATGAAATGTATGTCTTCAGTGGGCTTAAAGTCCAGCTCTGCTCTGAAGAGCAACTATATAAAAATGGTATCTTCTTACTCTGGGATCTCTTCCTTTTGAGTGTTCAGGTTCAGATCTGCTGGCCTGATCTGCTTAGTAAAGGAATTTTCATTGGTCTTAACTCATGTTTAGCCCTGAAGAGCTATTGTAACAAAGAGAGAGTTGGATTTTATAATACAACTGTGTAAAGAAACTATGGTCCCGGTCCTGCAAAGACTTGCACCCGTGCTTAACTTCATTCACATGAGTATCCCAGTTGAAGTCAACAGGACGATTCATATGTGTAAAGTTAAGCGTGTGCACAAGTCTTTGCAGGATTGGGATCTTACTGCATTAGAATTGGTACCATAGATTTAAGAAGAGCATTGAAAATCTGTGCAACGCCACTCAAAAAGTACTTCTTGGTATTTCAGAAACCTCTGCTATTGATTATGCTTCTATCCTCTCTTCCCCTTTTTGTATTAATTAGTAATATCCTCCCTTCTCTTACTCTGTCTATTTCCATGCACTAAACTGTTAACAGATCACACAGCTGATACGGATCTGCTCTGCTGATTTACTGACAAGGGTTTGTTTATTCCACAGATTAGGACTTGCAGATGCCTACCAATGGTAAGACTATATATAGCTTGGTCTACAAACAGTATTTGTTCTCTTACTACTATTACAGAAGAAGCCTTTTCATTGGGGCCTTCAGTGAGCTGCCGCCAGTCACAATGAAGGGGCCATCTCATCTAAACACAGTTTAACTACACTACTTAAAGTTTATCCTCCCACTTGTTTAGTTGCAGCCGGAGTTGCATCTTTCATTCCTTTCATTATTGCACAAAATGGATTAACTTGCTGCTCATCAACAATTTTTAATATTAAATCCTTAAACTGTATGCAAAACCCAGAAAGTTACTGAAAAATCCCACGTGCTGTTGCATGAGAGAAATGGAGCACAAAAATCACAAGCAATTTTTGATCTTTAGTGGCAGCATGAACAACTCCACTTGCAAGGTGGCAGGGTAATGAGGCCAAAACACCTTCCCAACAGAGTAGTTGAAGTAGTTACAATCGTCTCCCTAAAGAAATAGAATAGAACAGTCCTTAAATTTAATAAGGGAAAAATAGACTCCCTGAGTTTTCTCCTATTAAAGTGACTGTCCAGACTCTGTGTCCCTTTTGAAAAATTATGAATTATTTGTATTATCATAATAATGCTTAGGATGTATCTGTTAATCATCTGGTAGAGGAGAGATGTTGCAAAGTGTTCCAAACGTAGGAGAGTTTATCAAAAAGCGCTCGAGTAGCTAGAATAGCCATTAGGGAGGAGAATGCTTTTTAAACTGATAACTTGGATTAAGAGGCTGTAATGAATGCAGGATTCCCTCCTGCATCCTGAAACTTGTTGGGAATAGCACAGCACAAGGTACCATAAGCCTCTACATCAGCAATGTGTAGGCAGGGCAAATGAAACTTCTTCCCATCTTTCACGGATTTGTAGGCCAGAAGGACCATTATGATAAGCTAGTGTGACTTACTGCTTAGCACAAGACATGGAATTTCACCCAGTAATTTTGGTGTCAAGTCCGTAAGTTCTGTTGGAACTATGGCGTATCGTGGGGGAGTTCACTCACCACAAGAGCACCTCCTAGTGGCCAGGCATAGCATAGTGGTTCTGTTCATTGAGCGCTGCCTCCTGATGGTCGCTCCAGTGGTGCAGTCATCTCTTTCACCATCGTTCCGCCCTTCAGCTAGATCATGATTTAGTCCATCCCTTCTGGGGTAATTATGTCCCAATTCAAAGGGACAAAAGCTCTCTATCCTTCCCCAAATCAGTCGTCTCAGTACACTCTTTGCCCCCCTCCCGTGCTCTGCAGAGTTCATCCTCACTCTGTCATAGAGAGCTGCTTTCTCTGGAGGCCCAGCTCTTCCCAAACCACTGCCACTCAGGACTTCTGCCCTGGAGCCTGTCTTCTCCCAGGCCTGCTTTAGAAAGTCTTTCTCCCCAGCTGCTCTCTCCCTTCAGAAACAGTCTCAGAGTCGTAGCTCCTTCCTGTAGGCCCCCTCTATTGATCCTTTCTCTTAGTCTGGGCCTTCTTCCATTGCCAGCTTTCCTAGCCTTGCCCCCTCTTCCAGAGTTCTTACCCAGACCTGCCCTTCTCTTAGGGCCTGCTGCCCAGGGGTGCTCCCTTCCTTTGCAATCCAGCTTTCCTTCCCAGCCTTCTCCTGATCTAGCTTGAATCCCAGGGCTTATGCCTCACTGTCTCTGTTTCCAGAGAGTGACTGTAGACTCTCTCTCTCTCTCTCTCTCTCTCCATGGTGAAGCAGACTTAACTGAATAGTCTATAGCCACCAACTATAATTGCTAAATACTCAGCCATTTATATCCTTTCACTATGCTCTGTGTCCATCAGGTGCCTTTCTGTTACGACCTCATTTTCGTGATATTTCTCTAAGTAACATAATCTGACTCCTGTTATCTAAAGCTGAGGAGGGCAAACTATGGCCTGCGGGCCAGATCGGGCTCGTCAGGGCTTTCAGTCCGGCCCGTGGGATTGCCAGCCCCGTGGCGCAGTAGGGCTAAGGCAGGCTCCCTGCTTGCCCTGGCTCTACAACGCTTCTGGAAGCAACCAGTACCATGTCCCTGCGGTGGGGGGCAGAGGGCTCTGTGCACTCTCCTCACTTGCAGGCACTGCCCCCCGCAACCCCCATTGGCCAGGAATGAGGAACTGCCGCTAATGGGAGCTTTCGGGGTGGTACTCACAGGCGAGGGTAGCACACAGTGGAGCCGCCTGCCTCACTACACCTCCAGGAGCCACTGCCAGACATGCTGGCCACTGCCGGGAGCGGCACGGGGGCAGGGCAGGGCAGGCAGGGAGCCTGCCTTAGCCCCACTACATGCCGCTGCTACCCCAGAGCCGCTCAAGATAAGCAGCGCCGGGCCAGAGCCCGTACCCTGAACCCCTCCTGCACCCCACACCCCACCCCCTGCCCTGAGCCCCCTTCCGCACTCCACATCCCTCCTGCACCTCAACCCCCTGCCCTGAGCCCCTTCCTGCACACCGCACACCCTCCTGCACCCCAACCCCTTGCCCTGAGCCCCCTCCCACATTCCGCACCCCCAGCCCTGAGCTCTGTCGCACCTCGCACTCCTCCTGCACCCCAACCCCCTGCCCGAGTCCCTTCCTGCACACCACACCCCCTCCTGCACCCCTCCCCCTTGCCCTGAGCCCCTCCCTGCACCCCTTCCCACACTCCCTCCTGCACCCCAACCCCCTGCTCCAGCCCTACATTCATGGCCCTGCATACTATTTCCCCACCCAGATGTGGCCCTCGGGCCAAAATGTTTGCCCACGCCTGCCTTAAGCTGTTTAAATTCTTCAACAAGCTTTTCCCTTTTCTTTATCAAAGCCCTGACATACCCATAAAAGGTGATCAGTTTCTTTCTTCTACCCTACAGCATGCACATAGTCCATCTCTGGGTTTATTTTTTCAAAAGATTTTTGTTTAAATCACAGTGACCTGTCAGTACTCTAAACAAAATCACTTCATTCTTCCTATCCAGGCCCTGAAATATGTCTTTATCCTCAACTCCAGGGCACAGTTCAAAATATTTTCCACCTCTTTTTTCGTTGATCCAAAGATTTTGCCGCCATTTGTTGAAATTTTTCTGCACTAGGCTTTAGAATTCCCGTTTACTCACGGTATTTCTATGTCCATCCTTCCTTTTCTTACAGTGCTTTCAGCTGCTTTGTCCCACAATTTCAGTCCCTCTTTATGCACTGGAATTCAGGCTAATGCTGCATGTTTCCCCTTTGGTCCAAACTATATCACTAGAAATATAATTCAATTGATTAAATTTCTTCTGGATTCAGAGAGTCCCTTTCTTATTGCCATAAGGCCTGAGACTGAGTCTGGAAAAATGACCGCCACTGCTGAGCATCAGCCCCTTTCTGCTACAGACCATCTCTCTCTATACTAACCAGCTTGCTCCTCCCCAGCTGGTCTCATGATCAGTTTAGCCTGGCACCTCATCCAGGTGCAACCTGGTATTGTTAATTGACCTCTGAGGCCCTCGTTAGCCCCTCCAGGGCCTGTGTGGGATACATCTTTTGGAGACATCCACTCATGACTTAGATTGCGAGTGAGGGAGAATCCTCCACGTCCGTAGGTCAGAATGGAGGCAGAGAGCAGCTCATCTGCATGGCACATGTTGTCAGAAAGCTGCCACGGGCTCAGGATGTGGAGGGTGCTCAAGTCCAACAGCTGCAGCCAGTCTCTGCTTCCTCGTTGCATCCGTAGAGCTGAGAATGGTGATTGAGGCAAATCATAGGGATACAAGAGTTGTCGTAGCACATCAGATGATTGATCCAATTAGGCTGCTCTCCTGCTCTCAGAAGTGCCGGGTGCTTCCTAGGAATGTGGCATCTAGTTTAATTGCTCAAAGCTGTAGTGTGCCTGGAGAGTGGAGGGTAACTTCTTACTATTCCCTATAGGAGGTCAGCTGAAGCCCTACAGCATTCAACCTGATTGGGCATGAATAGGGTCCTGCTGGTTGGCTGGATTTGAAACACTAACTCTGTGAAGATCCATGTGGGGAGATTGTGGCAGGCTATTTTTGTAATGGCAGGGAGGCTATCACCATTAGCAGGAAGGCTGTGCCATATCTTTCTAACTTCCATGGGGAAAGCACAAGGAGTCATTGTCAACAGCCTGTCTGTGTGGGTGCATGGGATTTCCATCACCTTCTGGAGGCACTTTCTATTCTGTGCCCACAATCCACCCTCCCACCAACCATACCTCCCATCAGGGAAGATTTGCCCTCCAGACACAGCATAGGGAGCAGTTAACACTGTCGTAACACTCACGGCTCTGCAGAGGGATATAGCTTCTGGTTTGGTACCTGGATTCCTCAGGGCCTGGTGCACTGGAAATGCCTGGATAGGAGTGCACAAAAGTGCTCCTAAACCATGATCTCTAGCATCTGCCCAATGAGCGGGTAGTTAGTGAGCTGATCTGCTTCATTGTATCCGCTCCTAATTATCCATCAGTATTACGGCGGGATCAGTGCCGAATCTTGCTCTTTTTACATTTTAATGATTTGAATTTAGTCTCCAAATTCCACACAATAGCTCCTTGGAGGATAATTAAAACGTCTATATGATTTTTAAAATAAAATATTGACTAACGTTTGCACAGGAAATGCTTTAAAATGCTTCTTTTCTGAGATCCTGCATAGAACAGAGTATCTTTGTTTGCCTCTTCCTCTCACTGATCATTGTGGGACCTTGGAAATTATAATCTGACCACTCCTCAGTGTGTTATTTAAGGAGTGGCTTGCCTCTAATGCACCCATTGTACCACTGGGAGAGGGGAGTGGAAGGCGAGAATCAGTGATCTGAAACACAGTGTTCCCAGTCCCATCGTTTATTCAGCTGATGAGTGGGCTTTGATAAGAAAATACAGTAAAATTCCTGAACCCATCTTGATCTCTTTCAGTTGCATACATTGTGTGTGTGTTGTAGGTTTTCCTTTGACTGATATTGGAGAGAGTCGTTCAGCATTGGTTTGTGCAGTTAATTGAGATTCTTTCCGCTGTCCTTTCTGTCACACTGTAACTAGCAACGAACGCAGTCGCCTCATTTTAAAGCTACTGGTTATCAGATTTGGGTATAAGCATCAGAGGGGCAGAGTGGTCCAGTTTCTAGGACACTGGACTCCAGGGGGAATCCGGAGATCTGAGTTTTCTGGCTCTGTCGTGTCTTTGTTTCCCCTCCCACCCTTTGTCTGTCTTGCCTATTTAGATTGTAAACTTGTTGGGGCAAGACTCTCTCTCACTATGTATTTGTACAGCACCTAGCACAATGGGGGCCTTTAGATGCTACCATAATAATAATAATAGGGATACGTTGTCCCCGAGCTGCTAGTTCTTTTACCATGCCCACCCACACTGCACATAGCAGCCCAGATGTTCTCTAGATATTGGACTCACTTCCTCATTCTGACTTTCATCATGGACATAAATGTTGAAAGTAGCTTCATGCTGGTCCTTTTGGCATCTCTGCCTAGGGATCTGGATTTCCCAGCATTTGCTCAGTGGGATAGTGATAGAGTAGATGGGTACATGTGATCTGCTCTTTGGAGGTGGAGGTTGTTCTTTCCCATTAGAATTCATTCCCTTTTTGATTGGAGGAGGGCTAGCCAAGCTGGGCCCCTCCGTGTTGTAATATTCTCCTCTGAGCTTCAGTGGCAAGTGTGATCTTTCTGTCAATATGCTGAGTAGAGTAGAGTAGAGGTGACCCTCTGTGGCAACAGAAGAAGGAAAGAACGTAATGCCATTAGAAGTAAAAACTACCTAGGGCCATGGCATTTTAGCTGCTTTCTCTCTTTGTGACCCACTGCCTCCTCACTCCCACTCCCCTTCTTTATTATATAGTGGAGAGCAGGGCAGCAAAGGTGACCTGAGATACAGCAGTGCTCACTGGCAGCGGGTGAGCTTCATCTGTTCTAGCGTTTCCAACCGATGGATAATAGCAGCATTGATAGGCCGCATCTCTTTGAGCCACAATGCAAATGTTCAGCTCTCAGTCCCCTTCTGAGGTGGAGAAATCATGTCTTCCCTGTTTCATGGATGGGGGTGCCCAGAGAGGGGAAATTACCTGCCCATAATTGCACGCAGCAAGTCAGTGTCAGAACTGACCTACTGAAATCAAGGAGAGTTTTTCCATTGACTCCAGGGAGTGCAGATTCAAGCCTTTGTCTTTGGTTCACAGAGCTTAAGTTTTGACCCGACTGCCTCTCCAACACAGCATGTCCTGTGTGGAACAGAAGCAGACATTATACCTACCATCAATACATAGCAATAGAGCCTGGATATTAACTGAAACATTCAATTACAGATACATAAGGCCAAAAGTGGACCACCACTCTGATCATCCAGTCTGGCCTCCTGGACATGTATTTCACTCTGTAGGGTCCTGAACAGCATAGGAAACTGAGAAGAACTTTGAGATGCAAAACTGAGGTTGTTTGAGGTCAGCATTGATCAACCCAATGATCCAAGGCCTTTTCCAATGGGAAGAAAATCAGTTTCTCCCCAGCTGTGAGCAAAATCTTTTTCTTTCTGCTCTCGTCCCTCATGGGAGTGTTGGATCAGTCAACAAAGCAAGATTTCTTTGGGATTGTTGTAATTTCACTAGAACTTCTTTCACTTTTACAAAACATTTTCCCATCTTGAATGTTCAGGTGCATGGGGTGCCCAGACACCTCTCTGCTTTCAGGCTCACTTCTTTAACCAGCAGAGGGCAAGGAGATTTCAGTGTAATAAGGGGATTAAAAGGAGTGGATTATGTGGTTTGGAAAGGAGACAGAAAAGATAGAAATACATCCAACTGTGAATGGTAGCGAAGAGGGTGCTCCTTTTTGCCTTGCCCTGAAATATAGCAACAAGGCACGTGACAAAGATAAAAGGACACGTTTGAAATGGATGAAAGGAAATGGTTTTTTAACTTGGTATATAATGAACTACTGGAATTCACCACCCTGGGATGTTATTGCAGTACATAGTTTAACAAGATTCAAAGGTTACATGGGCTATCAACTCTCCAGCTGCAGGGCATAAACTGATTGCCAGCTGGGGTCATGGAAAAATGTTTCCATTCATGGAATTACATTGTGCAATCATCCAGGTGCAGGGGGAGGGGTTCGCTTGCCTCTTAAGCATCGTGTGTGAGCCACTGCAAGAGGCCGCATCCTGGGCTAGTCCGTGGCTATTTCGTTGTGGAAAATGTGCAGTGTGCAGTTTGTTGAATAAAGAGCTCCTCAAGGAGCATTTTCCAACATAAAGGAAATTTTCCATGCATCTGCCACAACCTGCTTCTTCTCTTGCCAGTGCAGTATTGAAAATGTCTCAACTCCACCACTGGTGATGCGCTGATGGGGAAAGAGCTACTCCTGTAGCAGTCATCAGAAATGGGTTAAGTGTCTGATCCAAAGCCCACTGAAGGCAGTGGGAGCTTTCCGTTAACTTTCATGGGCTCTAGGTTATCACCCAGGTCTGAATGCGTAGGTTAGCCTAGTGCAGGTGTGAGCAGCCATGTTGCAAAGCCGTACCCAAACCCAAGTTGCTCTAGTGTGTGTTTGTGTGTTGCTGCGGCTTCTGGGGATATGTTCCAGGGTTGTTTGTGCTGTAGTACGCTGAGCCGCTGGATGATTCTTTCCTAGTGAATTGTGGGAGAACCTACCTGTCCTTCTGGGGACATAGGGGGGAATTGTGGGAAGGCATTGGACATCTGCCAGCACTTCGGTGCTTTAGCCTGCGTCCTCACTGCAAAGTGGGTCTGTTAACAGCCTGAGCAAAAACTCTTAACCTGTACCCCGTGCAGGGCCAGCTAGCCTGGGTTTAAAACATCACCAATCCCAGATGTGAGAGGGTTCTGTGTGTGGATGGGAGAGGAGGCGAATGAGGGGCAACACCTGAGGAGGTGCCCGAGTTAACTCTACGGTGAAGACATACCTTTAATGCCAAGCCTTATTAGGCAGCGGAATAGTGTGCCAGGGCACATTTTGAAAACCCCATCATTTAGCACATTTAAAACTGGACTTGACGGAAAATTAAAGAATCCCTGCAGGGCAAAATTCAGCATCAGCAGGGGAAGGACTAAATGAGCTAATTAGATGTCTTCCATCTCTAACTACAGATACTTTTGATATTGCAAGAGTCTGGGTCAAGCAAAGTAATTAAGATGAAGGAAAAACTCAGAATGGAAAGAACCGCTTTCATTATCTCAGCCATAACCATGTTGTAAATGTAACTATTAAAATTGCAGGTATCTAGATCTTCGGCAGTTTGGATCGGCCCCTCACGGAGGCTTCGGAATGGGGTTTGAGCGCTACCTGCAGTGCATCTTGGGAGTGGACAATATCAAAGACGTTATTCCTTTCCCGAGGTTTCCTCACTCCTGTCTTTTGTAGCCCCTTGGCTGACTCACATGAACCAGTCTGCGCTGGAGTGTTTGTATGTATTATGTGTCTGCATATGACTGCTTGTGATGATATTGGGGAAAGATGGAGAGAATTTTTGTACCAAATAATCCTGTGATAAATTTAACGGAGGGAGTTCGGGCGCGAGCCTTTTCTTGGGCGATTTTAGACCCTACCATTTCTTAGTATTATTTATATAGCACTTTAAATCTTCAAAGCACTTCAGGTGCATTAATGAATCTTACTTAACTAAAGGGTTAAAATCCTCATGGGAGGAACAAAAATTAGAACTATAATGAATAAGCATTGTTGAGAGCTGATATTTTTAATGAAAGATGTTAATAAGGGGGTGTGACCCAAGCACAGGACTGGGAGTCAGGAGTGCTGTGAGGCTTCATTACATGTCTGTACAGTGCTTTGAAGATTGAGTATGATAGAAGTGCTCGGCGTTACCATCACTGTGACACATTTGCTTTTAAGAAATGGCTATTGTAAAGAGAGAGTCTCCTGCCCTGAATTAAAAGCACGTACACATAGAGGTTGGAAAGTAGATCCTAATCAGCTGAACCTTGCCAGGAAAAATGTGTCTCATATTGTAACTGCTGGTGTGAGGGAGTTGATGGCAGTTGATTTTGTGAATCAATAAAGATGCATATTTGGCTTCTTCCCTCATGGTTTATTTGTCAGTCATTAAATTTTGGTATTCATCATAATGGTGATTCCTTCAACCTGTTCAACAACTGAATCCTTTACCTTATACCAGACGCAGAGCTCTGTAAGAGGTAATCTATGCAGACTGTCTTAAAGAGAACACAAATTCATGGGAAGAAAGAAATGTTCGGTTAAGTGGAAGTTGCTCTGATTCTCTGAAGCCAACATGTACTTCCTCATTTTTCTTGAGAAATGATTTCACATTCAACTGGCCAAGCAGATATATCTGCGTTTGTAAAACACCCTGCAACCAATACACACTCCCAGTCATTGTATATCAGGTAACTATGACTCTCTTCACTGCAGGATTTGATACAATCTTTGATAGATTTATACTCCTAACACCCCTACTAGGTAGAGAAGAATTTATCCCCATTGTACAGATGGGAACTCTATGTAGATGAAGTGACTTGTCCAAGGTCACACAGGAAAACTGTGGTTGAATTGGGACTTAAACCCAGGCTTCCTGAGCTGCAGTCCGGTGGCCCTGTCCACAGCACTATCCTTCTTACCTTCCACGTATTGTCATAATCCTGAACTCTGAGCTCTCTAGGGCAGGGTCTTTCTCTCATTTGTATAGTGCCTATCATAGCATATCAGGGTTGGAAGGGACCTCAGGAAGTCATCTAGTCCAACCCCCTGCTCAGAGCAGGACCAATCCCCAGACAGATTTTTGCCCCTAATCCCTAAATGGCCCTCTCAAGGATTGAGCTCACAACCCTGGGTTTAGCAGGCCAATGCTGAAAGCACTGACCTATCCCTCCCTGCATCTATCACGACACATGCTAAGCACTGCTGTAGAATAAATAATATGTACAGAAAATGACTCAGAAAAATAGGGTTATTTTTAATGACTACCATGTAAATAGCTGTATGGAGAGTGCCCCTTGATGTATCACACACATTGAGAAGTCTCTCTTGTATCTACATTCTTTTCATGTTCCCCATCTCATTTGATTAAACAAGTGTTTACTGGGTATTAGTTGGTGTACAGCTCCCAGTGTACTCCAGGGAATTATCCCTCTACATTTAGGACCTGATTCAAAGATTCCCATTGACATCAGTGGGCTTTGGGCCAGATCCTAATTTTGTAATTGCCCCTTGGTTAGCTACAAGATGTAGAAAAACTCTTGTGGTCAGACAGCTCCATGCTTGCGACATTACTAAGTAGCCTCCAGAAGTATATGGTATCCTTGCCAAAGTTATCAGTAACTTAAACTCACAAAATGGCCACAGTGCCACAGCTGCAATCAGTAGAGGCATTTCAATTAGTTCCCCAGCACTGAGATTGTTTGTTATTGTTTAACATTTGTTGGGCTGCCATAGGTGACAAGGGGGGGAGTCGACAGCTCAATAAGCAGACAGATCTGAATGCCAGGCCGGGCTAAATGGAGAAGGGCCTTAAAGGCAAAGGTAAAGAGTTTACAGTTGATGCAGTGGAAGACACCAAGAAGGGGGTGATGTCAGCAGCCTGACGAGCCAGGAACAATGATCCTGGCAGCATTGTTTTGAATGGGCTTAAAGGGGGCAGTGTGGTTAATACTAAGGCCAAAGAGGAGGCGATCACAATAGCATAAGATATTGATGGCCTGAGCCAAGACCGTTGACAGTCTGACAAACAGAAAAGGTCAAATCTTTGAAATATTATGTATGTAGAAGCAGCAAAATTTGGACATACGTTGAGAGAGCCAAGTTGAAGTTGATGCCTGTATTAAGGGCCTGAAGGCTGGTGAGTGGTGTCTATGGTGATGACGAAACTAGGGAG
Source organism: Chelonoidis abingdonii (assembly GCF_003597395.2). Taxonomy (NCBI): domain Eukaryota; kingdom Metazoa; phylum Chordata; order Testudines; family Testudinidae; genus Chelonoidis; species Chelonoidis abingdonii. The sequence goes on from NC_133769.1 coordinate 358,488,470, forward strand.
AGGGGAAGGCTTGAGATGAAGCAGGAGATTGATTGATAGATTTTATGGCCAGAAGGAACCATTAGATCATCTAGTCCGACCTCCTGCATAACGCAGGCCAGTTTAATCCAATTACCCCTGTATCAAGCCCAATAACTTGTGTTTGGCTAAAGCATATCATCCAGAAAAGCATCTGCTCTTCATTTGAAGACCTCAAGAGATTGAGAATCCACCACTTCTCTTGGCAGTTTGTTTCAATGATTAAGCACCCTTATTGTTAACTTTTTCCCCCCTTATTTTTCATTTGGTTTTGTCTGGCTTTGGTTCTTGTTTTGCCTTTCTCCACCAGAGAACAAGATCGAAAGCTCAGTTGACCTTGAGGGCAATCTGTATCTCTCTGCGAAAGCTGTTGAAGAGGGAGGGACATTACCTGGATTGAGGCCTATGTGCTGGTGCTGTCTGAGGGCATGTCTACACTTACCTCCGAAGCGATGGATCCAGCAGGGGTCGATTTATTGCATCTAGTGAAGACACGATAAATCAACTACTGAGTGCTCTCCCATTGACTCTAGTACTCCACTGGAGCGAAAAGCGTACGTGGAGTCGATGGGGGAGCGTCAGCAGTCGATCTGCCGCAGTGAAGACACTGCAGTAAGTAGCACTAAGTACGTCGACTTCAGCTACGCTATTTTTGTAGCTGAAGTTGCATAACTTAGACTGACTTAGCTTGTGCCCCTCCCTCCTCACGAGTATAGACCAGGCCTGAGGCGAGTATTGTGACTGGCAGTCCTGCACATTCAAAAGTTCCTGTGAGAAGTGCACTGCCTGTTAGTCCTCCTGGAATCTACTCCCTTACAGCCAGATTTCCAGGTATCTGGTGAGTATGGGAGTCCTTTCCCTTCCGAGCCTGGCATTCTTAACCTCATGCCATGTGTACGTAATGCTAGCAGGTATTGCCAAGGAATGTGAGTTGTTTTTCTCTGGGATATCCATTTGGTATGTCATGAATTTCCCTCAAATTTTATCTTAGAATAAAAGGAAGTTTATTTAGAGGTTTGGGGAGGCCGTTCCTGTTGGGTGTTTAGTCAGTGAAGCATGCCAGGAATCTTGCTGGGTCTTCATTTAGAATCTGTCTTCATTTGCTGATTTCAGCAAAATAAAGACTTTCACTTTTGCAAGTAAGATCCTCTTGATTATTTACGCTTAGCAATCAGTTCTTGACGTAAACATGTACTAAGGCAAGTGAAACTAGGGGCTTTTGAATGCAGTAAAGAAATTGGCTCTCATGTCTGGCTCTACAGCCCAGACAGTGCAAGCAACCACAAATCACAGAGTCAGTCAGCGAGCCATCTGGGGTTCAATTCCTGCAAAGCCATCGCTGCCACGTCTCAGGTTTGTCAGCACCAGTGGCCTGAGATTAGACTCGATGCATTTAATAAACTGGGTTAGTTGTCCACAAAAACTGCTTGCATAGAAACTGGCACTGAATTGTGGGAGAGGAATTTTGAAGCTATGCAAATAACAATAATAAAAATAATGCTATCGATTCTGAACACTGATGTACTGAACCTCTTGCGGCCAAGAGCTTCTCCATAGGAATATTGAACATCGGGAGAGTCCACGAAGGCTACAAACATGAGGATACTGTGTTTCTTCCAAACTATCCAGAGAAGAGAGACTTTTAGATTGTTTTAACTTTTAAAAAATAAAAAAATATTTTTGCTTCCTCACCTCTAAATATTACAGGGGACTAGTAATCAGCCTGGGAGCTGGGGCCCATCTATCATAAAGATTACCTTCTCCCATTTATTATTATTTAGTATTTGTATAGGGCCTAGCTGCTTCAGTCATGGACCAGGATCTCATTGTGCTAGGTGCTGTACAAGCATAGGACAAAAAAGACAGCCATGTCCCCAAAATACCGACAATGTCTCCGTGCAAAACTGCCACAGTTACCATTGGCAGGAGCACCTGCACTAGCACCCCACTAGCATATAGGGCAGCTGGCAGGGGACACGGGTTTGGAACCTTGGCCCATAAAAGCTGTAGTTGATAGGCCATTGGGGGCCCATTAGTTTTCCCCAGGAGTGAGGGGCTAGCAAAGCACTGATCAGAGATGTTAAATATGGGTTTGGCTGTGGGCTAGTATTAGGTGCTGGGAGGGTGGGGTACAGAAGTGATCTGTTCCATGGGGGTTTGAGAATTGTCATGTGCAAAGGACAGATGCTTCTTTTTAATGGATGGTTGTGAGGTGTAAATAAATAATAAATAATGTTTCTGTGCCATTAAAACCCAATAACATTGGTTATTGCTGTGGTCTCTGCCTGCCCTGTAGACCAAAAGAGAATTACAGTAGAACCTCAGGGTTACAAACATCTTGGGAATGGAGGTTGTTCATAACTTTGAAATGTTTGTAACTATGAATAAAATGGTATGGTGGTTCTTTTAGAAATTTACAGCTGAACCTTGGTTTAACTCAGTTTTGAAACTTTACTATGCAGAAGAAAAATGCTTATAGTAACCATCTTAATTTAAATGCAAGCACACAGTTTCCTTACCGTGTCAAATCTTCTTTTAAACTTTCCTTTTATAGTAGTTTGCATTTAACACAGTACTGTATTTGCTTTCTTTTTCTTCTTCCTTCTTTTTGTCTCTGCTGCTGCCTGATTGCGTACTTCCAGATCCAAATGAGATGTGTGGTTAACTGGTCAGTTCCTAACTCTGAGGTTCAACAGTACAAAATGGGACTGGAGGGGAAAAGGGAGAAATCTTATATAAAGACTGGCAGTCATAGTTTCCCAGCTCTTTCCAAAGCTATGGGGGCCACAAGAGATCGTTGCTTCTCAAGGCTGAGCTTATTGTTTTATTTCATCGCTCCTTGCAAAGCTGCCCCTTTCAAAGGATCATAAACTTTGATTTTATGATCCCGATGGGAGAAAAGTATGTTTAATTCCACAGAAGAGTTCTGTACCAGTTGTTTCAGAAGCAGGCTAGACTTGATTCTGAGCAGGAGTTCAGATACTGTTTTGTGGTTGCTACTCAAAGTATTATAGTATTACAGTCGTGCCCAGATTATGACGTTGCACTCCATAATGTTTTATGGAAACATGTTTATGAGTGAACATAATGTAACTGGAATATGCTTTATGCAAAAGGTCTCTCGTAAGGTATCATTACAAAGGTTATAACCTACTGAATATATTCCTCCTATTTGTATGCATGTATCATTCTTGTATCTGAAGCTAGAAATATGAAGTATAACTCTGAGGTCCTATGTAATTATGCAAAGTGTGGGCCATTAATGGTGGTTTAGAATCTTGATGGCTCTCATTGACTAGGACAATTGGGTGTAGATGGTTTATTTACCTGCAAACTTTCCTGTGTATGTGCAGTCCAGCCCTGGACAAGTGGAGGCTGGGGTCTCACAGGACATGTGAACATGTCACCTGATATTGGAATCCATCTTAAACTTAGTGCTTTTCCTTTTAGAAGGAGGGGTGGGGACTGAGAGAGAGAGAGGATTCCCACCTTGTGCCAAAGCTATAAAAGGGGGTGGAACAGAACAAAGGGGGTGCCAATCATGAGAACACCCCTGCTTTCCACCTGCGATGTCTTCTGGATCTAACAAAGACTGTACCAGGGAAAGAATTGGGCTCAGACTAGGAAGGTGTGTAGTCTGTGACAGAAGCTTATTGGAACTTCTCCGAGGGTGAAATTTTACTTGTAATCAGTTTCTGAATGTATTAGGCTTAGACTTGTGAGTTTTTGCTTTATTTTGCTTGGTGACTTACTTTGTTCTGTCTGTTATTACTTGCAACCACTTAAATCCTACCCTTTATACTAATAAAATCACTTTTGTTTATTAATTAACCCAGAGTAAGTGATTAATACCTGGGGGAGCAAACAGCTGTGCATATCTCTCTATCAGTGTTATGGAGGGCGGACAATTTATGAGTTTACTCTGTAGAAACTTTATACAGAGTAAAATGGATTTATTTGGGCTTGGATCCCATTGGGTGTCTGGATTCTGGAGATATGAAACCTGATGAGCAGTTTTTGGTTAAAGTCTGCAGCTTTGGGGGCATAGACCAGACCTGGGTCTGTGTTGCAGCAGGCTAGTGTGTCTGGTTCAACAAGGCAGGGTTCTGGAGTCCTAAACTGGCAGGGAAAACAGGCTAAGACTTAATCTCAGCATATCAGATGACAGTCTCAAGGGTTTCTCTGTGACTGAACCCGTCACAGCAGGCTAGACATGGGTCTGAGCAGGAGGTTTGATACTATTTTGTGGTTAAAAGAACAGGAGTGCTTGTGGCACCTTAGAGAATAACAAATTTATTTGAGCATAAGCTTTCGTGGGCTACAGCCCATTTCATCGGATTGTGGTTGCTACTCAAAGTATTATTATAGTTATTTGTATTACAGTCATGCCTAGATGTCCTATCAGCAATTAGGGCTGCATCGTGCTAGACGTTGTACTAGCACATAGTAAGGAGACATCCCTTGTGCATATAGAGCTTGCAGTCAAACTAGGCAAGGCAGACAAAGAGTAGTAGAAGGGCAAGATTAGGTGTCTTTCCAAAAGACGTGCTGTAGCTCCACCGGAAGTTATGGACTTGAGGCAGAAATTGCTGGGTGGATTTCCATGTCTGTGCTGTGCAGGGGGTCAGATTAGATGAGCATAATGGTCCCTTCAGACTTTAAAGTCTTTAAGTATTATTGTCCCCGTTATATAGTTGGGGAACTGAGACACACAGAGACTAAGAACCTTGCCCAGGGAGGTGTAGGAAATCTGTGGCATAGCCAGGAATTGAGCCAAAACCAGTTGATTCCAAGCCCCGTGTCTTGTCCACAAGATCATCCCTCTCCATTTACCTTTAGTTTGATTCTTCCACTAGGAGCAATGCTGAATGTTTGTAACTGATCTGGTTTAAAATGTGTTTTCTCTTATTATAATTTCTTGAGAGCTCTTCTGGTTTCAATAAGAATGTGGTAATATGTTTAATAACTTCTTATTAAACTTACAATGAAATTTTGTTTAGAATAATTGCTGCAAAGAGAATAAAGAGTAAACTTTCACTTATTTGCTAAATCTATTTTGTGGTCTTTGCTCTTCGGTTCACCAATAATGTTGTACATTTATTTACTGCCGTTCATTAAAGACTCTCAGGCCATTTTACAAGCATTCCCGTTTGCACGGTGCTGTGAAGACGCAGGCCTACATTTTCAAAAGGCACCAGTGATTTTGGTGTCTCATTTTGTGGGCGCCCACCATCAGAACCCTCAACATGACCTGATTTTGCAGAAAGTATTGAGTTCCCTGAGTGTTGAGCAGTTGCACTTAGGAGCCCCAGAGATGGACCAGAACCCCACTGTGCCAGGCACTGTACAAGGTCCACAAAAGGATGGAACCTGCCCCAAAGATTTTACAATCTGAGTATAAGACAAGAGACAACAGGTGGAGACTGACAGATGGAGCGAGAACAAGGAAACAATGAGACAACACTGGTGGACGTGAGAGGCAGTGGGTCTCAGTCTGCCAGCTTCCTACCCCTCAGCCCTAGCTAATTCGCCTAAATTCACACAGCAAGTCAGAGGCAGAGCCAGGAACAGAACACAGAAAACTAGTCTTTTAGGTGCAGAGCCTCAAAGGTATTTAGGCTTCTAACGTCCATTGAAACTAATCACAATGAGGATCTTAAATTCCTTTGAGGGTCTGACCCTTAGCCTCTTGGGCCATGTCTTCACTAGGAAAAAAGGGCACATTTTTTAAACTGTTTTAAAATCCTATGAAGACACGGCAGTTGTAGTTATAACTTGTTCTTCGAGTGTTTGCTCATATCAATTGCAGTTAGGTGTGTGTGGACGCTGCGTGCACGGCTGTCGGAAACTTTTCCCTGGCAGCTGGCGCCAGTAACGGCGGTCTATATACAACCCTGCCAACCTGACCCCCCTTCAGGTCCTTCTTACAACCAGTGACGGTTGCTGGAACAGTGGGCTCTTGCTCATAAGTGCTCCAGTAATCCCTAGTTCTTCTGCTTATCTTTGTATATAGTTACCCATTCTTAGTTAATTGGTCTCGTCTAGCTGAATAAACCTTTCTCCCAAACAAATCAAGGCATCTTGATTTGGGTGTGGGCCCCTGCTGACACTGCAGATACAGTTACAACTCATGGTCTGCGATTTAAAAGTTCAAAGAGCTTCTCCCATTCAAGTCAAGGGCTGAACTGGGGGCCATCGTTGAGGAGGGCAGAATTGTAGCCCGGACTTCCCTCTAGGGTTCTTTGAATGCCATGGACTCAGCAGCACGTACCCTGGCGTTGGGTATCGTGATGAGACTCAATGCCTGGCTCCAATCCTCAGGTCTCCCTCCGGAAGCTCAGCAAACAATTCAGGACCTCCCATTCAACGGCCAGGGCCTGTTTGCTGAGGAGACAAACTCTAGACTGCATAGCGTGAAGGACTCCCATAACACCATAAAATCCCTCGCCATGCATACCCCAGCGACTCAAAGGAAGCCTTTCAAACCACAGACCACCCAGCAATAGTCTTTTCCTGCTAGGCCAGGCAGGACTTCTCCCACAGGAAGAATAGATATAATCAGCATAGGCCATCGCGCCCTCCTTCTGGGCAGGGCCAGGGACAGTCCAAGCCCCCTCCAGGCCCTAAGCACCCCTTTTGAAGGTGCGCACGAGGAGGGATTACCAGTCCACAACCCGGCCAGTTATCCTCCCTTCCTGAACCATCTATCCCGCTTCTACCATGCATGGTCCCTTATTATGTTGGACCGGTGAGTGCTCCACACGGTACAGGCAGGATATTCCATCCACTTCTGCTCCTCCCCACCCTCCCATTCCCCTTGCCCGTCCCTCTTCAGGGAGCACTCTCATGAGCAAATTCTCAAAAAGGAGGTTCAGACCCTCCTCGCTCTCAAAGCAGTGGAGGTGGTGCCCCAGGAGCTCAAAGGCAAGGGTTTCTGCTCCTGTTACTTCCTCATCCCCAAAGCAAAGGGAGGCCTAAGGCTCATTCTGGACCTGAGGGAGCCCAACAAGTTCATTGTCAGCTTGAAGTGCCGTATGGTCTCCTTGAGCACAATCATCCCTTCTCTGGATCCAGGTGACTGGTACGCTGCCCTTGATATGAAGGATCCCTATTTTCTCGTATCTATCGCCCCGTCTCACAGACGGTTCCTCCACTTTGTGGTAAACAAGGTGCATTATCAGTTCAAATATTTAAAAATATATGGAGATATACCTATCTCATAGAGCTGGAAGGGACCTTGAAAGGTCATTGAGTCCAGCCCCCTGCCTTCACTAGCAGGACCAAGTACTGATTTTGCCTCAGATCCCTAAATGGTCCTGTCAAGCACTGAACTCACAACCCTGAGTTTAGCAGGCCAATCCTCAAACCACTGAGCTCTCCGTCCCTCTCCCCCCCCCCCCCATAGCTTTCCCATTTGTTCTATGCACAGTTCCCTGTGTCTTCACCAAATGTATGGTGGTTGTGGCAGGCTTCCTTTGCCACCATCACATGCATGTCTACCCTTAACTGGATGACTGGCTCCTCCAAGTCCGCTTTTGTCAGCAGGTGGAATCGCAGGAGCGAATGGTCAGAGACACATTCGAACACTTAGGCATCATTCTCAATGTTAGCAAATCCATGTCACCCCAACTCAAAGAATAGAGTTCATTGGGGCGGTCTTCGATGCCAATCAACCGAGAGCGTTCCTCTCAGAGGCATGGTGTCTGGCCCTCTCGTAGCTAATCAGCAGCCTTTGCAGCTTTCCCACCATGACGAGGCAATGTCTCAGGCTGCTGGGCAACATGGCATCCTGCACCTATGTGGTGCAGCACGCCAGATTGCAACTCAGGCCTCTGCAAGCATGGCTCGCGTCCATGTATCGCCTGGGCTGCAACAGTCTGAACACGGTGCTGACCGTTCCAAGACATACCCTCGGTTCCCTACGATGGTGGCTGGACCCCCGCATGGTGGGCGCCGGGTTTCCATTCCACCCTCCGCAGCCCACCTTGACTCTGGTAACGGACATGTCTGCACTGGGCTGGGGCACGCATCTCGGGAACCTGACGACTCCGGGAATGTGACAGGTAGAGGAACTGGCTTTGCATATCAACATCAAAGAGCTCAGGGTGATACACTTTGCGTGCCAAGCATTTCTGTCCAGAATACCACAGCCATATTTTATATAAACAGGCAAGGTGCTGCCTGATCATCTCCTCGCTGTCGGGAAGCCTTCCTACTGCGGGAATTTTGTCTACCCCACTCCATCCTTCTCCAGGCTTCAAACCTGCCGGGCATTCAGAACGTGCTGGCAGACAGCTTGAGCAGACTGTTCCTTACGCACGAGTGGTCAATTTGTCCGGACATCATCCATTCCATCTTCTGCAATTGGGGGTTTCCCCGAATCAACCTGTTTGCCACGCGGGCCAACAGGAAGTGTCCAACCTTCTGCTCCTTCCAGGTTCACAGCCCAGGATTGATCACAGATGTGTTCCTGATTCCATGGTCCAGTCAACTGTTATATGCCTTCCCACCATTTCCACTCATCCACAAGGTGCTTCTCAAGGTCCTTGGGGACAAGGCGGACATCATACTGGTGGCTCCTACTTGGCCTCGCCAGTGCTGGTATCCCACCATCATGGACTTGTCGGTCCAGTCCCCGGTACATCTACCTCTCGCTCCCGACCTCATCTCACAGAATCTCTGCCATCTCCTTCACCCAGACCTTCTGTTGCTCCACCTTATGACCTGGAAGATCTGTGGTTGAACCAGGCAGAGGTCACCTGTTCACAACTGGTGAGGCAAGTGCTTCTGGAGAGCCACAAACCGTCCACCACCACCACTTAGAAAACCTTTTCCATTTTACTTTGTATCTAGTGTGTCCAAAGGCAGGTGCTTCCACTCCAGGTTTCAATCCCGTGTATCCTAGATTATCTCCTGCACTTGAAGGACCAGCACCTGGCATTCGGTTCTCTCAAGGTCAATTTCACAACTATATCGCCTTTTCACCTGGGTGTTTCTGGGCACTTGGTGTTTGCGCACCCCATCTTGGCACGCTTCCTGAAAGTTCTGGAGAAGATTCATCCCCCGAGGAAGCCCCCCTGTTCCAGCCTGGGACCTTAATTTAGTCCTTTCTTGCCTCGTGGGTCCTCTCTTTGAGCTGTTAGCTTCCTGTTCCCTCCTCTACCTCTTTTGGAATGTTGCTTTTTGGTGGCCATCACCTCAGCACAACGCATGTCTGAGCTGCGGGCCCTCACGTCTGAGCCTCTGTACACTATTTTTCATAAGGACAAGGTGCAGCTTAGACCTCACCCAGCCTTCCTTCCCAAAGTCATGTCCTGCTTTCATGTTAGGACATTTTTCTGCCAGTTTTCTACCCAAAACCACATGCCAGGCCTCATGAACAGCAGCTGCATTTGCTGGATGTTAGAAAGGCAGTCGCTTTCTATACAGACCGAACAAAGCCGTTCTGCAAAACAACCTAGTTGTTCGTCGCTTTAGCAGAGTGGATGAAAGGTTTGACAGTCTCTTCCAGCGGATCTCTTCCTGGATCACGGCATGTATTCACACTTGTTATGACTTGGTGAAGGTTCCTCCACCTGCCATTTACGGCTCACTCCACAAGGGCACAAGCCTTGATGACAGCCTTCCAGGCCCACGTACCTCTTCAAGGGATTGTCAGAACTGCTATGTGGTCTTCAATGCACACCTTTATGTCCCACTAAGCCATCGTCCACCAATCTCAGGACAATGCAGCCTTTGGCAGAGCAGTTCTTTGATCTGCAATACCTTGACTCCCACCCCATCTCTGAGGTAAGGCTTGGGAGTCACCTAACTGGAAACGATTTGAGCAAGCACTCGAAGAAGAAAAAACGGTTACTCACCCTTTTCGTAACTGTTGTTCTTCGAGATATGTTGCTCCAATCTTATTTCCAGTCCCCCCCCCCCCCACCACCACCACCACCTTCCTCTGTCGGAGTTGCCAGCAAGAAGTGACTGAAAGCGGGTCGGGCTGGCAGGGTTGTATATAGAGTGCCATATCGGCGCCACTCCAGGGGGCTCCACAGCTGGCCCGATGGGTAGCTGCTAGGAAAATGTTTCTGACAGCCATGCATGCAGCACATGCACACACCTAACTGGAATAGATATGAGCAGCACATCTCAAAGAACAACAGTTACAAAAAGGGTGTGTAACCATTTTTTATGACTCATTGGAGTAAACCTTCTCCTCCTTGGTGTTCTTTCTATCTTGGATTATTCTTTAGAGTCCCCCATGATTCCCAAGCCACTCTGGAATTAAAGTCGCAGGGAAAGTAACTACATTTTATAGAAGCCTGGGCTTTGTAATGACACCTCTCTAGTGTCTTTTGCTTTCAGAGCCCTTTGGGCATTAATTAGTTAATGTCTGTGAAGCTGCCGAGCCTGGTGTAAGTGGTAAGTGTTGTGGTTAGTAAGCCAGACACCCCTATGTGAAGTAGAGTTGTCATCTGTGTTTTACAGCTAAAGAAATTATACACAGCTCCGCCTCACACAACCAGTTTTCTTCACATCTCAGACATTGCTTTAACACTGGTGCAACTCTGCTGAGGTGTTGAGAGATGTTTGTGTAAGATTATAATTTAATGGCACTCCCTCATAAGGGGCGCAGTATATTATGAAGATAGGAATTTTGACATGTGCCCAGCTAGCCAGGGTGGAGAACAGCACAGCGTAGTTGGGTACAGCAGTTCACCACAGAAGCTGTCTAGTTCATTTTATTAGAAGTGTTATTCCTTTCTCATTCACTGGTTTGTTGTTTAACCAACCCTGAGAGTAACACATGGTGTTAGAAGTGCTGAGTGAGAAGGAAGCTACAGGAATTGTGAGGTTAATTCCTGTGTGTGAAGGAAAGGGGAGCACATGGAGTAGCAAAGAGAGAAGAACAAAGGCTTGTGTAGGAATTTTATGAGCACAGTAGTAGCTTGACTAGCTTAAGAAGTGAAAAAAGCTAAACATGGAAGTGTTGCAACCTCCATACAGTCTGCAACTGTCATGCAATGTTTGTATTTGTATTGTATTTGGCAGCCATGGGACAGAGGAGAAAAATGATAAACTACAATCATCAAACTTTTTGCATGTTGTTGGGAGGAAGCATTAGATATTTAGAACAACTAGGGCTGTCAATTAATCACAGTTAACTCATCCGGTTAACTCAAAATTACTCACAATTTAAAAAAATTAATGCAGTTTTAATTGCACTGTTGAACAACAGAATACCAATTGAAATGTATTAAATATTTTGGATATTTTTCTACATTTCCATATATATTGTATTCTGTGTTGTAATTGAAATAAAAAAGTGTACAAAAACAAAACAACGTGAAGCTTAAGAACCTACAAGTCCACTCAGTCGTCGTCCTTGTTCAGCCAATCACTAAGCCAGGCAAGTTTGTTTACATTTACAGGAGATAATGCTGCCCTCTTCTTAGAATCATAGAAGAGACCTCAAGAGGTCATCTAGTCCAAACCCCTGCTCAAAGCAGGACCAACCCCACCTAAATAATCTCAGCCAGGGCTTTGGCAAGTCTGACCTTAAAAACCTCCTAAAGAAGGAGATTCCAGCGCCTCCCTAGGTAACACATTCCAGTGCTTCACCACCCTCCCAGTGAAATAGTATTTCCTAATATCCAGCCTAGACCTCCCCCACTGCAACTTGAGAGCATGGCTCCTTGTTCTGTCATCTGCCACCACTGAGAACAGCCTAGCTCCACCCTCTTTTAAACCCTCCTTCACATAGTTGAAGGCTGCCATCAAATCCCCCCTCACAATTCTCTTCTGCAGACTAAAGCCCAGTTCCCTCAGCCTCTCCTAGTAAGTCATGTGCCCAGCCCCCTAATCATTTTCGTTGCCCTCTGATGGACTGTCTCCAATTTGTCCACATCCTTTCTGTAGTGGGGGCCCAAAACTAGACACAGTACTCCAGATGTGACTTCACCAGGGCTGAATAGAGGGGAATAATCACTTCCCTCAATCTGCTGGCAACACTCCTACTTTTGTAGCCAGGATTGCAAGGTATTTACATGCCAGATATGCTTAACATTCATTTGTCCCTTTTTGCTTCAGCCACCATTCCAGAGGACATGCTTCCATGCTGATGACACTTTTTAAAAAAATAATGCATTAATTAAATCTGTGACTGAACTCCTTGGGGAAGAAGCGTATGTCCCCTGCTCTGTTTTACCCACATTATGCTATGTATTTCATGTTATAGCAGTCTCAGATGGTGACACAGCACATATGGTTCATTTTAAGGACACTCTCACTGTAGGGGTACGTCCACACTACCCGCCGGATCGGCAGGTAGCGATCGATCTATTGGGGATCAATTTATCGCATCTCATCTAGATGCAATAAATCAATCCCTGAACATGCTCCCCGTCGACTCCAAAACTCCACCAGGGCGAGAGGTGGAAGCGGAGTCGACGGGGGAGCCACGGCCGTTGATTCTGCGCCATGAGGACGGGAGGTAAGTCAATCTAAGATACATCGACTTCAGCTACGCTATTCTCGTAGCTGAAGTTGCATATCTTAGATTGATCTCTCCCTGGGGTAGACCAGGCCTAGATTTTACAAAATGCAAAGAAGGTACTAATGTGAGATTTTAAAAGATAGCTACAGCACTCGACCCGAGGTTTAAGAATCTGTTGGGACAGAGTGTGGAGCATGCTTTCAGAAGTCTTAAAAAAGCAACACGCCATTGCAAAAACTACAGAACCCAAACCACCAAAAAAGAAAATCAACCTGCTGGTGGCATCTGACTCAGATAATGGAAAGGAACATGCGTCAATCCGCACTGCTTTGGATTTTTATTAAATAGAGAAGCCTCTTCTCACTTTCAGGTGAAATTGTAAACAAGAAGAGGGCAGCATTATCTCCTGCAAATGTAAACAAACTTGTTTGTCTGAGCGATTGGCCGAACAAGAGATAGGACTGAGCGGATTTGCAGGCTCTAAAATTTTACATTGTTTTATTTTTGAATGCAGTTTATTTATACATATTCAACATTTATAAGTTCAGCTTTCATGATTGAGATTGCATTACAGTACTCGTATTAGGTGAATTGCAAAATACTATTTATTTTATTTTTTTTACAGTGCAAATACTTGTAATCAAAAATAAATATTAGGTGAGCACTGTCCACTTTGTATTCTGTGTTGTAATTGAAATAAATATATTTCAAAATGTAGAAAACATCCAAAAATATTTAAATAAATGGTATTTGATTATTGTTTAACAGTGCGATTCATTTTTTTAATCGCTTTACAGCCCTAATAACAACTTTAAGTTTGAAGAAGGTGAAAGCATGAAGTTAAGCAAAATACTAACTAAATTTGAGGAACATTGTATGTCAAAATGGAATGAAACCTTTGACAGAGACAATTTTTTACATGCATGCAAAAAACTGAAGACGCCATAGACCAATATGTCACAGAATTAAGGAGATTCATTAAAACCTGTGACTTTGGTGAGATAACAGATTCTCTGGTTAGAGATGGAATCATTTGTGGCATTAAAGACAATGTGGTGAGAGAGACTGCTCCCTGAAGAAGGTTTAACTTTAGAAAAAGCTCTCCAGATATGCAGAGCAGCAGAAACTGTGACAGCACAAGCCAAAAAGCTGAATTCACCAGAAGGGGGTTTATCCATGCACTAAGTACACAAGAATATAGCCAAAAAGGATCAAATCAAAAAGTGGAACTGCTCCCTGTGAAAACCACTGCTGTGGGGGAGACTAGGTTTAAATGGTTATGTGGAAGGTGTGGATCACAGCATGGCCCCAAATAGTGTTTTACCTTTTGGAAACTGTCATAAGTGTGGGGAAAATAATCATTTTGCAAAATGCTGCAGATCCAAAATGTAGAAGAGTCAAGTGCATTCAGCTGAAGGGAACATGTTGAGGAGTTTTACATAGACGTACTGGGATTGAGCCTGATGAGAGAGACTGGATACTGCCTACGACAGTGAATGGAACAATTATTCCACTGAAACTGGACACAGGAGCTCAGGTTAATATTCTGTGTGAACAAGGTTATAAGAGACTGAAAATAAGAGCAAAACTGGGACCAACAAAAATAAAAGTAACTGGTTATTCTGGAACAAGTATACCAGTGAAGGGGAGGTGCATTGCTAGCATCAACCATAAAAACATGTACAGATTCCTGTTCATGGTAGTGCCTCAGGAGGTGACACCAATTTTAGGTTTGGCTGCCCATGAAAAACTCAATCTGGTAAAACAGATGCTTTCACTACAAGATACTGAACCTGGCTATGAGGCCCTTATTCGGGAATATCATGACCTGTTTCAAAGGTTGAGTTGCTTGGAGGATGAACATACAATCCAGATAAACAAGCAGGTTCTTCCAGTTAGCTATCCATGTAAAAAGATGTCATTTGCATGTGGATGAATTCAAACTTGCAAGAATGGAAGCAATGCAATACAGAAAATGGAGGAGCCAACGGAATGGGTTAGCTCTCTAGTCTTTGTGGAGAAAGGTAACGGCCAGCTACACACGTGCTTAGATCCAAGAGACCTCGATAAGGCTATAAAAAGAGAATATTTCAAACTATCAACAAGAAACAAAAGTATGGCTCAATTTGCGAAAGCACAGTATTTCAGTAAATTGGATGCATCCTCATGATGTTAGCAGCTAAAATTAACTGAAATAAGCTCACAGCTATGCACGTTTAATACCCCATTTGGAATGTAAAGATTCTTATGATTATCCTTCAGCATAGCTTCAGCACCAGAAATGTACCACAACGCTGTACATGATCTATGAACATATTAATGGTGTCGACACCTCAGTGGATGGTGTAATCCTCTGGAGATCAACAAAAGAGGAGCATGATTGTAGACTTCAAGAAATCCTGAATGCAACTAGAGCTGCAAACTTCAAACTGAATAGGGAGAAATGTGTTTTAGGGGTACAGAACTGACTTGTTGGGGATGTTACTTCCAACAAAGGTGTAAAACCTGACAAGAGGAAAGGTTTCAACCATTGAAATGATATTATGTCCCCAGTCAAAGAAAGATGTTCAGCAGTTACTAGAAATTGTTAATTATCTTGGAAAATTCATACCTAATCTACCTACTGTGATGGGGCAAGGCCAGATGGCTACAGTAAAGTACTGAGAAACAGGTATGTTAGCCCCAGGCTAAACAAATCCCTAGGACCATGGTAACCAAATGGCAGTTGCTCCAGGTTAATCAAGGCACCTGGAGCCAATTAAGATCTTTCTAGAAGGCAGTAGAGATAGCTACTTTAATTAGAACACCTGCAGCCAATCAAGGCAGGCTAATCAGGGCACCTGGGTTTAAAAAGGAGCTCACTCCAGTCAGGCAGGGAGGAGCCAGAGGAGAAGGAGCGTGTGTGAGGAGCTGGGAGCAAGAAGGCAAGGAGCTGAGAGTGAGAGAGTGTACTGCTGGAGGATTGAGGAGGACAAGCGTTATCAGACACCAGGAGGAAGGTTCTGTGGTGAGGATAAAGAAGGTGTTTGGAGGAGGCCATGGGGAAGTAGCCCAGGGAGTTGTAGCTGTCATGCAGCTGTTACAGGAGGTACTATAGACAGCTGCAATCCACAGGGCCCTGGGCTGGAACCCGGAGTAGAGGGCGGGCCCGGGTTCCCCCCAAACCTCCCAACTCCTGGTCAGACACAGGAGGAGTTGACCCAGACTGTGGGGAAGATCACTGAGGTGAGCAAATCTTCCAAGAAGAGCAGGACCCACCAAGGTAGAGGAGGAACTTTGTCACACTACCAAAGCAGTGGCTTTGAGAAAACTCCTAGACAATAAAAATGAATGATGTTGGGGTGCAGAGCATAAGGAATCATGGGAAGGTTTGAAACAACAACCGATACAAGAACCAGTGTTGAAGTTCTATGCACCAGGAAGACCTATTAAAATTTCAGCAGATGCTTCACAGTCTGGGTTAGGTGCAGTGATTTTACAGAAACATGAGGATTGTTGGTAACCGGTGTCATATGCATCCAAATCACTGACTGAGGCAGAAACCATATGCACCTAGATTGAGAATGAGCTTTTAGGAATATTGTTTGCCTGTGAGGGATTCAATAAGTATATTTATGGCCAGACAGTGGATGTTGAAATATACCACAAGCCCCTTGTAACACTAATTGGCAAACTACTGAATGACCGTACAGTAAAGATTCAAAGAATGGTGATAAAGCTGCAAAAGTGTGATTTGGTTGTGACCTACATGCCTGGTAAATTCGTGTTCACTACAGATGCACTTTCCAGAGTGGTGACTCCCACTGCAAAACCAGGGAGCACCTTAGAGACAGAGTTGCAAGCCTACATGAATCTGATTGTAAAGTCAATTCCCATAGCTAACAGGAAACTGCAACAAATAAGAGATGAAATGGAGAAAGATGGATCACTGGAGATCCTTAGAGAAATGATAATTAATGCGTGTCCGGAAGAAATAAGCAGTTGCTTTCCAAATATAAGAGATTATTGGAATGCAGACTGAGATAGATGGAGTGATTTTCAAGGGCAGCAAGGGTCTCATTCCAATGAGCCTCCAAAAAGAAATGCTACAGAAGATCCATGAGGGTCATTTAGGTATTGAGAAGTACAAACGATGCACACAAGTGGTGGTGTACTGGCGGTGGATCAATCCTGACATTACTAATGTGGTAGGAAACTGCTTTTCATTCTTGAAATAGAAGCCATGCAAACAAGCAGAGCCACTGAGACCTCATCCAGTTCCACCAAGGCCTTATGAGAAGGTAGGCATTGATTTATTTACCTAGCAATCAAAGAATTATTTAATAGTCACAGAGGATTATTCACACTGTGTGCACACTGCACAGTACTAACAGTAAGTCAGTGATAGCCAACATGAAGGGAACTTCTCCAGATGTGGAATTCCAGAGGAAGTCTTTTGCCATAATGGGTCGCAATTTTACAATGCAGATTTTAGGCATCTTGCCATAGATTGGGATTTTCATCACAAAATATCAAATCCAAATTACCCCAATTGAATGGAAGGGTCTATACAGACCATAAAGAACATTATAAAAAGCCTTCAACAGTGAGGTGATTAGTATCAAGCTTTATTGGGTTACTGAAGTACATCTCTGGACAATGGCTCTTCTCCAGCTCAGCTGTTGATGGGAAGAAGGATCAGATCTAATTTACCAATCACTGTTAACTTGCTGAAATCTCACAACAATGAAACCATATGGAAAATGAAAGAAAATCAAAAGTGGAGGCAGAAATATGATTTTGACAAAAGGGCTTGTGATCTCCCGTCTCTTAACCCAGGTGATAGAGTGCCTGAGGTATCACACATCTAATACTTGGGGCCAAAGGGGTGCCCTTAAAGAACAGCTGCATCCAAGGTCTTACGTAGTCCAGACAGACCAGGGGGACACATTTCGATGTAATTGAAGGGATCTAAGAATAATCCCAGAAAGTTCCAAAACGTTGACAGTAGATGTGGACTCTGGCATTTCCCATCTGACTGATATTTTATCATCAATGCACAAAGGAGAAACTGTCAAGGAACAAGGGAACAATTCAGACTCTAATGAAAAGCTGGTACTGAGAAGATCAGAGAGGGAGGTTAAACATCCTGAAAGACTCATAGACTTGCTAACCTGCCTAGAGAAGGGCTATTTGAGGAAAGTGAATAGTAAAGACTCACTCCCGAGTAATGTGCTGGTAAATTCTCCTCTCTAGGCAGTTTGATGCGTTGGGTTTATGGTAATGTACTAGATGGGTTGAGAATTGAATGTGTGTGTTATTAGATAGTTGTTAGCTGTTTATATAAGAGCTAATGGCAGGGGGGTTAGGAGGGAAGATGCAGAGAGATGTTTGTTCAAGATTATAATTTAGAGACGTTCCCTCATAAGTGACAATCTTATGAATATAGAATTTTGTGATGTGCCTTGGAAGCTGGGGTTGAGAACACAGCGTAGCTGTTGGCAGCTGTTCACCACAGACGCTCTCTAGTTCGTTGAATTAAAAGTTTTATTCTTTTCTCATTCATTGGTTTGTTGTGCAATGAACCTCAAGATTATCATATAGGGAAAACGCAGCCAGCGGCAAGCTGTCAATAGACTGGCTCAGAGCAACTCTAGATGTGATGATTTAAAACACTGGTGGCCTCTGTGCTAGTGCTACAATTGGTCTAGCCACACTGGGGGGGAGGGTAGGGCTGAGAGCAACAGTGGGAAATCTGAAGCAAAATGCTAGTGCAACAAGGTCAGGGACAGCTTATGTGATTTTCCTGAGGTGATGCTGGGAAGCAGAGTCACAGCAAGCTGGCATTCCTAGCTCTCGTTGCTGAGTTTAGAACACACCAAGCTGGGAAGGGTTGCAAGTGCTTTGGAGGATAGGATTAAAATTTAAAATGATCTGGACAAACTGGAGAAATGGTCTGAAGTAAATAGGATGAAATTCAATAAGGACAAATTCAAAGTACTCCACTTGGGAAGGAACAATGAGTTGCACACATACAAAATGGGAAATGACTGCCTAGGAAGGAGCACTGCGGAATGGGATCTGGGGGTCACAGTGGACCACAAGCTAAATATCAGTCAACAGTGTAACTGTTGCAAAAAAAAGTGAACATCATTCTGGGATATATTAGCAGGAGTGTTGCAAGCAAGACATGAGAAGTAATTTTTCTGCTCTACTCTGCGCTGATTAGGCCTCAGCTGGAGTATTGTGTTCAGTTCTGGATGCCACATTTCAGGAAGGATGTGGACAAATTGGAGAGAATCCAGAGAAGAGCGACAAAAACGATGAAAGATCTAGAAAACATGACCTGGAGGGAAGATTGAAAACATTGGGTTTGTTTAGTCTGGAAAAGAGAAGACTGAGAGGGGACATAACAGTTTTCACGTATGTAAAAGGTTGTTACAAGTAGGAGGGAGAAAAAATTGTTTTTCTTAACCTCTGAGGATAGGACAAGAAGCAATGGGCTTAAATTGCAGCAAGGGAGGTTTAGGTTGGACGTTAGGAAAAACTTCCTGACTGTCAGGGTAGTTAAGTACTGGAATAAATTGCCTAGGGAGGTTGTGGAATCTCCATCATTGAAGATTTTTAAGAGTAGGTTGGACAAACACCTGTCAGGGAGGATCTAGACAATACTTAGTCTTGCCATGAGTGCAGGGGACTGGACTAGACCTCTCGAGGTCCCTTCCAGTCCTATGATTCTATGATAAATACCTGTAAGGATCTGGGCCGAATTCCCACTGATTTACATGGGAGCTAAGCTCATCAGTAACTTTGAGGATCTAGAGGCCTTACTTCCTAAATGATGTCAGGTAATGCCAGATCCTGAGCTGATGTAAATCAGTGTGAATCCTTAAAGCCAGGTTACACCAGCTGGCCCATAGTGTTTTTTTCCTTTGAAAAGACTTTGGCATGTCGGGAACTGGTAACGTGCTAGTTCTTGGGTCAGAGTCTAGCAAGGGAGTAGCTCTGATGCTCAGTTTGAACAATATCATGCATGCGGAGTTGCCGACAAAGGACTCTTCTTACCAGTGGGGCTGCTCCATAACTATTCTGCATGTGGGTCCACCTGCCCACTTGGGATATGTCAACACTGCCTTTCAAAACCCAAACCAGCGACTCTCAGAGCCGGGCGCTACGGACTTGGGCTCATGCTACTAAAACTACCTATCACTAAAAACAGCTAGGTAGCCAGTTGGGCTTGGGCTGGAGCTGGAGCCTGGTGGGCGGTGGGGGTGGAGAAGGGTTTCAGAGCCCAAGCTGCAGCATCTACATGACTGATTTTAGGGCTGAAGCGCAAGCCCCATGAACCTGTGTCTGTAAGCCCGGGCTCTAAGACTCTCTCTGCCACAGATTTTTAAATGCAGTGTAGACGTACCCTGACAGACCTGGGCAGTGTTCTCTGTATAAACCTGTAGGTCAGAGCTTACCCACTCTCAAAATACCAACCACAACACAAGTCCTGTAGGAGGACCTTGTTTACAGAGGTGGCCTCAGACAAGACCGGTGGTGCTTTCAAACCCTCCTCTTCTTATCTGTGGTGACTTATGGGTGCATAAGAGTTCAGCTATAGAAACAGCTGCATGTGCACATTTGGTAATGAAGCTCTCAAAGGACTTGCATGACAGGATTAGACTGTAAGCTCTCAAGGGCTGTGAGTGACTGTGTACAGCACCTAGCACTATGGGCCGCTGATCCCTGATTGTAGCGTTTAGGGGTTACCACACTACACAAGGCGATGGTAATGAGGGATGAAAGCGTTTGCTAAACCCTCAGAGATTCAGTATGATGAAATGCTTGTTTTGCAGAATACTAGAAACTCAGAAGTGTCCATCTGGTTGAAAAGAGGTATTTATATTCAGGCCTCCCTCACTTACCACTCAACAACCATTGTCTAGAGGCCAGAGCATAGGGCTGGGAGTCAGGAGACCTTGGCTCAATTGACCAGTTGTATTCTCTTGAGCAAGTCACTTCACTTCTTTGGGCTGCTGTATGCCGGTCTGGAGAATGAGCACTATGATACTAACCACACTTGAAAATCATGTTGAGATCTATGGATGAGAATTGCTATGTGTAAGGGCTGCTTTTTAGGAATGAATTATTCCAAATTGCTATGCAAAGTTATGGGGACATGTGCAAACTGAGCATGTCCAAGTGAGTGAAATTGTACAGAGAAGCATCCAAAAATCTGGCTCCTTACCCTAGCTTTGGCCTGAGCCTGAGACACCTTCAAGGAGCCTGATTGTCAGGGAGTGCTGAGTACCTGCTCAGTTTCACTTAAGGTGCGTCATGTTGGGCACCCTAAACTTGAAGCCCCCAAACTCAGATTTTAAGGTCAAAAGGAACCATTATGGTGATCTAATCTGCCCTCCTGCACAGCACGTCAGAGAATTTCACTTAGTCCCTTCTACATCAAGCCCATAACTTCTGATTGACCAAGATCCTATCATTGAAAAAGATATTTAGTCTTGAGTTAAAGGCCGCAGGCGGTGGAGAATCTACCACATCCCTAGGTAGATAATTTCCTCAATGTTAAAAATAAATGCCCTATTTCTAGAATTTATCTACCTTCAGCTTCTAGCTGTTGGATCTGGCTAAGCCTTGCCTCTTTGCACTTTCATGTCACTTCTGAAGGATTCGGCTGGCCATCTCATGAGAACAGGCTTTCTCACTCTAGAATGGTACTTCTGCATCAGTGGGAGCTGAGGCGGCTCTGAAAATCAGGCCATTTAAGCCTATTCTAGTCAGTTTCAGTATACTTAGTGGCAGTGCTGACTCTGAGTTACCATTAATAAAGCCCTTACCTCTGTTGTGGCTCTGTCTTCCTTGCTCCTGCCCGTGTTATGATGTGCTGTAGACCAGAAGATGGGACTCCTGACACTTAATCCTGATCAACTGCTGACTCGCTGTGTGAACATGGACTACTGCGTAACCTCTCGGCCTCAGTTTCCCCATTGTATAGTAAAGATAACAATGTGTATGTGCTTCAGAGCTTGTAAGCCTTAATTGATATTTGTAAACTGCCCTGATCTTCAGATGTAAGGCCTATGCATCGTTTATTATTGGAAACAAACACAGAGAAGCATTTTCTAAATTATTTGCACTCTCTAGGAGAGGTCTGAACAGCAACTACTTCCTTTTCTAATAGAATTTTTACTTCATTATGTGAAATGCACAGTGCAACCTCATATCCTGAAGGGGTGGCATTAAAAGAAAAAAAACTAACAAGCATCTGTTTTTATTCTGGCTTCTGTTTTGACCAGTAGATGTAATGGCACATGATCGTTGAGCTGACAGTAATCCAGTTACAAAAGTCTTCGGAGTTACAGCACCAACAAAATTAAACTTGATTAGATCCAATTATGCTGAAAAGCCAGACAACAGCTCTTAGCTTGGGGTGAGGCCACTTCTCAAGATCACGTGCAGGGAAGCCTCACTGGGTGTCAGTAGAGTAAATGCTTATTTGCTCTGCCACAGAGCACCATCTGCTTCCGAAATAATGCTTAGGGATGTGAGAAATATACCGGAATCAATTAAGAAGGCAGGAGAGACTTGCATGGATTTTTCTATCCTACTTTATTACTATTTGTATTATAGTAACACTTTAGAGGCCCAGCAAAGTTTCGGCCCCCATTGTGCTAAGTGCTGTAAATGCACGGAGCCCTGTCTCAGAAGAGCGTACAGTTTGAAGAGAGATGAAGGGACTTTCATCCTTAAGGTCACAGTTAGAGCTGAGACAAGCACCAACTTTTGCCTGAGTGTCCCAGGCTATTGCTTTTATCCGTTGTGCTTCTGCCTTCTACAGTGATGCTGAGAGAAACAAAATTATGCAGACGTCGCTTCCAATTTTTTCCCTGTGGAAACAAGACAAGTGAAAATGAGATTGAATCATAGCTGCCAAGCCTGGAACTGCATCCAGTCAGGAGTGTTTGGACCTGGAATTTTGGTTCCGCCCATCATAGAGAGGAGGCACAGGCTCAAAGTTCTGATGCTGAGCCAAAGTTTGCGAGCATTCATGCCCAAAGGGTTGGTTCATCTCCAGGGAAAATGATCTGAAATAAATGAACAAAAAGGCACCCTGTCCAGTACAGTGATGGGTGCAGGACTGAGCCCTAGACTGGACCTGCGAAATCTACATTTACAAATAGAGCAATTCAAATAGAGAGCATGGGCTGCCCTCCATCCTGGGCCAGCTTTATCTGCAGAACAGGAACAGCATCGCTGCTCAAGCATGCTTCATATACTGCCCCACCAATGCCTGCCCTGGAAGGGACACCTCCAGTTGCCATTCCAGAGACACAGAAAGTAGGCTGAGTCTGAAACCGTCTGTTTACATCACAGCCATCAGCCAGTACATCCCGTTACCAGTGCTAGCCTGAATCAGGAAGCCTGTGGCAGAGTTGGCAACCTGCGCCTTTATCATAAGACTGCCCTTTCTATGAAGTAGCCAGTGCAGCATGTGAGCTATGCCATGCCTCAGCCTTTTTTTAATGTACTATCGTGGGATGCTTCAAGCCATCCAATTAGCTAATGGGCACTCAGCATTAATTTTCCTCGCTGGTGCTGGAGCTGCTGCACGTCACTAGAGACGGAAGGCTGGTCTCGTGGTTCAGTTCTGTTCAGGTTCTTGACTGGCACTGCAGTATCTGAGGTGCCTTCCAGAATGTGGAAATGAATTAAACAAGGAGACTAACCACTAGCAATGCAGCTAGGGCTTTGGACTTGGAGTTGGTTCCTGGCTTTGTCACAGATTTGGACAAGTCATGCAGGGCCCCAGGCTTGCTCCTGGGTTTGATTGCTTTGCACCACCTCAGCAGTGCAGTGCAGTGCAGCTGGAGAGCTACCACAAAGGGGAAGCAAGGATTGTCCCTGACACACAAGAGGCTCTGTTTGGCACAGAGCCAGCACAGGCATCTCTGTGCTGCCCATTCCCCCGCCCCACTCTGCATAGGGGGTGTGGAGGGGGGCATGCTGGGGTGGAGCAGAGCCCATGGCATTCTGCCTGAGTCTCAGCCAAACCTGTGGTGGTTGTGGATCTCCTGCAGCTCCAAGATACCTGTGGATCTCCTGCAGCTCCAAGATACCTTCATGGAGAGCATGAGCTCCACAAGGCCTTTAGATTGTAAGCCCTGGGGACGGGGCCCCTCTCTTTGTTTTGTGTGTGCACAGGGCTGAGCACAGCACGGTCTTGGTGCTACTGTAAGATAAATAAATAAATAAATATACAATACAGTGATGGGGAGCCATGTGAGTAGCTTGTGAGACTGATCGGAGAGGAGGGAAACACTGTATGGCCCGACTGACTCTTATCACCTGCTTCCTCCCTGCCTTCAGCATCATCCCACAAGTAATGATCTCCGCACAAGGCTTAGCGACTGAGGGGGGTTAAGAGCCCAAAGCACTGCAGCTGCTTGCTCCTTAATCTCCAGGAAATGCCCTGCGTCTCTATCCTTACTGCTTATACAATAATAGCCTGGTGGAGAGATAGAAGGAAGCTATTCTGCTTGAAGCATCAGCTTCCTCCAGTAGATGGCGCAGCTCCTTATTTAAATAATTTTGAAAGTACAAATTGGAAGTGTGTAAGAGTTTATGGTTCCTAGAAGTTCGGATTTCCAGGCATGTCAGTTCCCATACAGCTAAATACCGGGGAGTAAGATCAGGGTGATGATAATAAATAAGAGAGTCTGTGCTAGAGGGTGTCATCTCATTTCACTGTTGTCTTAGCTCATTGGGCCTAGCATGTGGCATCGAGAGCCTCTACCTTGAAAGCGCCTGCTGTCCGGAGTGGCCTTCCTCTTACTCTGCAATCCACTGAGTCAGGCTCATCATCTTGTCTCACATCTAGCCGCTCTTGCTAGTCCTGTTAGCTTCCTCTTCAACGGGATTTACTGGCAGATACTGATCCTCCACCGCCTCAGTAACCTCCCTGGTCTGCGTGTGCTGTCTATGCCCGCTCCACAAAGGCTATGAGTCTGTTACAGCTCTCAGCCAAGGTAGCTGGCTCTTCAGCTCAAGCTCCAGAGCTTTATGCAGCCCCTCGTTCAGTCCCCCGGCTGGCTGCAAGGGCAGCTTGCGCCTTCTGTAGTCAGCTCCACGTGCGGTGTGGCTGCACATGCTACTACATCAGAACAGCCTTCGTTTTGCAAGTGTAAAGGGTAACAACACAAGCCCCTGGGGAACCCGGTGTGAGGCCCTTATACCTGTGCTGTCTTATAACACACACCACATACTCTCCTTTCCTCTTTATCGCAACACACTTGCCAGAGTTAGAGTTTGGGTCCATGGCCCTATAAACAGCTTGAAGCTTGAGTGCATGCATATTGCATCATATACGTATTGCCAAATTGCGTGCCACTCTCAGGCTTGCAATACTGAGTCACAGCAGAATCAGACAGGCATGTGATAAGAGCCTTCCCAAGGAACATCTTTGCTTCTGACATGTATGTGCTTACGTCTGCATGTGGCCTGTATTTCATTTTAGGGAACATAACATGTTCAAGACAGGGAAATAGCAGTGTTTTCAGCTTTGTGTATTCCACCTGGCTTGCAGATCACAGCTCTCTGAGATGTGTGCTGTCAGATTTTTCAGTAGGGATGGGCAAGAAATGGGGAAATAATTCATCAGGTATCTCATCTGGATGGATTTTGCAATAAGTTCAGATATATTTTGTGATTTAACCAGCTCAGTAAAGTGGATTAAAAATAGGGGAAAAATGGGATAATTGATCCATAAAATGTCACCAAATTTGTTGAATAACTCATTCTATATTATTTGATCCACTTTAATCCTGAGGCATCATTGCATAGGTATATGGTATATAATAGTACATATCAACACTATGTAAAATGGGGCTTGTTAACATAAAAATCCAGACAGGATTCTTTGTAATATCAGATTTAAGGCCAGTTACAATGCACCTATGTCAATATGGGGGTATGACTGAGATCTTAACTCATGAATCATTAGCACACTCTCCGTAATGGCTCCATATATAAGCAATAAAAGACATTAGGCCAGGTTCTGATCTCACTTATGCCAGTGTAAATCTGGAGTAATTACATCAACTTCATTAATCCAGAGTTGTATAAACCTGTATAACTGAGAGGAGAATTTGGGCCAATGCTGAGCTGTTTTCAGTAAACATCCGGAGTCCCACTGAAACCAAAGAGAGATTACAAGCCAAATGCTGAACTACTATAAATCAGGGTAGATGCATGCAGGCAATAGACTATGCCAATTAACTCCAGTTGAGAATCTGGCACTACATGTTTTCATGGCCAAGGTGCCATTATACACAGTGGGTCTGATTCAAAGCCCATTGAGGACTGTGGAAGGATTCCCATTAGCTTCGATGTGCTTTAGATCAGGACTGTAACTTGGATGCTGAGTGGGGAGAAGACCCCATTTTTAGATGCTTACGTTTCAACTACAAAAGAAGAAAAATTGGGAGCCTGAAAACATCAGTTTTTCTAGATTGCTAACAAATAGCATAGACTGCCTTGTAGGTGTTCTCCTTCAGGATTAATAGATGCAAAATGCTGTTGCCTTTGTTAATATAGGAATTCGTGTAACTGGGAGATGGGTGTCATACTGACCTCATGCAGGCATTGCAAGGTTTAATTACAGACTCTACAGTGACTGAAGATTCCTACATGAAAGGTGCTATATAAGTGCAAAGTATTATTAGTATTTATTTGTATTACAGTCCCTAACTGAGCTCAGGGCCCTTTTGTGCAAGGTGCTGTACAAACATGTTAAGAGTCCCTGTCCATAAAGATTAGGCAAGTAGACAAAGGATGGAAAGGGAAACTGAGGCACTGAGCGGTGACATGATTTGCCTAAGCAGATCTAAGGCAGAGCCAGGACTGGAGCACAGGGCTGTTCTGCTCTATCCACTAAATCACATTGCTGCTCTGTTAGTAACTTGGTCCTGCAGATATGTAGGAGCAAGAGACCCCAGCAGCAGAGAGTCAGGATCAGAGCCATTTCCATCTTTTAGCTTTTCAGTTCATGCAACCGTCTTTATAACCATTAAAAAATTCAGAATGGGGGGGGGCGAAGGGGGAAGCAAATGATTTAGGGCCCAATCCGGCTACCACTGAGGTAAAGAGGAGTTTCAACAGGAACAGGCCGTGAAGGTACAATATTTCCAGATCTGACAGGGCGTTGCTAATTTCAGCAAGCACATCATACACTGTCACATGAAACCCAGTGACCAGTCTAGTAGCAGTCATATCCCCTTTCAATGGGAGCTGAGGCATTATTTAAAAATCAATAATATGACAGATTATCGATCCCCCATGCTAATTGCAGGGAGGCCGTCACAGGCATCCCAGGCTGCAGACTCTTTTCTTGGTCCCCCGGCTGTTTGCGATGGCTCCCTCTACCTATTGGGGGTGATAATTTAAGGGACTTTCCCATAAGGGGAGATTATCCTCTTGCCTCCTGCAACAGGGTGTCTGCCTCTGAAGCAGCTGGTAGTAGAGTCCAGGGAGGCCAGGCTCCTGCATTAGGCAGAGCCCTGCTTCGATCCAGCCTGTCACCTGCTGTGTTACTGGCAATCTAGCACGTTGTTACTGGCGGATCGGGAATCCCTCTACCGCAGGTAGTCGCGTCAAAACCTCTGCGTGCTGTGGAGGGGGCGGGGGCTGAAACCCAGCCCCACCCGTGTGTCAGTATCCCCTCGCTGACCTTGCCTTGGAAGCTGAAGCTGCAACCCAGCCAGTCTGGTATCTTTGCAAACAGGCTGGCGGGGCGGGAGGGAGGCGTGGTGTGTGGGGAGCAAGAGGCGGTTTCCTGCTTCCCAGTTCCGAACAGCTGGCGGGGTTTGAAAGGGTGCGTGTGTCAGCCCAGCGGAGCCAGCCCAGCCTCCGACCGAGGATCTCTGGACAAGGCGTCCCTGGCGTGCAGCGAGCGAGGCTGGGGCTGAGGCGATGGCTGCTGCCACCCGGGCCAGGGGAAGCTCCAGCTGAGCTGCGCCCGACTGACCCCGGCGGCGCGGCGCCCCGGGAGTTGCTCCGCGGAGGACCGGCTGGGCGCGTAGCGAGGCGGGAGCAGCCCGGGTGCATGCGGCAGGCGCC
>NC_133769.1:358516148-358619022 GCF_003597395.2 Chelonoidis abingdonii
GCCGGCGGGGCAGCCCGGGATGAGCGGCGGCGAAGTGGTGTGCGCCGGCTGGCTGCGCAAGTCGCCCCCGGAGAAGAAGTTGAGACGATATGTGAGTAGCCCACGGTGCCCGGGAGCGGGGGGGTGCCGGGCTGGGAGTGCCCCGGGGCAGGGCGCTCAGCTGGGAGCCGACCGGGGGCGGCTTGGATGCGGGACGTCGCAGGCTCCGGGCACCGCGGTGACCCCCAGGAGCTCCGGGCTTGGCAGCCGCAGGGCAGCCCGGGCCAGCCTGGGGCTGATCCTGGGCAGTGGGATGCTCAGCCCTGGGCAGGGTGGGGCCCTGTAGCGGAGCCGGCCAGTGACCAGTCCCGCCCCAGCCCCCCACCCCGAGAGGGACCCCTGGCCCGGGCTGTCCCGCCGCCCGAGGCAGTGCAGCGAGGCCCGCCCCAGCCTGGGGGCCGATGCTGGGCGGGACTGACCCTTTGCAGCTCCTCGCCGCGGACACCCGGCTCCTGGCTTCCCGGCAGGCGAGGAGCCTCCCCCGCCGCGTCCCAGCACCTGCCGCCCGGGCTGCAAACGCCCATGCAGGCGGCAGGGACTTGATCTGCTGTGCGTGCTGCCGCCCGGAGGCTGGCGGGCGGTGCGGACACTGGAGCTGCAGGGCTAGACACAGACCAGGTGGAGGCCGGTCCTGGGACACATTCGCGGGTCTCTCGGGGCCGGCAGCGGGGCGGGAGTGGCCGGAGCAGTGGCTGGGGCGAGGAGGGTGAGGGTGGGACCCGATCGTTGTGAAGCCTACAAGCGGGGCCCGGGGGCTGCCGAAAGCCGCCTAGGGCTCCAGTCCCAGGACAGCAGCTGCTCAGCTGGATGTCAATCGGGGCAGCGCCATTCAAGTCAAGGGAGCCCGGCTCCGGCAGGCGGCTTCATGCCAGACGAGGATCGCGCCCCAGTCGTTGCTAGGAGGGATGCAGGCAGCCGGGGTGGGGTGTGGATGAGGCTCTGAGATCAGAGTGAGCTGGAGTGTCCATTTTGGGGCTCCTGCTCCCCTTCCCCTAGGGGGCTGTGCCTCTGGGGAGTCCGGGACAAAGGAGGATTTAGAGCAGCTGGGAACCCCCCTCCTTGGGGGTAGGGGAAAGCACTGGCCATATAATAAGCACTACAGATGTGGATCTCTTGGCTCTTCCCACATCTTCTGCAGGCCAGGCCAGCCCCCACCCCTTACACATGCTGCAGAGCACAGCTCCATAGCTACAGACGGGATCCTGGACAGAGCCAAATTCTCTGCTGGTGTTAGTCCATGGAAGTCAGTGGAATTACATCAGCAGAGAACTTGGCCCACACCAAGTGCTGCAGATTATTATGTTGTCCACCAGGATGCCCTGACTGGTTAAAGAGACTCAAAACAGTGCCCACCCCCAGCAAAGGTGCTTGGTGTTTCTGTGCCTTGCACAAGGAAACCCATCTGAGCTCAGGCCCAGATTCTCAAAGGTATTTAGGCACATTAGTGTCTTTGCACCTACCAGAATGACTATACCCTCTGCAAGTGTTTGCTTCCAAGCTATGATCCTTCCAACCCGGTGGCTTTCAAGCATTACCAGAGACTCACCCGTCTGGAGTCCACCACTGGAACCAAAGAGGACTGAAGGATGAGGGGGTTACGTTTCCATCCTGTCTTCTTCAGGAGGCTGGGATTTATCCCTTGGTGAGGAAGCAGCCCTGGGAAAGGAACACACCAGCCAAAGGAACAAGGGTTAGTTTAGATACTTCACAGTGAACGGCTGAGTCCAGTTTAACTTTCTTCTTCCAGCGTTCACTGTCTCCTGCTACACGTGTGTGTTGTCTACACAGGAAAAAAAACCTGTTCTTAACTCCAGTTAGCTAACACATGCTAGCTAATTTAGGGTAGAATAGCACTGAAGACAAGGCAGCTTGGGTTAGCAGCTCCAGTTAAAGCCAATGCTAAAGCCTGCGGTTCAGCTCAAGCTGCTAACCCGAGTTAAAAGCAGACTTGCCGTGTCTTCACTACTATTTTAACCCGAGTTAAGAACACACCCTTTTTTGCAGTGTAGACATACTCTCTCCCTTCATTACCATTCACTCCTGTGTCTGTGCAAAAAGAGCGGCATCCTTTAAACTCTCCCTTATCTTTCTTTTTAAGAACGGCTCTGAACACCTTTGCCCTGAAGTGCAGCAATATTATATCTTGGTAGAACTGGTTTTATTTCCTAAGCTCTCCCCTTGTCATTAGTGTTAATTATTTAACGTTCGCCAAAGGCTTTGAAGACGTAAAGGGCTATCAAAGTGCTATCATTAGTCGTGGAGATCAAACAGTTCCTGTAAGTTGTAAAGAATCTGAACAGCAGATATGCCACATTCTGGACTTATTAAAATAAATCCCATTGCTTTGTGGTCTCCGCCTGAAGATGTCTCCGGACGGCACTAGTTTAACGGTGTGTCATCGCATGGCTCTGAACAGTGGGTGTGTGAAGCTGCTATCTTCTGACTCAGCAGACCCACTCCCTGGGTGAATTCAGAGTAAGATCTGCTGACTGTAGTGACAGAAATAAGTGTCCGCTGGCTTTTAGCTGTTCAGAGCCAGCGCAGTTTTGGGAGAGCAAAGTGGAATTCTAGTCTGCCTTGGGCTGCATCAGCAAAACGATTCCCTAGGCTCTTATTGCTTTCACCTGGCAAACATAAAGGACCATGGGTGTCACTGGGACTTACCTTGGGCTGCAGCTCCTTTAATTGCTTAAGCATCATAGCAAAGATATGAAAATAGGCAGATATTATTAGTCCCATTTTACAGAAGAGGGAACTGAGGGAATGACTCAAAATTAGCCAAGCAGTGAATGGATGCAGCTCCATAGATTTCATAGGTGCTGCATCTGTTTATGCTGGGGCTGCGATTAGAACTGCTTAGGTTCCTGTACCGTGCCTGTCACTGCAGTATGTCAGGATCAACCAGAGACAGTGTGATTTGCCCAAAGCCACTGAACAAATCCAGTGTCCCTGATTCCCAGTCCCATTCTCTAATCACTAGGCATGTTACTTTAGTCTTAATATATTTAAACAACTGGATTTTTTTACATTAGACTTCATTAAAAGACCAAACTCTTAGAACACAATGTATTTATTTCGGCTTTCAAGCAGCTGGACAGATTCATTTTCTGTAACGAGCAGTGGAGGCTGCCTTTAGGTTAATGGAGCAAAGCACTGTCCTCCTACAAAAATAAATTGCTAACTCTGAGTCACCAGTACCTTTAACTCATCAAATGTCATTAACTGTCCAATGAAAGAGCTCTCGCTTAGCCCTTGTGCTCTGGCATTCCAGCGAGAGCCAAGTAAATCTTTTAAATGCTGTGCACGCGGGTGTGAAATGCTGGAGGCTAACAATAAAGATTTGTGCATATAAGGGTGCCTTTCATCCAGCAAGATCCCACAGCACTTTGCAAACCACATACGTTTTAGAAAACACCTTACCCTCCCTTCGAAATGTAGCCATCTCTGGGGTGAAATGTCTTAGCTTTTAACATTGCACAGCAATGCTTCTCAATGTGTCAAAGATGGGATGTGATGAAGGAAGCTATAAACAAATGTCACTCAAGGGGATACCATGTTCCTGGAACTGGAAGTTAGACGTGGATTCTAGTCCTGTCTGTCACACTGGCTTGCCCAGTGTCATGCAGAGAGTCACTTTGGCCACAGTTAGCAAAAGTGGCCACTGTTTTGCCACTCTTGGGTGCCCATCTTGAAAGCCCTGAGCACTCTCAGCTCCCACTGAAATCCAGGCCTTCTGGCCCAGATTCTCAAAGGTATTTAGGTGCCTAGCTCTCATTGAAATTCATGAGTGTTAGGTGCTTCCATGGCTTTGTGGGTCTGGGCCTCTGTGTTTCCAGATGAGTGCCCAAAAGTCAACAACTGGCTTGGAAAACATTGGCCTTAGCTTTTTTTTTTTTTTTTTTTTTAATGCCTCCATTTTCCAACCTGGTCTGAAAGGTGTAGCCCAATCATGCATACTCAAGATCCTCACAAGGCAGGCACGAGATCAGCACCAAGTATCATAGTAAAGTCTATAGGAGACCGCCAGTGTGGGCGGGAATCTGAGGCTAACACCTATATTCTTGTACAGTGTGCTGTGGGCTCTGTAGTGAAAACAAGCGGGGAGGACCTCAGTTTTCCATCTCCTCAGGAGGACAACATCCCCAGCAACAGAGGTTCCCCCACTGCATTGGCGTCTGTACTGACTGAGAGGGAAGAGCGCCCCTATTGAATTAGCTGCATCGTTCCCGCTATTACTCCCATGACTTGCTCTTTGAATTCAAATCCTAGGAGGACCTCTCTGACCATGAGTTGCCATTAGCTGAGACTTGACTCGTTCAGGATTTGACTGTATTAACACAAGAAACTGTTCTGTAACGTTATTTTATTTTTATTGTCCAACATGATTAGAAACCCCCTAGAAGCGTGTCCCTTCCCTGGGTGTCTGGGTAGGGGCGTGCTGCTGAAGTGCAGTTAGGAGGTCTGGTGTTGCCTTGTGGAAAGTGGTGCCAAACAAAGATCCTGATCTCTCTAGATTCTGTGGCACTCTGGGTAAGGGGGCGGGTGCTAAACCCAGGGACCTATCCAGATTTCACCTTGTATGATTGCATAACCTCCCTTCAGATTCAGAGGAGTAATGATCTGCCTCTTCACACCCTGCCCGATAGCGTGGTACAGTGGTGCTGTGCATTGTCCAGAAGCTGCTGTTTCACTTGAGATGCAGCTGCCTTTCAGCAGTGGGGGATTTGATCCTTTGTGTGTTGTTTCTTTGTAAAGTGCTTTGAGAGCCCTTTGCAGAAAAGGTGCTGGATGAATCTAAAAATCCAGATCAGAAGTTACAGTTCCTGTCTCCTATCCTTTGTCTTGCCTATTAGCTCTTTGGGGAGGGACTGTGCCTTACTATGTGTTTATACAACGTTTAGCACAATCGGGATCTGATCTCAGCTGGGGTTGAAATCATAATGGTAAGAATCCTAACAATTTCAGGTCAGAGGGAGTGAAGATACAGTATGCAATTATAGAAGATCACTTAGCCACTCCTAAAGTTACTGTGTAATTCTGGGAGTAAACTCTCTCTTATCCTCCAAATCAGACCATTGCACTCCACCCTGCTTATCTTCATACTGCAGTGTTAATATCTGTGCTGGTTGGCTGAGCTGTCTATGTTTTAGCCAAAAATATGGGGCTTGAGTCTCCCCTGTCACTCAGTTCATTTCAGTGGACTTGCACTGGTGTAAATGGTAAATGAATCAGACCTTCAGTATGTAAAATGTGTAGCACAGGTCACTTCTGCACCAGGGGCACAGAGTCTCACCAGATCTCCAGTAAGAAAAGGACCTGTTCTTCCTTCCTGATGCAAGCACATGAAATAAATGGGAGTGTAACAGGCTGGCAGGGTTTTCCTGAGTCACTGCAACCTGCTAGCAGAGGTTGATCCTGCTAGGAAAGGGTTAAGTGGGTTCTGTTGACTCATTGAGGCAGGTGGCTCATTTATTTTCACCTGGATATGAGAGGT
Source organism: Chelonoidis abingdonii (assembly GCF_003597395.2). Lineage (NCBI taxonomy): Eukaryota > Metazoa > Chordata > Testudines > Testudinidae > Chelonoidis > Chelonoidis abingdonii. The sequence continues at coordinate 358,521,682 of NC_133769.1, forward strand.
GGGAGTGGCTCCCTGAAGAGAAGATCTAGGGTGTGGGCTGAGCAGCATTGAAGTAAGAAACTGGGGAGCAGCCATGCCTGGGAAGAACACTTTAGCTGAACTTGATGTTATTGTTAAGGAAAACAGTGAGCTGAGACTCTGCAGCTTTGGACTATGTTTCAGAGGAGGCTGGGGAAGGCACCTGCTTGCATAGAGCTATGCACTTGGGGAAAAACCTCTCCTGCCCCTAACTGTCCAGCGCAACACTAAGAAATGGGCATCTAGCAAAAGATACATTGCTTCAGGGCCTGGAGTCTTAATGGCTGCTCATGAAATTAGTGTTAGAGGTTGTAGTCTGCATGAAGGGGAATAGCAAAGGTTCCTGAGAGAGACCTCGGTGGATTCTTGCCAACATGTGACCTGACTGGTGGCCATTTAAACACATGTATGAAGTCCTCAGGCCCCGTGTAGGGCACCACAGATATTGTTGGCCAAACTCATCCCTGGTAGAAGAGATTCCAATACCATTGACGTTGACTGAGTGTCTCCTATGTCAGCTGTGAATTTGCACGTCTATATCCAAATCGCCCCTTATGAATATATGGTTGGGATCAGAATTCTGATCCATCAAGTGCTTCCAGCAGCAGCCAGCACTTGATGTTCCAGAGGAAGGAGGAACATACCTTTATTATCCTGTGTTAGAGCTGGAAAAGACCTATCCGGTCAGCAAACACAACTCCTCTACGAGCAGAGGAGTGTTCCTTATAGTGTCTGTGCTGCACCACACCAATGATGCAATGCAGTATGGAGATGTGATTCCCAAACTGGCCAGACAATGTGATGCACTAAAACTGGCTGTTCTGCTCCCTTCTTCTTCTACTTGTTGGTCATAAAAATACCAAGGCCTTTTTTATAGCCAGTCATAATATTTGACTGGGGAGGACTTAGGGTTATAGTCTTATTTCGTTGCATTGGAATTTACATCTATAACTCCCCATCCTTGGAGACCAGGAGTTATATTGGCTGAATTTACTGCACAATATGTATTTACCTCATGCTTTGGCTTTGGTAACGTTGGTTGAAAGAATTTTTCGCTCTCTATCAAGCCCGCACCATGACATCAGGACTGGCCCGTGTCCCTGGCAAAGTCCACTGTGGACATAAAAGATTGATGATGGCAAAATGTAAGTTGAACTTAAGAAAGACAAACAGCACTTAAGGAAAGTATAACAGGAAGCTGGATTAATTTTTCTTTGGAAGAGACCAGAAGTGATATTAAATGGCCTTTCACAAACAAATGTCACATGCAATGGGTGATGTAATGCTGTTTACTGGACCAAAGCAGATATTAGTGACTTAGATGCAGAGCAAATGTTACAAATTATTTATTTGTATTACTGGCATATAAGGGACTGTCAGGATTGGGGGTCCACAGTGCAAGGTGCTGTAGAAACACACAGTGACAGACCATCCCTGCCTTGGAGAGCTTACAGTCTAATGGACACAATAGATAAAAGACAAAGAAAGCATTACTTGCATCTGACGAAGTGGGTATTCACCCACGAAAGCTCATGTTTCAATATGTCTGTCAGTCTATAAAATGCCACAGGACTCTGTCACTTATTACTGCCTGTGAGAGACAGAGAGATCAACTGACTTGACCAAGGTCACACAAAGTTGTCTGTGGCAGAGCAGGGGATTGAACTTGGATCTCCTGGGTGCGAGCAGACTACAGTGTCTTAAACATAAGGCCGTCCTTCCTTTCTGAAGTCCTGCTGGTCATTTAAATCCCCCTTTAATAAAAGTAACCAATACTACTAAAAAGAACAAGAGTACGTGTGGCACCTTAGCGACCAATAAATTTATTTGAGCATAAGCTTTCGTGGGCTACAGCCCACTTCATCGGATGCATAGAATGGAACATATAGTGAGGAGATATATATACACATACAGAGAAAATGAAAAGGTGGGAGTAGTCCTACCAACTCTAGAGTATGTTCCATTCTATGCATCCGATGAAGTGGGCTGTAGCCCACGAAAGCTTATGCTCAAATAAATTTATTGGTCGCTAAGGTGCCACAAGTACTCCTGTTCTTTTTGCAGATACAGACTAACATGGCTGCGACTCTGAAACCAATACTACTAAGTCATTGCATCCAGAGATCTCAAAGCATTTTATAAAGGTGTGTAAGCACCATTCTCCCCATTTTACAGAGAGATGTATTACTTTCTCAAGGACACACGGTGTAGCGGTGGTGGTATTGAGTCCTAACTTAAGCCAGGTTACATTTTTTGGATAAAAAACTTTTCTGAGCAAAAGATGCAGATTCGGTGACACTACAATGTTTCATGAATTCATGTCGGTTTCACCAAATTATTTCAGTTGGGGAAAAAAATAAAAAAAATGTTGTATTTTAACATTTTCAAAATGTTTCTTTTTTTTTTTTTAGTTTGATACAAATTTTGTTTCAAAATTCTCTTTTTAAAATGGCCAGAATTGCAAATTAACTATTTCGATGGTGTCAAAATGAAACATTTTGTTTGACCTGAAATGATTTTTTTTTTTTTTTTATTGGAATTACCAGAGAACTGAAAAAGCTGTTATTTGCACAGCTGTAGTTCTTAGAAAGATGATGGAAAAAATTGGAAAGAGTTCAGAGAAAGAACATTCCTTATAGTGATCTAATCAAAGAACTCAATCCATTTAGTTTAACAAAGGCAAGGTTAAGGGGTGACTTGATTAGTTTCTAAGTACTGATACAGGGAACAAATATTTATTTGTGAGCTCTTCAATATGAGCAGAGAAAGGTGTAACACAAGCCAGTGGCTGGAAGTAGAAGCTAGACAAATTTAGATTGGAAATACAGCAAAAATGTTTACAAGTGCAAGTAATTAACCATTGGAACAATGGTGGTGATGGATTCTCCATCACTGACGAATTTTAAATCAATACTGGACGCCTTTCTTAAAAGATCTGCTCTATTTTAGGGAAGTTCTCTGGCCTCTGTTACACAGGAGGACAGGCTAGATCAGTGGTTACTGCAGCCTGCACCTCTTTAGTTCTTAAAATATGTTCTCGCACCCCTTATCAAAAATCGTTGAAGTAGGTCAGTTCTTTAAACCTAAATATATTTTTATTTGTATTACGGTAATCATTAAAAAATGTATGTTAATAAATACCTAAGTTTGATGAAACAAAGTAGTTTTACTTACGTGCCTGTGCTTAATTTGTGTTTTTGATGATTTACCTTCTAAAAAAATCTGGCATGTCTCGCACCTCCAAAAGGGTGTCTCCCACCCCCAGGGGGTGTGTGCACCCCAGGTTAAGAACCACTGGGCTAGATGATCACAATGGTCCCTTCTGGCCTTGGAATCTAAGAATCTAACTCGTAGGTCCCTGCTTGGTGTGCTAGAACACACAGCTCTTTCCTTCTACAGTTACCCTGACCCTGGCACATCTTCTAACTGTGCTTGCTAGATACCCACCCATTCCACCTCATCCCTCCTGCCTCTGCTATGGCATAAACCTGCTTTCCCCAAGACATCAGATGAGAAGGGGTTAAAACAAGCATCAGACACATGCTAGTGAATATTACACAGCACCGGGCTTTGGCTTTGTAATTTTATGGGATTTTAATTGCCGTATCGTCTGACACACCTTGAATATCACTTGGTGGAGAGGCGTCATATAAATACAGTCTGTTATTTCCTCATATGAAGCTGCAAACTAAGAGCCCATTCTGCAGCCTTAGCTGATCTCAATCGTGTTTATAAATGAAGTCATAGAATCATAGAATATCAGGGTTGGAAGGGACCTCAGGAGGTATCTAGTCCAACTAAAGCAGGACCAATTTCCAACTAAATCAACCCAGCCAGGGCTTTGTCAGGCCTGACCTTAAAAACCTCTAAGGAAGGAGATTCCACCACCTACCTAGGTAACCCATTCCAGTGCTTCACCACCCTCCTAGTGAAAAAGTTTTTTCTAATATCCAACTTAAACCTCCCCCACTGCAACTTGAGACCATTACTCCTTGTTCTGTCAACCTGTAAGCTTTGCTTGCCATTCAGACCCACAGTTTTGTGTCCACCTGTCTGTCAGCTTCTTGCACAGTTACCTCTCAATGGTGTATGTCCGTGGCCTCATTACCATGGGGTCTGAGCAACCTCATAAGCTTCAATAGATTTATCCTCACAATACCCTTGTGATATAGGGCAGTGCTATTACCCCTTGTATAGATGGGGAACTGAGGCGCAGAGAGACTAAGTGATCTGCCAAAGATCATACAGGGAGTCTATGGCAGAACAAGGAATGGAGCCCAAGACCCCTCAAGTCTTAGGCTTGTCCCCAACCACTGGACCACATCTGTGTTGTCTTCTACATATTCCACCCCACCACCAGGATGCATGTTGCCACCTCTCTGGGCTCATCTGCAAGGCTCATATCTATTTATATTTCAGTCCCTCTGAAAGACCCACTCCTGCATGGTACATACAGTGCATGCATGTAACTGGCTTGTGTATAAACTGCCCCTTATGCTCTGCTTCCCATAAGCTCTGTCTGTCTTCAGTTTATAAGCATCGCAGGGCAGGGACCATCCATGAATGTTCATACCCTTCACATCATGGACACTGCTGTAACCTTACTGTATCACCTAGAGGCCCCAGCAGAGATCAGGGCCCCATTCTGCTAGGTGCTGTACAAACAGATAAGAGACAGTCCCCACCCCATAGTGCTCACCCGAATAGACAAGACAGGGGCTATGAGGGGAAATAGATACACAGTCAGAGGAGGTGACCTTCATGCTCAAGGTCACCCATAGGTCCGTGCCAGAACTGGAAATACCTCTGATTAATTTAATAAAAAAGATTTATGGAAGAAAGACCCTATTCTTCTTCCACTGCATATCAGTGTCTAAATAAATCAATAACAGTTACAATAACTTTTTCCAGACACCAAGCAATACTTACAAGATAGCAGAATTAAAATAGGGGGAGGGCAATTTTGGGGATTGGCTTTTACAGCCTCCCATCCCAGCTGATGACTTGTCAGCTCTAGAAATCAGCTTATTTCCAAAACGCCATTTTGCACCATTATGTTAATATCACGCTGGGACTGGATGCATTTATGCAAAAGCTTTTTGAGGCAGAGCCCTGAAAACGTTGATGTAAAATGTTCCAGATCTCTTTATTTGCATGAAAGGAACATGCATGGTTGCTCTCTCTCATTTATTTATTAAATCTGTGCAGGACTTCATCTGGAGAGCATAATCAATAACTCTGATCATCTTGCTACAAAATGAAATTAGATCCCAATTGTCATTATAACTGTAAAAAGTAGCCAGTCTGCCACTGGGCAGAAGCATGAAAAGCCAGATAGAAGTGGTCATTGGTGTAATGGTCCCTTTCTTACTTTCCTCTTATAATTAAGTGGGTAGGTATAGGGGGAGGAATAGCTTTTTAAAACTGATGAACAATAATAATTTAAGGCCAAGAAGGACCATTAGATCATCCAGTCTGACTCCTGCATGACACAGGCTATAGATCATAGTATTAATTTGTACTGGGGCAGCACCAAGTTAAAAGACAGTCTCTGCCCCAGAAATCTTACAGTTTTTCGCTTGTCGAAGACTCTCTCCAAAGCAAGTGGCTGTATGTTATCTTTCAGCTGCACTTTCTGAGGCGGAGTGGAAAAGACGTGCCCTTTAAACAGGAACTGTTTAAATGCACATCTTGCTGTCTAGGCTGGACAAGGATGCCTTTTTCTCTGCGAGTAGCAATCTATGGGGGACTTTGTTTCTGGAGTTGCCCTTTTTTATATTTATCATATCTCCTTTCTTCAGGGTATTCAGCAGGTGTGTGATTTCACTGGACAACCTGGGAGCATCAAGGAATCTTTGTATCAGTCTGGTGGTTCTTTGCTTTTATTACACTAGTGCCTAGAAATGAATTTCTCTGTCCAAAATGTGGAATTTCTCACCTAGAATTACTCTCATCTAAGGCCTCAAATGGGAAGATTAATTCCTGGGCTGGGCTAGTGATAGGTTTCCTACAAATAAAATTGCCTTGGCTTTAAAGTCCAATACTGCAGGGCTAAAAACCAGAGCCAAGATTTAAACAATGGCTGCCTAAAGGAAGGCCCCAGGCCAAACCTTTCAGAAACGTCTAGTGAGTCTTTGGAAAAAGACGCTCTCTGAAAATGAGGCCCCTTTAAAGTGCCTTCACTTGGGCCCCTAAACAATCAACTCAGACATTATTTAGACTGTAAGATTGTTAGGGCAGGGACTACCTACATCTCTCTGCTTTTCAGTGCCCAGACAACAGAGCCCTATGGTAATAACCACGATTAATAATAATGATCATTAGTCACTTTTGAAAATCTTGTCCTAAGTTCTTATTGAGCCACCTGTTTTTTCCAAATTGCTGAAAACTCCACAGTTCCCACTCAACGGGAGATATGCCCAATTGGGAAGGGAAGGTTCCCTGAAGTTGTGGACTGTCCCTAGTTATGGCATCACCATTCATGAATAATGGGTGCCTCCCAAACAGGGGCAGCGCCAGGCACCAGCACCCCAAGCGTGTGCTTGGGGTGGCAAGCTGCGGTGGGCGCTCTGGCAGTCTGTGGAGGGTCAGCTAGTCCCACAGCTTCGGCGGACCTCCTGCAGGCTGCCGCCAAATTCGCGGGACCGGGAACCTCCCACAGGCAAGCCGCCGAAGGCAGCCTGCCTGCCATGCTTGGGGCGGCAAAACGCCTAGAGCTGCCCCTGCTCCCAAATTCATGCTGATCAGCCCTTTCTACCACGTGACTCCATCAGCTATCCCGTGTGTCTGTGGATACAAAAACCTCCCACACTGGTTGCACACTCCATGTTTAGGAACGATATCTAGCACAGTGTGGGGCATACATAATATTAATTATACATGCTCATTGCCAATGGAAAATAGATTAACTGCCTTCATTCTGTCAATATCACATACCGCTTGCAGCTTTCTGGCATTTTTCAGCTGTCTAGTATGGTCCGTAAATAACTCTCTCCATATGGAAAGCCTATAGGAATATATCATTTGCTTTAATTTAAGGGGGAAGAATCAATGATTTGAGGACCAGATGTCTTTTTTTCCCCCCTGCCATGTTCCTCACATACTCTTCACTGCACATAACGTCAGATCTGAGATTCCAGTGGGAAGAACATGTGACCACACTGCATAGAACTGTCAGTTGTTCAACGGGTCAGGGATCAGAGCTGTGATGTCAGGATATAAAGAAGTGAAGTTGGCGGCTGAACTTAGTCACCACCTCCAGTGCAGCTTTATAGTATCCAGAGCTATCAGCACACATGCAGACACTGGGTGCACTCTGACTGTGGCAGGGTTGAAGTTTGTAGAACCCTTATTTTGGGGGAGTGGGGGGCAGGGGCAACAAGCACAAACAGTGGAATACAAGGGCTGACTTTGAATACAGGTATATGTGGCTGCATTGTAGCCCTTGGAACCAACTGCCATTGCCTCACTGGGAAAGACAACACTGCTTACAGCTCAAATGTGTGTGGTGTGGTGGTATTCAGGGCCTGATCTAAAGCCCATCAAAGTCAATAGAAGGGCTTACACAGATTCCAGCGGTCTGGGGCTTATTTGTGTAGCAAAGGCAATGTGCGCAGCTGTACTTACAGACCATGTTGTTGGAAGAAAAACTCCTTGCCATCAGTATGGTATGTGGGGGTGGATCCTTGACACCAGTGTTTTTTTGGGAGAAGGGCGACAAGAATGATTAGGTGCATCGGAAAACTTTCTTGGGAAGAGAGATTGAAAGGATTGGGATGGTTTTCCTTAGAAAGGAGGAGACATGATAAAAGTACCTAAACTAATGAATGGTCTAGAGACAGTAGGTCAGGAACTTCGGTCTCATTACGCAAGAACAAAGGGACATTCCGTGAAATTGAAAGGTGGCAAATTCAAAGCCAATAAAAAAGAAAACACTTTCTTGCAAACTGTGTAATTAGTTTGTGAAACTCACTGCCACAGGATAAAGTGGAGGCCAAAAACTTAGCAAGATTCCAAGCAGGTTTAGACATTTGTTGATAACAAGAATATCCAGAGCTGGAATAACTGATTGTAACCAAGAAACTAAAACCCAAGGATGGGAAGGGAGATGAACCTTCATGTCTGAAGATCCTGCAGCAGCAGTGGGATTTGAAGATGGAGCTGAATGTAGAGGAAGGTTATTTGCAACTGCAGCTGCAGTCTCATTCTGTTCTTTGGTATGTAAAAAGAGACATCATGATGTGGCTTCTATTGTATATGTATACATTTATCGTATTAAAGAAAAAAACCTGTTTCACACACAATGACTCTAATATAACATGATTAATCTATTGTCCCTTGTGAATATGACCTAGCATGAGCAATGAACTCATTCCTAAAAATAAACATTTCTGTGCAGTGTTTTGAGGACCCACAACACTATTGTAAATACAAAGAGGTAGTTTTTGACATGTAAACCACTGCCCTTTATTGGACAGAATCAGAACTGCTCAGCTGAGGGTCATAGCCTCTGTACTGCTAGCAGCGAGTTTCCTTTTACTGCAGTGATCTGGCTGTGTGCTGTTGGATCAGGAAAAGCTGGGTTTGATCCCTGTTGCCACCATGGAGTTCTGAGTGGCTGCTATGCAGTGGCAACCATAATAGTGCTACCTGGCTGCTGACTTACTACCATATGTTGAAGTCTGGATAAGTGGAAAGCAGAACCCAGCTCGTAGTTAGATGATGTGATGTCCTGTGCCACAGTCAGACAGGAGAGGTGAAGGAAGCAGGATGAAAACACTCTTAAAAAAGAAATATTATAAATAGGATGTTTTTGGGGCCACTTGGAATGTCATATAGTTCATGGCTAACTTGTAAAGATGTATGGAATATTTTCACTGAGCGCATGTGACATCCTTCCTTCCTTCCTCGGGGAGTAGATTTCAGTCATGCTTCATCCATAGCCCTTTTTAAACTCACATTAGTTAAGAAAGCTAACTTGGGACCTTTCGTGTGAGGTGATACGCACCCTCAACTCCTAATGAGATTTGGCTGATTCAGCACCACTCAGAATTGGAGTCCCTAGAGATTTAGCCCTTGTAACAAAAAGCTGTAAAGTCTCTTCCTTGCATTTCTGTGTGTCTCCAGAACTCTCACTAACTGCAGGATCAGGCTCTCCTGTATGCCTAGGGTTGCCAACCTTCCAGGATTGTCTGGGAGTCTCCAGGAATTAAAAATTCATCTTTTAAATTAAAGATAATGTCATGTGATGAAACCTCCAGGGATTCATCCAACCAAAGTTGGCAACCCTAGCTGAGGCGGAGAGAGCTAAGCAGGTCTGACACATCTTATGTTCAGTTGCTGGGAAGTTTATATGCTCCCATCTCCGCTTTGGTGTTCCGCCACCAACTTCAACTCAACTGCAATTCAGACAGGCTACCAGAGTATACTCATCACCTTTATACACACAAAAAATACTATAGGTATGGCTGGTCAAAATTTTTCTATCAAAACTGTTTGTCTACAGAAAATTGGATTTTTAGCTAAATGAGATTTTTCACAGAAAGTGTCTGTTTTCACAGGAAAATTTATACTTTCCTTGATAAAACAAAAAATGCTGATTCAGAAATGCTGTCACACTATCTCATTGGAGTTGTAGTTTGGAGGCCTCATGCCCCCCACTCTCTAGGGTGTGGGTTCCCAGCCATACTACAGCTCCCATGATGCACTTTGGTGGCTCAACAAGAAGAGAGGAAGTAGTAGTCCAGCCAGGTAGCCTACCCCACAAAAGAGAATAAGAAGGATGAGTCACTCAAACTACAAATCTCATGAAGCACCGTGGCAGCATTTCTGAATTTAAATTTTCAGGTTTCAGACAGAAATTAAGGGGTGTGTGTGTGTTATTTATTAATTTTTCACTGAAAAGCTGAAATTTTCTGTGAGGGCATGGGATGGAGGAACAAAATTCATTCTCTGACCGGCTCTAACAATGGGATCTTTAATGGGCACATGTGACCAGGATGTGAGTTTTGCCCAAAAGATGTCTCAGTGCTCCTTAGCATGCCACGACATTGATCCAACACTGTCTCTAAGGAAAGAGCACTATCTGTTGGATCATTAGTATTGCAGGATCCCTTGTAAAGCACCTCCCAGAAGGTCTCCCGTGCAAGTAATCAGCAACCACATTTATGAATTGACAAATTCGCAGCCAAGGATCGTGTTAGCAGGGTTGCAGCCATCAGTGTTGCTGATGCCATAAACTTGTTACCAAAGACCTGATTTTCTCTCTGCCTCGTATCTAAACTGGCCCGTTCTGTGCTTGCTCATGGAGGTTAATGGTAAAGTGCTCAGTGAGGTTGAGCAATGGGTCTGCCCTCTTGCAGGAACTTTCTTGGAAAGGGAAACCTACGTGCAACAGGCTTATGACTTTCTACTTTACATTATGCCTCTTCGACAGCGTTGACTCTTGATTCCAAACCTTCATTGTTTTGATTGGATTCGGCCTGTGGTCAGAGTGCAGGGGCAGGGCCAAAAGACAGTGGAGGGGCTTTTTGTGTGTTTTTTCCCTCCCCCACTTCCCTCCCCAAGGGGTATAACAAATGATCATAATGGTCCCTTCTGACCTTAAAGTCTATGAGTCTATGAAATAACCGATTACTTTCCCTCTGAGCAGGGTGGATTGATCATCCTCTAGAGCTTTGCCAGCCTCACCTACATTACTGACCCTTTATGCCAGACGTTTGCCTCTTACCCTCTAATCCACCCTGTGTGTGTCTGGGAGAGCATGCACATGGGAATGGGGAAACCAAGGCCCAAAAGCCAGTGTTTTTCTAACCCCTCTTTCCAGGGCCGGCTTTAGGCTAATTCCACCAATTCCCCTGAATTGGGCCCTGCACCTAAGAGGGCCCCGCGCCCAGTGAGAATCTCTTCCCTAGCTAGAGGCGCCTTTTTAATTTTTACTCACCTGGTGGCACTCCGGGTCTTCGGCAGCACTTCTGTGGTGGGTCCTTTGCTTGTTCTGGGTCTTCGGCGGCACTTCAGCGGTGGGTCCTTCAGTGCCACCAAAGATCTGTAGCGAGTGAAGGACCCCCACCAAAGTGCCGCCGAAGACTCGGAGCACCGCCCGGTGAGTACAAGCCCCACGTGTTTTTTTTACGTGGTATTTTATTTTTTTTTGTCTTCTCTGCCGGGGCCCCATTGAAACTGTTCGAAGTGGGCCCCACATTTCCTAAAGCTGGCCCTGCCTCTTTCCCAGTGCAGTAAGTTGGCTCCCCAGGCCATTCTCATAAAAGATTGCCCCATTGCCCGATAACGCTGTCTTTCATCCTCAGCAAGTATTTAATTAGCAAAGAGAAATAAAGTTCCTGATTGGGACAGCCTGATCAGGCTGGATTCCAGAATCCACCGGAGAACAACTATCCTGATTTGGCAGCTAGAAATTAGGCTTTTCTCCCCTTGCTATAGCCCTCCTTTCTCTCTCCCTTGCCTCCACACGCATCTACAGGAAAGTGACTTCTCACGTGTGGCAAGATTGTCTCCTTTGCATGCAAACTACTATGCAGGGCAAGCACCTGTTCAGCGCTTAAGTAATAATGCTAAGAAGATCCGAATGCTCTCCCTTTACACTGTTGTCCCTTCTTACCCTCCCCTTGCAGTGGGATCGTGCGTTCCCATCCCTGTATGATACAACTCTGTTATTTAATGGACACATCTAGCCATTATTTAATCCTGCTGCATTTTTCTCTCCCTAGCCATTTACCATAGCACAATGTTTTCCTATTCAGAGTCAATGATCTCAACTTCCCAGCCCCAAACTCTACCTCTATTATTTCCCTTCAGCCTTTCTCTGATAATCTCAGGAGTTGTCTATTTAAAAAAACTAAAAAGTCCAATGATATCACATCTTTTAAATGCATTGATTGAGAGACCTTAGCATATCCCTTGGCTAGTCCTCTGTGTGTTTCCCCTCCCCCTCCCACCCCTCTATACAAAGCTTTACAGCAAAGACTGGATTGTTTTTTTTACTGTTTGTCTCTGTACTTCTTCTCCAGCTACACGTGTCATTAATACTCATCTTTCTACCTCGGTATTCCTGTCACCATAGCATTGTACAAATACTACCAAATTTACCCTGGCGCCATGGGTTAGGTAGTTATTATCTGGGCTCCTCTTGCTGCAGGACAATGACCCAAAAACTGACCTCTCATTTAAAGAAAATATTATGTTTCTAGCACTTGTGGTTGTAGAGAGAACTTCAAAAATGTGAACGAAGCAGTGCTGTCTGCAGAAAACCTGCTACGGTACCTCTGAGAGGTGTTGACCTGCCCCGTTCCTTTCAAGAGATTCTGCAATTGATAACAGCTTATCCCCATTTTACAGTTGGTGAATTGAGGCACAGGGAGATTGAATGACTTGCCCAGGAAGTTTATAGCAAAGCCAGGAATTTAACCCCAGATTACTTCAAGTTTCGTTCATTGCCTTAGCCAGAAGCCCAACCTTCATCCAGTCCTTCTAATGTCTGTCCTGGAATGATCCATCCTGAAGTCCTGTATCTGGAAAAGTTAGTTTTATGAGCCAAATTCACCCTAGTGTAGCTTCACTGAAGTCAAGCGGGTAATGCCAGGAATGAATTTGGCCTTGTGTGTGTGTTTAAAGGTTTCAATCTGATTGCCAGACAGGAAAATATGATGACTGGAAAGTCAATCACGCATGGGAAAGGATGGGGAAAGTGGAGCAGCTGGCAACAGTGTGTTCAGTCTAATGCTGGTGATGGGCTGCTGCCACATGGGACATATCAGCGGAGGGGGGCCAGTCCAAGATTTTGCATACTGCGCTGCATGTGTGTTTTGCTTGAGACTGCAGAAGCCTCGATTTAGCTGCATAATAAAAGTAAATCTGCTGCCGCTCTGTTTCAGTGCAGGGATATCCAGAACACTGTAGAATAGAGATGAATATATTTGTATGGTAGCTTGATGTTTTGGCCATTAGAGTGTTAGAGGCTGTTAAGGTAATTTACTGCAGGTTTGTGGTTGTAAATACATTTCCATTGTGACTAAGGATTCTAATAGATGTTAAGTCCTGCCATTAAGAGTGTGATGGAGCAAATTATGGGATGCACATTGTTTTGCCTTTATAAACTAGGCATTACAAAGGAAGGAAGGAGATTGGCTGATCAATCCAGTATAGCCGTATGGATTGGGACTCGTTCACCCATTTGCCCTTAGGTGTTCCAAGATGACGTGTACTTGATGGTAAGTGTAATATCCTTATCTTAAATGCACCCATTGGAAAAAACGTACATTGCCTGGAGAAGAGAAGAATGAGGGGGGACATGATAACAGTCTTCAAGTACATGAGCGGTTGTTACAAAGAGGAGGGTGATAAATTGTTCTTCTTATCCACTGAGGATAGGAGAAGAAACAATGGTTTTAAATTGCAGCAAGGGCAATTTAGGGTAGACATTAGGAAAAACTTCCTGAGGGTATGGCTACACTCACACTTTACAGCGCTGCAACTTTTGTGCTCAGGGCTGTGAAAAAACACCCCCCTGAGCGCTGCAAGATACAGCGCTGTAAAGCGTCAGTGTAATCAGGGCGGCAGTGCTGGGAGCATGGCTCCCAGCGCTGCAAGCTACACCCATAGAGGATGTGGTTTACATGCAGCGCTGGGAGAGCTCTCTCCCAGCGCTGCCGCTCCGACCACACTCACACTTCAGAGCGCTGGTGTAGCCATATCCTGAGTGTCAAGGTAGTTAATTACGGTACTAGAACACGTTACATAGAGAGGTTGTGGAATTTCTGTCACCGGAAGTTTGTAAGAGCAGGTTAGACAAACACCGGTCAGCCATGGTAGATAATACTTAGTCCTGCCTCAGGGCAGGGGACTAGACTAGATGACCCATTGAGGCTCCTTCCAGTCCTACATTTCTTTGAATGTTATTGATATTGCAGTAATGCCCAGAGGGCAAAAGTGCTCATGATTCGAGGTGGCATGGTCTAGTTTTCAGGGCAGCTGCCTGGGAGTGAGGAAACCTGGATTCTGCTCCTGGTTCTGACACTGATGTGGCCTTGAGCAAGTCACTTTGCCTTTCTGTGCCTCTGTTTTCCCCTTAGACCGTGAAAGGGCTGTCTCTTGTTACGTGTCTGCACAGCACCTAGCACAATGGGGCTCCTCTACAGGTCTCTGAAATACAAATGATAATACATGCTTGGACGCTTATCCAGCCTACCCAAAACTGAGCAGATCTCATGGAAATACCTCTCCTATGAGATTTCTATTATTTCCTGCTGGGCTGGAATTAGTGTCCTAACAGCCCCTCTCCTAGGATTTGGGCATTTCCTAGAACCCTGAAGCATTTGTAAATGAAAAATAATGATAGAAAAGCAGCCAACAGAACTTATTCAAACCTCAAAAAGGCTTTGATTTGTGTTTCAGGTGGTTTTGTGCTTTATTGTAGCTGGTTGACCCATCACTAGCGGCGGTGCTGATGTAACATGAGGTACTCATACATTTTTATCCTACCACTATTAAATAGAGAGTTTTGAACCAAAAGGCAACATGCAAATGCCCCTGAACGTTATGATCTGAGTCTGGTCTTCAAGGTTAGATCCTATTTCTTTAGTGGATGAAACAACCACTGTTCCAACTCCAAACACCCACCAAATGTCTGGAAAGTTTGGACCTGAACCAAACTCTTGTGTCTCAGGTCCACATCTGTTGTAAAGCTGCTGCTATCATTTCCTGAATGTAAATTTGACTTGCTACCTTTCAATAACTTCTGGCATGTTAGCAGGGATACCCGGGGAGATGGGGAGGAAGGGACAGTTTGCTCCAGGCCCCCCATTTGAGAGGACCCCAAACCAAGAACATAAGAACGGCCATACTGCATCAGACAAAAGGTCCATCTAGCCCAGTATCCTGTCTTCCGACAGTAGCCAGTGCCAGGTGCCCCAGAGCAAATGAACAGAACAGGTAGTCATCAAGTGATCCATTCCTTGTCGCCCAGCTTCTGGCAAACAGAGGCTAGGGACACCATCCCTGCCCATCCTGGCTAATAGCTAGTGATGGACTTATCCTCCAAGAACTTATCTAGTTCTTTTTTTGAACCCTGTTTTAGTCTTGGCCTTCACAACATCCTCTGGCAAGGAGTTCCACAGGTTGACTGTGTGTTGTGTGAAAAAATATTTGCTTTTGTTTGTTTTAAACCCGCTGCCTATTATTTCATTTGGTGACCCCTAGTACTTGTGTTATGAGAAGGAGTAAATAACTTTGATGCTGATTACTTTGTTTACACCAGTCATGATTTTATAGATCTCAATCATATCCCCTCTTAGTCATCTCTTTTCCAAGCTGAAAAGTCCCAATCTTATCAATCTCTCTTCATAAGGCAGCCATTCCATATCCTTAATCATTTTTGTTGCCCTTTTCTGAACCTTTTCCAATTCCAATATATCTTTTTTGAGATAGGGCAACCACATCTGCATGCAGTATTCAAGATGTGGGCATACCAGGATTTATATAGAGGCAATATGATATTTTCTGTCTTATTATCTATCCCTTTCTTAATGATTCCCAACATTCTGTTTGCTTTTTTGACTGCCTGCACATTGAGTGGATGTTTTCAGAGAACTATCCACAATGACTCCAAGATCTCTTTCTTGAGTGGTAACAGCTAATTTAGACCCCATCTCGTCTTTCACCACAATTTCTCCAGTGTTTATTCCCATTCAAGCTATATATCTATTTTAACTTGACTGGTGTGAGGTACCGTTGAAACAATACACCTCTACCCCGATATAACGTGACCCGATATAATACGAATTTGGATATAATGCGGTAAAGCAGCACTCCGGCGGATCAAAGCAAGTTTGATATAACACAGTTTCACCTATAACGCGATAAGATTTTTTGGCTCCCGAGGACAACGTTATATTGGGGTAGAGGTGTATCTTGAACACCACTATTTACCTCTCTCCATTCTGAAAACTGACCATTTATTCCTACCCTTTGTTTCCTATCTTTTAACCAGTTACCAGTCCATGATAGGACCTTCCCTCCTATCCCATGACAGCTAACTTTGCTTAAGATCCTTTGGTGAACGACCTTGTCAAAGGCTTTCAGAAAATCTAAATACACTATATCCACTGGATCCCCCTTGTCCACATGATTGTTGACCCCCTCAAAGAATTCTAGTAAATTGGTGAGGCATGATTTCCCTTTACAAAAACCATATGGACTTGTCCCCAACAAATTACGTTCCTCTATGTGTCTGAAAGTTTTGTTCTTTACTATAGTTTCAACCACTTTGTCTGGTACTGAAATCAGGCTTCATCATCATGTTCTGATTACACCTCTGACATTTAGGGCAGCAACGAAACTTCTCCACTCCTGTCTGTTTTTGGCAAGTCTTTCAATGGTTCCCCAGCTGTGCCCCAGGTTTTTCAGCTCAGCTTCCACAGCTCTTCGCTATGTTGTTTTCCAGCAGCCTCATTTTCACTTGCCTTCAGGTGTCCATCTTGTTGCTACTCTGGTGATAAAATCAGTTTCGATCCGAAGCACATGGCCAATCCATCTCCAATGTCTCCTGGCAATGAGGGTGCTCAGATCCTCTTGGCTGCACTGTGTCAATAGATCTTGGTTTGAGATTGTTCTGGGCCAAAAGATACAGAGGAATTTTCTGAGGCAGGTTGTATGGAATGTAGACAGTTTGGACATGTCATACTTGCTCATTCCCCAGCATTCTGCACTATAAAGTAGTGTTGAAAGTATGCAGCTTGGATCAAACTTGAGTTTGGTTTTGTATGTTGATGATTTCCAGACTGTATTTAAGCTCCTGAAGGTGTTCCTGGCTTTATTGATTGTGTCCTGGGTTGTTTCACTGTCCTGGCTGATGGTGCTGTCCAAGTATGTGAATATTTCTACATTGGTGACAACGTGATCCTCTATCCCTACTGGTGATGGTGAGGCAATATTAAAGGTCATGATATCTGTCTTCTTATGGTTGATTTTCAGTTCAATTTCCTGGCTGAATGCGTTGAGTCGAGTTGTTTTTTCTTGTATATGGTGTTGGGTATGTGATAGGAGAGCGAGATCACCTATGAAGTCCAGGTCTTCAAGGGATGAGAAGGGTGTCCATTAATGTCTCTTGGCATGGCTTCTGTTGTATGCCACATTAACCAGTCAATGGCAATGTTGAAGGGGATGGCAGACATGGCATACCCCGGATGTACTCCTGTTTTGACTTCAAAACTTAGCTCACTGTGATCAACACTGCATGTAAAGTTGAAATAGAAGCTTTTGATTATGTTGATTATATGGAAAGGAATTCCATATGCCTGCAGAATGCGCCACAGGCTGGTCCTGTTAATGCTATCAAAAGCCTTCTCAAAGTCTATGAAATTTATGTAGAGTTGCCATTGCATTCTAAGCACTGTTCTATTATGTTTCGTAGAGTGAAGATCTAGTCTGTGCATCCGCGCCCTTTCCGAAAACCGGCTTGCTCTTTTCTGAGAATGCTATCAACTGCCTCTGATATACACTGAACTGTGATCTTACACAATGCTTTGCTTGGCACAGATATAAGTGTGATACCACGCCAGTTATTACAATCACTGAGAGTTCTTTTCTTTGGTATCTTCACTATAATCCCATTGGTCCACTCATCTGGCACTTTTTCCCTTTCCCGGACTGATGTAAATAGAGGGGCCAGGATAGATATTGCTAACTCAGGATTTACCTTGGACAATTCTGCATTCAAGTTATCTTTGCCAGGAGCTTTCCCATTTTTTAAGAATTTGATGGCCTTACTGGTAGTTTAGCAGGCTTCCTGCTGCTGATGTATTAAAAAAATTGCTATTTCTTTTTGAGTCATTGGCTAGCTGTTCTTCAAATTCTTTTTTGGCCTGCCTAAATATATTTTTACACTTCATTTGCCAGAGATTAAGCTCCTTTCTATTTTCCTCCTTAGGATTTAACTTCCACTTTTTAAAAGATGCCTTTTTGCCTCTCACTGCTTCTCTTACTTTGCTGTTTAGCCACCGTGGCTCTTTTTTGGTTCTCTTACTATGTTTTTAAATTTGGGGTATACATTTAAGTTGAACCTCTAAGAAGTTTCCATGCAGCTTGCAGGGATTTTACTTTTGGTGCTGTACCTTTTAATTTCTGTTTCACTAACCTTCTCATTTTTGTGTAGTTTCCCTTTCTGAAATTAAATACTACAGTGTTGGGCCTCTGTGGTGTTTTCCCTGCCACAGGGATGTTAAAATTAATTATATTATCATCACTATTACCAAGCAGTCCAGCTATATTCACCTCTTGAACCTGATCCTGTGCTCCCCTTAGGACTAAATCAAGAATTGCCTCTCCTCTTGTGGGTTCCAGGACTAGCTGCTCCAAGAAGCAGTCATTTAAGGTGTCAAGAAACTTTATCTATGCATCCTGTCCTGAGGTGGCCTGTACCCAGTCAATATGGGGATAGCTGAAATCCCCCATTATTATTGAGTTATTTATTTTAATAGTCTCTCTAATCTCCCTGAGCATTTCACAGTCACTATCACCGTCCTGGTCAGGTGGTCAGTAATATATCCCTACTGCTATATTCTTATTATTTGAGCATGGAATTACTATCCAGAGAGATTCTGTGGTACAGTTTGGTTCATTTAAGATCTTTACTTCATTGGATTCTATGCTTTCTTTCGCATACAGTCCCATTCTCTCACCAATGCGACCTGTTCTGTCCTTCTAATATATTTTGCACCCTGATATTACTGTGCCCCATTGATTATCCTCATTCTACCAAGTTTCTGTGATGCCTATTATATCAACATCCTCATTTAATAGGAGGCACTCTAGTTCACCCATCTTATTATTTAGCATTTGTATATAAGAACTTTAAAAACTTGTCGCTTTTCAGCTGTCTCCCATTACATGATGTAATTGAATGAGACTTTTTTTCATTTGACTGTTTCTCATCAGATCCTATCAGTATTTTATCATCTTCCATCCTCTCCTCCCTACTAGGACATAGAGAATCTTCATTAGTAGATCCTCCCCCAAGGAATCTCTGCCCAAACCACATGCTCCTCCGCACCTGTTGGCTTTCCCCCAGCCTTTAGTTTAAAAACTGCTCTGCGACCTTTTTAATGTTAAGTGCCAGCAATCTGGTTCCATTTTGGTTTAGGTGGAGCCCATCCTTCCTGTGTAGGCTCCCCCTTTCCCAAAAGTTTCCCCCGTTTCTAAGAAATCTAAACTCCTCCTCCCTACACCATCATCTCATCCACACATTGAGACCCTGAAGTTATGCCTGTCTAACTGGCCTGGCGTGTGGAACTGGAAGCATTGCAGAGAATGCTACCATGGAGGTCCTGGACTTCAATCTCTTACCTAGCAACCTAAATGTGGCCTCCAGGACCTCTCTCCTATCCTTCCCTATGTAATTGGTAGCTACATGTACCATGACCACAGGCTTCTCCCCAGCACTACACAGAAGTCTATCTAGATGTCTCAAGAGATTTGCAACCTTTGCACCAGGCAGGCAAGTCATCATGTGGTTCTCCCAGTCATCACAAACCCAACTATTTATGTTAGTAATGGGCAATTTGATCATTAGAAATACCTGTCTCTTCCTAATAACTGGAGTTCTCTTCTCCCGAAGAGGTATCCTCAGTGTGAGAGGTTACCACAACATCATCTGGAAGGAGGGTCCCAACTATGGGATTGTTTCCCTTTGCTCCAGTTGGATGTTCTTCTTCCCTGAGACTTTCATCTTCCTCAACAGCACAGAGGCTGTCAGACCAGGGCTGGGACCATTCTACCATGTCCCTTAAAGTCTCATCTATGTACTTCTCGGTCTCCCTTCGCTCCTCCAGTTCAGCTACTCTGGTCTCCAAAGCCTGTACACGGTCTCTGAGGGCCAGGAGCTCCTTGCACCGAATGCACACGTACACCACCTGCCCATAGGGCAGGTAATCACACATGCTACATTGGATGCAGTGCTGGAGTATTGCAACCTGGCTTGCATGCTACATTGGATGCAGTGCCACTCGGGTTTGTCCTGCCAGCTCCTCTGTCATGATGGAGGAGTGACCAGGTCAAACCTGAATGTCTTTGTGAAGCTGCACACAGGTCACAATGCCTAGAGCGGGAAGCCAGGCCAGCTCCATAGGATGGGACTCACCAGTGCTGGATGAGTTTGGGGTGAAATTGCTCTCTAAGTCTCCTACCCCCTGGACATCTCCTGAATCATAATTTTTTAGAAGTGTAGGAGAATCTCAATTTCAGAGTTTTCCCACCCTCCCTCCCCCCAAAAGCCTCTGTACGGCCCTGTGTATTAGAGATCTTCGACAAAAGTCGCTGGTGATGCCATCTGTTGAATCTGAGAGCCTTTAATCAGAAGTTGTGCCTCTCTCAGGTGATTCTAAAGGTAGTGGGTTCTGAGCTCAGAAGGAAAGGCGAATCATTCTCTAATTCTCACTCTGTGTAGGCTGTCTTCCATTTTGTTTCCTTGGGGTTTTTTAATGTGCTTGGCTTTCCATTTCTCATCTCCTGTATGGTTCATGTCCTAGTTTTAGCTTTCACACTCTTGTCATCAGGAATCTAGATTTCCTGGTGTGAAAAAAACACACTGATTTGAGGTTCAAGGTCAGAAGATTATTGTATTTTATCTGCTAGGGTCTAGGAAGTGTAGTTGCTTTACAGGTCTCCACACTAGTTCACTGCAGGGTATGTTGTGCTAGTAGCACAGAATGGTGTTTAACAGTTCTGTTACTTATACTGCATTATCACGTAGAGGCCCCGACCTAAATCAGTGTCTGACTGCGCATCTGCTTAGTCAGAAACAGCTGCTGCCCAAAGACTTTACAATCCAAATAGGTGAGACAGGCGAAAGGATTATTATCGACATTTTACAGCTTAAATGACTAACCCAAGGTCACACACTTGTCTGCACATATAGCGCTAAGGTGGCACAGCTGCACCGGTGCCGCGCTTTAGTGAAGACACTGCTACGCCTATGGGAGAGCTTCTCCAGTCGGCACAGTTAATCCACCTCCCCCGAGAGGCAGCAGCTCTGTCAGCGGGAGGAGCTCTCCCTAGTCCTGTCTACACGGAGGGGCTAGGTTGGTATAAATGCATCGCTCAGGGGTGTGGATATTTCATGCTCCTGAGTGACCTATACAAGTCCGTAGCGTAGCTCTGGCCTCAGTCTGTGCCCTGTCTGAATCCACATTTGCTAAATCTTTGTCTAGTGCCTTAACCACAAGACCATCCTTCCACTCCGAATGGCTTCTCTGTCTGATGCCCCTCCTAGGTATTCACCATGTACTGTAGGTGTTCTCCACCCCTCCTTTGCATTCCAAAGATACATGTTAGTGATAGAAGTACAGGAACAAAGAATACTTTCCACTTTTCCTAATTTTCCGTTATCTGCTCTGCTCTGAGCAGCATTTTTCCTACCATTTGGATCTATCTGTTTTGTTTACTAGGCCTGGAAAGCTTTGGTAAAATATTACATCTTCAGGCTATAAGGGAAGGTTGGGGGTGGGGGGCTGTTTATTTTGGTGTTGTAGTTCTGTGAAAGAAAATCTTTTTTTTTTTTTTGCCAATGTAAACAAAGTCTACCCCGTCTCCTCTGCGGTAGCTCAAGATGCCACCCACACCCAGTCTCACTGTGGAATGTAGACACAATTATTCCAACAGTAGCAACTCCCACAGGGATTATCCTTGGTTGACTTCTCTGTGATCATCTTAAAACAAAACAAACATTGGTTGTTTTTCTTGTGCTTTTCTAATGTTCTGCTAATGTAAGGCCGGGTACTGAAGGACTTACTCAGGCAGAGCTCCCACTGAAGTCAATGAGAGTTTTGCAATTTGGTATTTCTGTGGTGCCTAACAAGGGCCAGGTAAAACACTGGCAAAGATACTGGGCTTTGCTCCATTGATGTGATTATTTAATTATAGCCATGCCTATCTTTTACCATGAGTGGCTCATACTGGTTAAAGAGATGCTCTAGCATGACATTCAGATCCAGGTATGAATTTCCCTAAATTCAGGGTGTCTGGAAACAGGGTTGTGGTTCAGGTATATCTCTCTAATTTGAAGCTCCTCCTAACTACTGCTTTTATCTCTTACCCTCTCCCCAAGGCCCACCTTGGCTGTAACACCTTTAAGAAATCAGCAACTTTGTGACGGAGTCCCGAGACCTTGGTTCTGTTCCTACTGGCATGAGCTCAATGTGTGACTCCAGGAAAGTCATTTAAGTGCTTTCTTTTTTGTTGTCTCTATATGTAAAATGCTGAAGCAGGGTGAGATCCTACGATTGAAAGAGCTATCTAGGTGCACAACGTTATTATTTGCTGGGACTCTGCAGTCAGTCAACATTCTTCAGAAATTCCCAGTGAGTGTTCAGATTCGAGTAATGGGGCTTCACGACCCTTTATTCAAACCTATCCTGCCTGGAATCTTTTTTGTCAGTGGAGGCTTTCTGAGAGCAGGTGTTACAGCCTGCTCCTGGCTCCACGGTTGTTAGAACATGCAGTAAACTTTCTGCAGAGCTCAGTGAGGTCATAGTCATTAAGTTAAACTGAATTTCGTCGCATTCCTGACTCTAGAGGGTAAATGCAGCAACTGAAACAGCTATAGCAGTGACACTGAGGCCTCAGCCTTTCTGTCCTAGTGAAAACAGTTAGGAGTGGAGATAGACCCCAAACACAAACATGACCTTTCTCTACGAGGATTTAGTTCTGAACTTTGCTGTGCTCATTGGTACTGTGGCAAATTGCCGGTACTGTTTCTGTGGTCTCGCGCTTTCTCTTCTCTGGGTAGGTTCAGGCAATATTGCTTTGCCTCTGAACCAGTTCTTAATCACTCCCCTAGGGTCCTTGGAGGAGGGGAGTGGAGAGGGAGGGACCTGGGCCGCCCTCTACTCCAGGTCCCACCCAGGGGCCCTTGGGGTTGTGGTGAACCACTGGACTTAGCGTTTCTTCCCCTTGGTAGGTCATTCCCTTCCTCTTTACCCTACGCTTAAGCGTGTCGCACCGTCTCTTCGTATACAGAGACCTGGTGTCGCACCCTCCTCAGCGTCTCTTACTGTTGGGACCTGCGCCAATCGCACCGCAGCACTCTCCAAACCTTCTAGATTTCTCTCTGGACAAACTGCTTTCTCTTCTGCAACATCTGCAGCTCATGCTTGCCAATCCAAGCCCTTTCTCCTTCAACTACCACCCCTGGTCTGGCTGAAGCAGGGGTTTAATTCCTGCTGGAGTCAGGTGCTCTAACTGGGTCAGGTGCTCTAATTTGGCCACAGCTGTTCTAGTTAATCTAAAGCAAACCTTCCTCCCTTGGCAGGGAATAAGGCCCCCTGCTAACACTCTTATGCTGCCCTCTGGCCATGCTGTATCACAGTACATATAACAGGTTGGGTCAGAACAACCTCCAGCTGTGGAGAAGGGTGAGGACTGGATCCTCAGCTGCTATAAACTGGCTTAGCTCCATTGAAGTCAGTGGAGCATCATAAACTTACACCCCTGCTGAGCAGCTGTCCCAAGGTCCTGAATCCATTTCCTTCCTACCCCCAGGTTGCTATACAAAAGACTAGCTGAGACACCATCTCCGCGGTGCATGCGGATGCAGTCACCTAGTGTGGGATCTGTCGCCTATCTGCCACCCACCCATGGAAATATTTTGGGCTTGATATGAGTAAAGAAGCAGACTCAGCAATAACAGTAATATTAACGAATGAAATCAAGAGCATCACTGTTTAATTAGGAACTCTTGTTAATTTTGGGCTAAAGTCATGGGGACTTGATGGTTGCGTTGCTGCCTTTAGCATTGGTCATCCTTTCTTTGGGAAAGGAAAAAGCTTTCCCTCTTAAGCAAGTGGCAGACACTGACTCAGTCACTTTAACGTACCCTCTCTACACATAGGCACATCATACATCATCTGAAAGCTTATTATGTCTACTTTAAGATGAAGTACAATGTGGAGCTGTCAAGTGGTGATGTTACCATAGAAACAGGGATAAACAATTATACCATCAACACATTAAAATGCCACTTTGAAATATTTGCATTAGTTTCTGTTAGTTTAATGACTCCATGTATTATTTCAAGGCATCAGTTTGGATTTCTTTCTGATCTTAAAACATCATAACAATCCAAAGGATAAAATAAAATTTTGTACAGGTATGATTGCAATGTAATAACACTGGTGACATTTCTAGTCAACATCATTATCATTTTGTTCTTCCTTATGATTTCTGTCAAGAGTGCCTGGGTTACCACAGTCTTCATTGTCTTGGCACGTACATAGTTCTGTGCAGGGAAGATTGTTCTGACTACAGGCATAGATGGACTGTGCAGTGACCCTATTGGTACAGGCACAAATAAGGTCTTGTAGAACTCAGATGTGATTGGGCCCTTGAGGAATACAGGAAATAGTTCATTGTCCACATTTTTCCATCATCTGTGTTGCAATGGTGATCCAATATCTGGTTTACCTATATGCAAAGACCTCCAAATCGTTGTTTGCCAAGATGGCTATTTTACCTCCTCTTCAAAACTATCCTCATATGGTGGGAATTTGGCCAGTGACTTGTTCTTTCTTATGGCTAGATTGAGGTGCAAGCAATTTGGGTCTCGGTGGTCTCCTTTTGTTTCTCACTCCAGTCATACAGCACTGCAACCAACTTCCTAGCTGCAGAAATTGCAGCTTGTCCATCTCTCTCTCCCAGTTTGGCAAGCTCTCTGGAGCAGTAAGCTCCCTTTGTTTTGACAACATTAAACACAGATTTTTCCCCAATACCAAATCAAGATGGCCCAGAGATACATCCTGTTAACCGGTATACAGCAAGAAGTATGTTGCAGAAGTCAGGAGTGAGTGCATCACAAATTGCATGCATGAGTATGAAGCAATGCTTGGTGCTGCTAATGTTGCCTGTTTCAATCCACATGTTATCTATGTGTTCCATTATTGGAAAGCAAGGATCCAAACATCTGTATCAAATGACCTAATCACTATGGTTCCTTTGACACCAAGAGATTCAAAAGCCATATTCAAGTATCAAAGGGGTAGCCGTGTTAGTCTGGATCTGTAAAAGCAGCAAAGAATCCTGTGGCATCTTATAGACTAACAGACGTTTTGGAGCATGAGCTTTCGTGGGTGAATACCGACTTCGTCAGATGCAAAGCCATATTGGTGCACACAGCATTCAGAAGCTTCCTTGTGTAGCTTCCTCTTGAGTAGTGTACTAGTTTTGGGTTTCTTCAACACCTCTAATGGTGATGGACTTTGCTACTTCGCCACTGAAAAAGTCTTCAGCAAGGACTTTGTGTTGGGTACACTTCTTTACTCAGGTGCATTTTGAACCATATATTCACAGAGGAATTTTACAAGTGACTGCATATTGGATGCTGCAGTTAGAAACTTTTTCCATGGAGGCAAAAGGTGTCCATCAATCACCTGGTATTTCTTGAATCCAGCCTTAGATCCTTTCCAGCGCTGTCTGTCTGCAGTTTTCACAGTTACTGTTGTCATATCCATCAAAGACTTCAGTTACAGAATTAGCTTTGTCAAATCCTTTCAGGACCTGCCTCAAGTACTCAGCAACCAATCCATTTAATGCGTGGAATTTGTCACCAGCCTTCATTTTTGTGATGGCCATGGCATCTCTGATGTACAGGGTGGTTTCTTCGTTGCATGCCCTTAGCTCATGGATTCTTGATCTTCCAGCTGATCCCCCTAATTTGGCTTTGTCTGTTCTTCTCATTGTTCCTCTTCCATATTGATGGAACAGAGGTGCAGGTCCTCTTGGGTGATTAAGCACAGTTTCCATTGAAACATCATCTCTGCTTCTTGATAAGGCTGGGGCTCTGTGGAAAACAGTTTCTGGATGGATAGCTGCTGTGATTGTCCCTCTCTGGCCAAACTTAAATTGGGTCTTATTGGCCATGACAGCAAATGTTTCGATGCTGGATTTTTTCACTGGTCTGAAGAAGTTATGTGTCTCTTCAAAATCAAAAGTGCCTCTCACATATCTCTCCATTGTTCTTCACTAACATCTGCTATTTTCAGTGGAGACTCCTGTAAATCTGATGTTACATGCAGTCATGTTGACAAGCACCTCTCGTGATTGACTCAAATGAGTTTGCCTTATTGTTGATGACGTGACTGGCAAGAGCTGTAACATGTTCTTCATCCCTTGTCCACACAGAGGCAAAGACTTGTTTGTGGACTTTTGTCTCCACTACTTCTTGTTAAGCCACCTCTTTCTCTCATAACTGTTGCGTATTCACTCAGGACACGTCTTGTGAGGGTCCATCAGACAAGGGCTGGCTTCTTTCTGGTCAGTCCTACAATCCCACTTTTGTCCTTTTGAGCCTTGGGCTATAAAAGCAGGTCTGCATGATGAACTCTGATCAAATTCAAAACCTGTTTTCTTTCCTGGGTTCAGTACAACTCTGACATATGCTAAATTCGACTTGCTTGTGTATTTCTGAAAGCAACCCCTATTAGAGCACTGGTAGCACATCATCTAAATGAGAAAACTCATCCAGTCAATGCCAATTCAATTAATCACTCATTGCATCTGCTGACAGAATCACAGAGTTCTGTCTGGCAGTGGTGGCTTTTGATAATTTTCCATTCTTTTGATATTTATTTTTTTAAAACAAATTATCCATTTTTCAGAGTTTGTGGAAAGTCTTTTTCTCTTTGATGTAAGGTTTATGTCTTCTGTCTTCATATACTTGTAACTTCCTTGTAGAGGTAAAATTCCCAAAGTATATTGTTAGCACCACTATCACCATTTTTCATTTAGTGCAATATATAGACTTGTGCTAAATAGATATAAATTAGATCTATATGTTAGTATCAAAATTGCCATTTTTTTAGAGAGCACTTTGATTGAAACCTAGCATGAAGCAGTGTATTGTAATCTTTAATATTAACCTGTGTGTGTAACTGAATTAAAAAGCTAGTTTCTAAAATATTTCAAAGGCAAGTACTGCATGCATAGACAATTACAAATTAAAACCTACCAGGCAGACTAGATGTTACCATTGTATGTACAAAAGCTTATAAATGGAGAAGAAATTCACATCCAGTATGGGCATGCAACCTTCTGTGTGAGACTGACCTGGTCAGCAAATATCAACTGAAAATATAGAAAACTATTGTAATCGCTTGTAAGAATTTGCAATGTGAAAACATTTCATGCTAATATCGCAAAATATTGATATTTGCCATTTTGGCCACATGCTAAACAGCTTCATCATTTCTGAGGGGAAACAAATACGTGCCCATGCACAACCAATAAAAATCTGTTAAAATATTGTTGTTTGGCAGCTTTGACCAATAAACACAACATTAAGGTGTTGAAATTAACATAAACAGTAAAAACTGTACTCGTAGTCTTGTTGCAGTGTTTCTGGAACTGTGCAAAATGTGACACTTGCATTTTGGGTGCTATTGTTTCATCTCACCTACAGGCTTACATCACCATGCAACAGCTCCACACCTAATCTCATCTAAACATACATAAAATTAGCTTTCAAATGATGTATGGTGTGGGGGTATGTAGGCTGCATATCTTAAACTCCAAAAATATGGCCCTTTTTTGAGAATTGCTGTATGCCTGTCTCCTTAAAATCTTTTCCCAAAACCCATGTGCTCCATACTCCCTACCGGCTATAGTGCCCACACAACAGTTACATCTACTGGACCTATGTATACATCAAGTTCTCCAGAGTAGAGACTTCATTTGGTGTTGTTTTTGCATAATTCTCCATAGAAATCACCATGTCCTCCTACAACACTGTGGAAATAATAACATATGTCTTCCCGTACTGATGCAATGTCATTGGGTTGTGCCAAATAAATTGCCATTTCTGATTTCATCCTGCAAGTGGGCCAAATCCACCCTGACTTAAACATACATGGGGATTTCATGGGATGTGCAGCAGGGAGAAGGCCAGCTCTAGATGTTCTCCAGACAACCCTCTGAAATTCAGAACTGGCCCAGGAAATTCAGGCTAGATGGCAATTTTACAGGTATCCAACATGATACAAAGCTAAGGTGGGATTTGTTTTATTGTTGCATTAAGTCAGGGGTCCCGAACGCGTGGTGCCTGTGGGTGCCATGGCTCCCGCCAGGGCACCTAAGTGCGCCCGTGTACAGGCCGGCAGACGAGCATCCGCCGAAATGCCACCAACAAGCTGCGTCATCCAGAGATGTCGCTGCCAAAATGCTGCTGATTTTCAGCAGTATTTCAGAGGCGATACCTCTGAATGATGCTGCTTGTCAGTGGCATTTCGGTAGTGATGCCTGTTGATGTTGACGGAATTTCGGCAGATGTGCATCCACTGCCACGGTCCTCCATGGCTCGCAGACTGGCGCCCGCCAGACAGAAAAGGTTGGGAATCACTGCATTAAGTAATTTTGTTCAACGGCAGAAGACATACAAAGGTAACTGAAAGAATCCATCAGTAAAAAGTAATGGACACAAACACAGACAGCACTGAATGTAGAATAGGCTGTATGTGCTCCTAAGTGAAATCCCCAGTCAATAGTTAATTAGCGCAGAACGTACACGTTGTCCCAAATTCTGAACTGGAGAATAGAAAGGAATAACTTTAGACAACAACAGACACTAGTCTTACCCAGACGGGTGTATTGGACAGTTGGGAGTCACTTAGATGGCCTTTAAGGATTTATTTTTGACATTAGGAGTGCCTGCTTTTCAGACTTGCAAGCTGGAAATATGTTTAATCAATATCTGCTTGAGGCTCTAACCCTGGCTCCACTGTTTGTGGGTGTGATTGATGTACATTGTGTTGTATGGGAATCATTTCCAAGTGATGGCTCACAAATGTTAATCTTCATGGGGTATGTGTGGAGGGGAAAATTTACGGTTCCCCAGCCTATGCAGTCTGGATGAAATTCACCACTTGGTCCCACGTCAGCCTTATTTTCAGAACATAAGTGGGATGTAAGTGGCGTCTAAGCTTCACGCTGACTCAATGCACAGGGATGAATTTCACCTTCTGTGTTTTAAGTTAAAAGCAAAAAATGAACTCTTGTTGTTTCTGAAGGTCAGCTGAGACCTGGTGAGCTGGTGGATTAGGACAGTTCTGAATTACTTCTAATTACATAACAAATTACTCTGATTCCTAAAATGGCAGCACCTCTTAGATTTCCGTGTGTTACAAATACATTCATGCTTGCTAGGTGAGAATATCTGAGTGAGAGATTCATACGTTTTTAGAAGTGCCCATTAGACCACCTAGCTTGACCTCAACTTATTAATCAGTGTTTTTGATTCAGTTTCTGTTCTCCTTCTACCACTGCTGTTTGCTTAATTATTTAAAATGCGTCCTTTCAGGATCTGTAGTGTTATATATTCATTGTTATTAATTAGCAGGTATATAGCAAATTTCATCCAGGAACCACAGAGCCCATTACCAAGGAGAGTACAGCATAATTATCCCTATTTTACAGATGGAATAACTGAGGCACAGCAACCAAATAAGTTGTCCAAGGTCACCCAGGAAGATAGAGATAGAGCAAGGACTTGGTCCCAGGTCTTCTGTGTCCTAAAATAGGGCCCCAAGTGTTGGACAATCCTGACTATCCAGGTGCTACCATTCTTGTTTGCCCCACCCAGGCTGTCTTAGCTCTGCCTACCCCTATATATTCTCTCCTGTCTCTTTGTGTGCAGCCAGCTATAGCAGTCTTGGCCTTTCTCCCATGCTGCCCTTGATGTTGAGGTTTCGGTGAACTAATAATGCCACCACTCTCTCCTCTTCCAAATGTCTTCTCAAGGAACACTTCACCCCTGGTGCCTATAAGGAATTGGTGGGTGCCCATAACAGGAATATCACTACAGGGTGGACCTCAATAGCTTATTGTGAGTATGGAGCAGACGAATTTTTGCCATGCTGGAGTGCCTTGGCTGAGTTGACCATAATTCCCCCAGGAGATGCACACTCTAGCTCTAACGACTCCTAGGGCATGGCTGAAACCCGCTGGGCAAGTGTGCGCTCCTGCCTGTGCTATACCCACCACTACGATTTAATCACGGGTACTTTTAGTAAAAGTCATAGACGGGTCATGGGCAGTAAACAAAAATTCACGGCCCGTGACCTGTCCATGACTTATACCATAAATACCCCTAACTAAATCTTAGTGAGGGGGCTGCTGCTGGGGGGCGGACTGGTGAGCCGCTGCAGGAGGGATCCAAGGGGGGGCCTGCTGCTCAGGAGGGCCAAGGGGTCACTGTCTGGGGGAGCAGTGGCACCAGCTACCAGGGACTGCCAAGCAGTGGCTGCTCCAGCCATCCCTGGAGCCACCCCACACACACACACATACTGCTCTGGCCACCCTGGACCACTGCCAGGGACCGCCAAGCAGCAGCTGCTCCAGCCACCCCCTGGGACTGCTGCTCAGGGGATCCCCAGGGCCAGCTGCATTGGTCACTGCTTGGGCAGTCCCTGGGGCCAGCGGCCCAGGGCTGCCTGAGCAGAGCCACTCCAGGAGCAGCTGCTGTGGCTGTCCTCTGGGCCACCTGAGCAGCTGGCCCTGGGGTCAGCCACACTGGGCGCTGCAGAAGTCACAGAAGTTGCAGAAAGCCACAGAACCCATGACTTCCACGACCTCCATGACAGACACAGAGTCCTAACTATACCTACTCTATGAGTAAATGGAGGATGCTTGTATTTCCAGAGCTGTCAATCTGATGCATCTCATGACCATTAGTGGTAATGCTGGCACAATGATGCAAGCTGACACCACTGACGTAGAAGATAAAAGGGCTGCTGCTCCCCTTTCCTAGGCAGGCAAAGAGGAAGCCACCGATGTCCTTTAAGCTTTGATTTGTATTCTCCCATGTCAAGCTGCGGAAAAGCCTTTAAATATCGACTGGATACAATAGACACTTGTTTCCAGTAAGTGCCCCACAGAAGTCGGCACACATTTCAAGGGGGATTTAAAGGCACTTTTAAGGGAAGGCAAAGCTTGTCAGATCTCCGGATCGCTTCTGACGCCTTCCCTTTCCCAGCTGAGCTGGGGGAGTTTATTTTTCCTACCCAGAAACATTTGGCAAAAGGGAAATTTGTGGAGGAGGTTTAGCTCAAATGAGCACAAAAACACGTGTCCCTGTAGTATATGGATGCTGTGTTTTGTGAAGCAGAGCTGAGAGCTTGGGTATTGGGAAGGGGGAGGAGAGGAGATCTATTTACATAGATTTGAAAAGCAGGGGAGGAAATTATTTTCCAGTAGAAAATTCTCCCAAGCGTTGGTGGGAAGTCTCAGGTTTTTGGATGAACAGGTAGGAAGCAGAGCCCGGCTCTCATGGGAGGGAGGCCCTTTAATAGCATTGTCTGAATCCCGATGCTTTGAAACACCTTTGAATTCTCACAGCTTTCAGAGCCTCCACCCACTCGTTTCCCAACCACACCCACATGTCTCTTAACTCGCTGGACCAGAAGGCTGAGTGGAGTCCTCTCTGCTCCAGCGCCAATGGGAAAGGGCAGGACACAGGGAGAGCAGAGATGGATTTTTGTTTTTAAATGAGAAGCAAACACAGACACACTCTCATCTCCATTTTCTTTCTCACACAGTTTTTTCCCCCTTCTCTCCCCCTCCCCCAATACTGCTGTATTCAGATTGTAGTACACCAGGATGCTGAGACGACAGGCTGTGGAGTTTCTGCGCACCAATTCCTTCTCCTTTTTCCCACGACCTTTCTTTGCGGCATGGGACTGGTGCATGGACTGTCCAGCCCCCAGCACAAAAATACGCAATCCTGCAGATGTGAGCTGTATTTGGCAGGCTGAGTATTTGCATGTGGAATGGATTTAAAATATGGACAGAGGGATTCCACCCTCCTAACTTGATATATGTCATATATAGTGAGGGTGGCCAAACTTTTTTCTTTGCACAGCGATTACAAAGGGTGCCTGACTTGTCCCAGGGCTGCCTCCATCTCTTTCTTTTTCGTTCTGTTTTTTTGCCAGCTCCAGCTCCAGAGTCCTGTCTTTTCTTTCCCACAATGTGACACAGCTGATTGTTCCAGCCTTTAGGCAGGGGATGGGAAATGGATTCAACTGATATAGAGCCAGCGATGTGTAACTTGCATATAAATCCCTCTGCTGCTTTGATTCTCCGCTTGTTTCAAGGGTCGGGGGCAATGAGATACGCTGTATTCACCCGGCACTGCAAAAAGAGGGGTGGCCTTGGGGAGGAGTATGTGGTCAGTTGAAACCTCCTCACACCAGTGTGCTGGCAGCAGGGTCTGATGGAAATCATCCTTTAACTTATGCATGAACCTATATGCATTGCTGGTGCCATTGGGGCATACAGCTGCTGAGCGTACGTCTACATTTAAAAAGAAAAACCCAGGGCAGCAAGTTTCCGAGCCTGGGTCTGCAGTGCTGGGCTCACACTATGGCTCTTGTGGTAATCTAGCCGTCCAGTCCCAGACCTGGACTTTAGTGTCCACCAGTCTGGTCCTGTCCCAAACCTGGACTTTTGCGTCCAAAGTTTGGGGGCTTACCTGAAACTCCCAAGCACTACCACTGATATTCTCGCTGCAAATCAGGATTAATCTATGGGCCTGATCCCTTTCTCCTCTGTTCCCACCCGTCTGGGGAACGTATCCCAATCCTTGATGTAAAGCAGGGAAAATAACTCCCTCTTATCAGTTCTTGCCTCGCGCGTAACCTTGTGACAAGAAACAGCTTCTGCTTCCCAGACAATGGAGATGCAAATACCCATAGCTCTGCCACCCCTTGCCGAGTGATGGGAAAAACTGTAACCACAGAGACAGAGAGATCTTCGTCTTTTCCGTAGTCGCTCTTTCCTGGACCACAAGAAATAGCCACATGCTGTTTCCCTTGCTCCCTAGGAAAGAATTTCACAAGGTTACAAAAAACTTATAGAAAAAAAGAAGAAATTATAAAACAATACTTGCATTAAAACTCATACTGTGCTTTGCTTATAAAAAATATAAGAACAGTCTGATTTAAAGATAGCCAATTAAACCAGCAAACAATTAACATACAGTAAAACCCCAAACATCATAGCTGAATTACTTTGCGGTGTATTACAGTGTTTAGAAGAAGTATAGGAGAAGATTAGAGAAGACTTGTTTCCTCATAGCTAAGAAACAACAAAAGACCGATATACCAATTCCGCTTGCTTTAAAAAGATCCGTTCTGATTGGTCCTGGTCAGGTGTTCGGTTACTTTTCAGTAAAGAAACTTACCTTACTTACTATCCATTTATGAACGCCCAACCGACAGTAAAACTTTCACTGGAGGTATTTACTAAAATTTAAACAAACGGAATACACCCAGCACATAGAAATAAAGCATGCAAGTACAGACTCAACATTGTCGAAAAGTTTAACTAGTGTATTGGGAAACTCTCAGGAGAGTGCATCAGCTACTCTTTGAAGCCCGAAATGTGTAATTTCGATAAAATCTTGGAGACTAGCTCCACGAAGAAGTTCTTGTTTGCCTTTGGCTGTATGAAGCCTTTAGCGCATGCATTTGTAGCTGGAACGCGCGTCCAATATGGCGTAGCTTCTTCAGGGCGTACACAATGCATAGCATTCTTTCCACTGATGACAGTGATTCCTCTCTCGATAGTTTCTGCTGAGGAAACACAAGGATGGAAGTTCGATGCCGGTCTCCTGCATAGAACTGCTCCTATACCACGCTTCAGATGCATCGTGGTTACTGATAGTTGTCAAAGTCTGGGCCGAGACATGGTCAAATGAGTGTGCCTTAGTGGGTAAGGCTTCCTGAACATCAACATTTAACTGTAGTTGGCTGGGGTTGGTCAAGTCGGTCAGTGGCAGCGATTGGCTGTAGTGGGTACAAATCGCTGTAATACGCGCAAGCTAAGAAAGACTGGACTGTTTTTTGACTTTGGACAGGCCATTTTGGATACTCCCTTGGATTAGGGGTTAGGTTCTCGACTCACTGATGTCAGGTAAGTATCTTGTTTGGCCTATTGAATTTTGGCTTTAACGGTTACCTGCCTGTGATACGGTCAAAGACCTTTTCCAGGTGTTCTAGTGTCGGGCCAGGAGTCAGAAAAATGGCAATCATCGAGTAGGCAACTGCATATTCTCCATCCTGCGAGTAGACGCATCACATCTCTGAAAGGTCGGGCATTCGCAGCCGAAGAAGTAAGTTAATTCATATACTGCAGGGGTACGAACGCTGAACCTTTCTTGGCAGGTTCATCTAGTGGTACTTGGCTATCTGGTTAAGCTATGGTAGAGATAACTGGGCATCCAACTTTTCAAAGCTCATCGGTGCGTGGCATGGATAGTTGTCTGAGTCACCGCATTAGCTACGGTAGTCACCAAAGCGATTTCACCATTGTTGGGTACAAACTACCGAGAGCATGCCTGGTAGATGAGCGATTATACCATCTGTAGCATGTTTGGATCTCCCGGTATAGCAGCCTGTGGTGGGGACACCCGTAGGTGGTGTCTAATTGGGTGAGCATTACTGTGTCGATGGAGTGGTATGCCTCGTGAGTCGTCTGGTGTGAGTGAAAAATGGTGCGAAGTGGTGACAGCTCTGGTATTGGTGCGCGCAGACTTCCAGGGTGGTTGAGAGGTTCACCCTTCACGCCGCGTCTTTTCGTCATAGTAGACGCCATCAGGCATTCTGCGTCTCATGCTCTGGACTGTAAACTGAAAACTGTAGTCTATGGATAAAAGGGCTGAGAGAATTAACATGGTACGTTGGTTTTGTAGAGATCGGAATGCTATGAGATATAACAGTCCAGGCGCTCTTGGACTGGAATGTGCCTAGTGTTTCCATCTTATGGACTGTTGCGCTTTTAAGCATACCTGGTTCCTCTCTTGAGAACGGTCTTGGTATGTTATCGTACCAGGCTTTTGCTCTCCTGAGATACCTGTAGGTTCTCTAGAGGGTAGAGAATTGCGGAGGGTGTTGTTGTGTTGACAACAGAAGCAGAATTTAGTCCTGGCAAGGTGTAAATCTCTCATTGGTGCTTACCCAACTGATTATGGCCTTAATCGCATACACAGTTAAGGGTGAAACAAACTGGGATGTCAGCCTTAAACGAAGAACTGCTGAATATCTAGGTATCATGGATATCATTAAGAATTTACGGATCATCGCCCATGTTCATTAAACTTTCCACGGGCAATGGTTGAATGGTGTATGGGTGGAACAATGATTCCCCATGATTTCCCAAAGGTCTCCATGGCCTGCCAGGAAATTAGATTCCTGAATCGGTAAGGATTTCGGAGGCCAACCGCCTGTGAAATGTGTTAGGGCTCATCACTGCTTTAGCTCTGGTGTTACCAGAGCACTGCTTTCTGGCATCGGGTAGCAAAGTAACGAAAGTAGTACGTACTGCTTTCCCTGGGTGTTTTCTCGGAAAAGGACAGAATATCCAGCTATCGCGAAATGGACTAATTATGGGAGTGGCTGGGGAGGGCCTGCAGATCTTGAGGCTTCGATCTCTTGCACAGCTCACAAGAGTGGACATACGGGCAACTTCTTGCATCCCTCCCAGTAAGATAGACTTCCCAACTGTCTTTGGTTGTTCACCCAGCATGACACAGGGATGATCATGGCTAGCAGCTCAAGAGCTTTCCCTGTATTAGTTGAACACAACCGCTTGTGCAGTTGCCCTTGTTCTGGTCCAAAAAAGATTCCCTGTATAAAGCCTTGTTATAACAAACGGATGGTCAGAAGACTGAGAGGTGGGTTGCTCGTGCGCCGCCAATCTCTGAAGTATGATCGCTTCCTCAGACATGGGAGATGCAAAATACCACAGCTGGCTTGCACCCCTTGCTCCAGGAATGAGGAAAACTGTATCATTTAACGTCTAAAATTACAGTCAAGATGTTCCGCAGGCTGGAGCTTGTGGTTTGAACCCAGGGAAGGGGTATGTTCAGGCTCGAGTCGCAACATCTACATTGCCATTTCTATGCCATAGTGTGACTATGTCTGTAAATCTGGGTTGAGATTTGCTGCTGTGCTTTTTTTTTCTGCTGCAGTGTGGACATATCCTTAGCAGCCAGGAGCAAGAGCATGATGGGAAAAGCTACCATAAGGATCAGGAAAGCAAGACAGAATATTGTTGTGCAATAAAGTGATGCTAAATAGGACAAGAGGCAGAGACTGCCAAGGAAGTGTAGAAGGCAGGGGGAGAGATGGTTACCCAAAAATACCTGGCTTTATCCTTCCACCTAGAAGCACAAAGCAGTACCCAGAAGTCACTACTACAGGAAGCCAACAAAGAAAATACAAAAACACCCTCGCTTCACCTTCAGCCCGAATAACCTTCAGCGCATCATCAAAGATTACAACTATCTGAAAGATGATCCTCACTCTAGATTTGGAACGACCAGTCTCGTTACGGACAGCCTTCTACCTGAAGCAAATACTCACCAGCACACACCATACAACATAAACACTAACCCAGGAACTATCTTGCAAAAAGCCAATCTATCTCTGTCCAATATTATGCAAGGGTACACCATCATAGGACCTAATCACATCAGCCACACCATCAGGGGCTCATTCACCTGCACATCTACCAATGTGATATATGCCATCGTGTGCCAGCAATACCCCTCTGCCATGTACATCGGCCAAACCGGACAGTCTGCACGCAAAAAAATAAATGGACACAAATTTGACATAAGGTCGCTCAGTAACGGACTTAAACGTGGCAATTCTGCAACAGAAAAGCATCAAAAACTGACTCCAACAAGAAACAACTTAACTTGAATTAATATGCAAACTAGATACCATTAACTTAGGCTTGAATAGAGACTGGGAATGGCTGAGTCATTACACAGGTTGAACCTATTTCCCCACGAAAGCTTATGCTCAAATAAATTTGTTAGTCTCTAAGGTGCCGCAAGTGCTCCTGTTCTTTTTACAAAGCAGTAGAGTGATTCAGTCCGTGGTGAATCGGCACCAAACCAATATCTCCAGGGGACACGCTGCTGGAGGCACTATCATACAGAAGAGAAAACAAACCAAAATTCTGATAATTTCTAGCTGTCGACAGTCTCATGATCAGAATAGGGGCGTTGACTCTCGTGACCTAGCCAAATCCCAGGCCTCCAGTTTACCTTCCTAAATTCTCACTGCAATTTGAAACTAGTGTACAGCCTTTCCAATGCATCATTCCTCCCTCTCCATTCAAGGCTCTGTCTCACTTGTTTGGGTAGGATAATTCCTTCCCTTATGCATCTTATCCAAAGCCCTTTCTCCCAGCTTGAGAACGTCAGTGACTGCATAGGCAAGAAGCAATGAATGGGCCCCCCTTGAGGTGCTTACTGGGTGACCCAGGGAGCTCCTTCTGCTTCTCTCCTGGGCAGCAGTAGAATTCCTGTGCTTTAAAACACCACTGAGTTCTGCTGATGTAGGACAGTGATTTCACCACTTCTGGCCCATCTTAATCATCATGGAGCAACCGGACAACGAATACATGGAATTACTATGAAAGCCACACTAACTGAGACCCTGGTGGGGCTAGCAATGGGATGTATGGAGCTCTTTAAGTCACTGGGCCTAGCCCAAGGCTCCACCCACCAGGTGAAAGGAATCAGTGGGCATAGTGTGTTCCCTTGGAACTGCATAAAGAAAGGAGTCCTTGTGGCACCTTAGAGACTAACAAATTTATTTGAGCATAAGCTTTCGTGGGCTACAGCCCACTTCATTGGATGCATAGAATGGAACATACAGCAAGAAGATATTTATAGATACAGAGAACATGAAAAGGTGGAAGTACCCATACCAACTGTAAGAGGCTAATTAATAAAGAGAAGCTATTATCAGCAGGGGAGAAAAACTTTTGAAGTGATAATCGAGATGACCCATAGAAGGTGTGAGGATACTTAACATGGGGACACATGTTACACAGCTCCCACCGCCACTGGAATTAACTGGCAGCCACACAGGCGGGGTCTGTGAAGAAGCCCCAAGAATGAACAGAGATTGAGACAAACTGCCTCATTCTAGAGCTTGTCACTCCAGGGCAGAATTGAGGCACTGTATAGGTAAGAAACAACCAGAGGGCTTCTGAGAAAGCTTTGAGATGCCATTCCTGGAGGAACTGCATTGGTGTAGTGGCTGAATGAGTCATTGTGGCAGAAGCGTGTATTGTGCTGGTACACATGCTGTACCTGTTCTCTATGCAGAGGACTCCATTCCCCAGTGTCGTCACTTTTTCCAGCATTTGAAAAATCCAATGTTGTGGGGAAAATTGCACTCTTCACTCATGAGACTCCCTATCTCTTTGCAAATCTCTGGCTGGCTTTTCCCATGCAGCAGAACTGAATGGATTCCTTCTCAGGATTCACTGACCATCAAGCTTCATGATTCAGGTGCCACAACTTGGCATCATAAAAAGCTTCTGGCCAATATGGGCACAGGGAGTGAAACAGGAGCACAGAAAGTACATTGAAATTTGGCACAAAAGCTGAAAGTCCCTACCGAAGTCTCGCTCAAATACATTCTCTGGCACCTTTGTTCAAGTGCTGCCCTCAGGGGTATTCAGAGCTGGCTTCCACATTTGGTTAGAACCTTCTCCCAGAATTACACTGAGGCAGTATCCCTCTCACCTAGGCAGTAAGCTCCTTGGGGAGGGTCTATAGTTTTTCCTTCTCTCTCTGTCTCTGGTTCCATGTCCTTCTGTATACAGCACCAAGCACAATGGGGCCTTGATCCCTGATTGGGGTTTTCAGACACTGCTGTAATAGGGTACAATATACAAATTATATGCAATAATAATGCCTGTCTGCATTTCT
Source organism: Chelonoidis abingdonii (assembly GCF_003597395.2). NCBI lineage: Eukaryota > Metazoa > Chordata > Testudines > Testudinidae > Chelonoidis > Chelonoidis abingdonii. Next base: position 358,560,488 of record NC_133769.1, read on the forward strand.
AATATACTCATTGGTGTGGTATCTAGGTGACAAATGTAATTTAATTACCTACAGTGCACACCCCAATCCCGTATGCGCTCTCCCCTTTTGGAATTAGTAGTGCTCCTGGTACAATGTAAATTATTATAGAACTTTGGAACAAAGAACTTAGGCCCCAGTTCAGCAAAGCATTGAACTTTGAAGTCAATGACACTTAAGCATGTGCTCCATTTCTGGCACTATAACTGCAGTGTCCTCAGCTGTGTCGTCCATGCCTTGGGCCTATCGTGCTATTGGATTAGGATATTTGTTTGTTTCAGGTCAAACCATAAATTACAACACAGCAGGGAACTAGGCCACCTGACCCGATCTTGTTACAAGTGAGCAGATAGCGATCTGAGCATGTTTGTAGGATCTGCTGCACTTGCATCTCTGTTTCCTGTCCTGGCCACGTGTTGTTGGCTGTGATGGAGCGAGTGCTACATCATCACACTAACACAGAGCCCTAGAATGTAGGGGCTGCTAGCCAGAACTCTCAGTTGTCACCTTTAGGTTTGGCTGCCTCGCTTTCTGGGTACCCCTGGTTGAGCTGCCCTAAGGCTTGATCCTCACAGGTTCTGAACACACACAACTCCAGCAAGTCAGTGGGAGCGGTGGGGTTTCAAGTGTCTAACATTGCACACCCAAGGATTGAGGGCCTTTTTTGAAAATACAGGCCTAAGTGATGCTTCATGTCCACTTGTGATGAGCTCTAAGACGGGAGAAAGTGTGAACCAGTAGGGCGTGCATTGTACTAGGAATTTTGAGGCCTGGGTTCTAGCCTAGCTCTGCCTAGTGCCCTTGGGCAAGTCATTTCACCTCTTGGTTCTCTCGATCTCTGTGATTGTGCAGTGCCTGGCCTCAGTGGGCCTTTCTGAACAGGAGCATAATAATAAGGTAGCCCTGCAACTGTCTCTTCGTATAATATTTATTCGTATTGCAATAGCCACTAAGAGCCCCAGTCATGAACAATGACCCTGTTGTGCTAGGTGCTGTATGAACAGGGAACAAAAAGACAGTCTCTGTCCCAAAGAGCTACCGTCTATGTATAGAAAAGTCTCTCTCTTTCAATCTGGGGGTCAATCATCTCTTTTCTTCGTTTAGTCTTCCCCATGTCTAAAAGTTGTTCTCATAAGTTGCGGCTCAAGCATAAGTATAGAAGCTGAGCATTTTTGCCTGCCCAGTGTGACATGTTTTTCCCTAAGAAGGTGCTTGATGGAAAGTTGCTATTTGTACCCCCAAAAAAAGATTATGGAAGTGAATATAAAACAAAATAGATGGGCAGAAGAAAGAAAAAAGCTTTATATTGTGTACAGTTTCGATAGTGCCACTAGTAAATAAGTTACATGTAAGCAAACCAGAAGTTTGGATCTAAACATGAGATGAAAGACTTGAACTGATACTATCAACTGAAAAGAGAGAAGAGGATGAGGAAAAGTAGAGAAGCCTCAACCACAATATGATCAGTATCACCAAGTGAAAGAAAGTGACTGCTTGCAAGGCTTATCAGTAGGCACTTCCATAGACCAGTTAATGATTGTGCATTTGTGTAAAATACTAAGCTTATCTTTGTTTAAGTTGTAGAACAAGTTTTATAAGATTTTTGTTACAAAAGAATGTCTCTGTTAAGATTTATCTATGGGAATGAGAGACCCGTTCCGTGAGGACCAGATCCTCCAGTTCTTACTCAGGCCAGACTCCGGGAGCTTTGACTGAGTATGAAATGCAGAACTGGGTTCTACATGAATGAATGGCGACATTAGAAGCTGGTCTGAGTAAGTCTGAGAGTTGATCCTTAGCTGGAATTTTTTTTGTTTTTTAAACTTTGATCCCACTTAAGAGAGTAAAAACGCTGATACACTGGATGTTGGTCCCAGAAGCTGGAAGTGAAAAAGATCTATTAGAGTGCCATCCACCACATCCTCAGCCCATGTAGGATTGCTCTGTACAATACAGTCGGTATATTTTCTAGTGCTTTGTCCAGTCCAATTTAAATGTCTTGGGTAATGGGACTTTACCAGTCTAACAGATCTAGGAAGGGATTTTCAAATACCTTCAGGGAGTTAAGAGGCTGAATTTAAAATCCCACCCACTGCAGTTAGGAAGATTTTTTTCCTGTTGTTCTGTAGATTTTCCTTCCCAGAATCGCACCCCATTACAATGAGGTATATTCCCTTGTCACCCTAAATGCTTCCTCTCCAGCCTTGGTGTTTATAATAATACCTAGCTCTTATATTGTGCTTTCTATCTATGGAACTCCAAGTGCTTCACAATCTTTTACTGGATTTATCCTCACAACTCTGCTATGAGGCAGGGAAGTGCTATTTTCCCCATTTTAAAGGTAGAGGGTTGGCTCCAGCTCTGCTCACAGCTTCTGAAATACAGACACAAGTGATGTCTGATTTCAGTGGCACTGGGGAAGATTTTGGCAGAATATCAAGAAGAATTTCCTGATAGATCAGAATGTGGAAGGGACTGAGGAAAGTGATGAAAATCTGAGCACTTTAGCCATTTAATCCTTCCGTGGCAGGGGCATGGCTCCTGTATTCTAACAGGTCTTTTGCCAAGAGTCTATGATACACATAGTGGGAAGATAAAAGCTAAGCTTACTCTACAGATATCAGTTACTTCACTGCTACAAAGCTGTTGACTCATAAATATCTCCTGGGGTGACTAAGCTCAAAAGAGTTTCTTTGGGCAGCCCGTGTGTGGAATATGCAGCATCTGTGCAACTTCTCTTTGAGAGGCTGATGTGCCGATCACACAGGAGGCTTTACTTCTTGGGAACTCTTCTGGTCCCTCTTTTCTCTCTCTACCCAGTAGCTGGGGTAGAAGGGAAATGTTGCCACTTGTTCCATGGTCGGTTTTGTGAGCAGAAAGGAATATTTTCTGCACTGACCTCTCTGCCAGAGGATCTGAAGATGTTGAGTGGGGAGGGAGGATTTGTGCAGACATTCTTATTTATCAGGCATTTTTCATGCTCTCCCTCTGGTTTTCCAATGCCATTGGAAGCAGCTGCGTCAGGGCACCTCCCTGTCTAGAAATGTTTAGGAAGAAAAAAAACATGCCTGCAGTGATAATGGTGTGACATCCCAGCCACAACTTAAAGGGATCCCAGTGAACAGTGAATGAGCTGGTGACCCAGTCCAGGCAGCTCTGGGGAGCTGTCCATGGAGCTAGAGTCCAAGTGTGAAATCCTGTCCCCAGTGGCTTCCTGGGGGCCAGGATTCTACCCCAGGTCTTTTCATTGTGGGTGCTAAGCTCTGCCACTGAGCTACCGGGCACTTGCACACAGAACTTTTTCTGTGCATGCCACAGAAACAACAACATAACAAAATGAAAAGGAGAAAAGCTCCATTTTCTGGTCCTTTATTTATTTATTTCCCTACACCGGGGTAGGCAACCTATGGCACGTGTGCCAAAGGCAGCACGCGAGCTGATTTTCAGTGGCATTCACACTGCCCGGGTCCTGGCCACCAGTCCGGAGGGCCCTGCATTTTAATTTAACTTTAAGTGAAGCTTCTTAAACATTTTAAAAACCTTATTTACTTTACATACAACAATAGTTTAGTTATATATTATAGACATAGAAAGAGACCTTCTAAAAACATTAAAATGTATTATTGGCATGTGAAACCTTTAAATTAGAGTGAATAAATGAAGACTCGGCATATCACTTCTGAAAGGTTGCTGACCCCTGCCCTAGACTGTTCAAGCTAGCAAGTTACTGCTCCAAGAGGAAGAGAAAAGATGGGACAAGACAAGCTGAGAGCTGCTTATCTTTATCCACATGTTCACAGGGAATGGAGAACATGGACTATCCTGATCTTATCCTAACAGATGTTACCTGTTCAGTGCTTCAGACCTTGCCCCATGCAAGTCCCTCCCAGTATACTCTGGGCAGACTGCAGTCTATTGGTTATGGCAAGGGGATGGGGATCCAGACTTCTGTGCCTTACTCTGCCATTCACCCGTTGTGTGTCCTTGCATAAGGCATGTAATCGATCTGTGCCTCAGTTTCCCAATCTTTAAAATATGGATCATAATTAGAGTTGGTTAATATTTTTAATGAAACATGGCCTGTATATCAAAAGAGAAATTAATGCAGGAATTGTCCCACTTTAAATTGTTTTTGGTTCTTGGCTGAAATTTTACTTGTTTTGGATGCCAAAATTCTGGATTTCTGTGTTTCTTACAAAATCAAAAATCTTCGAAAGAAAAATTTTGATGAAATCAAAAACTTTTTCCATTCTTAACTGAAATTTTTCACAGGAGAAAAAAAACATTTTGTGGCCAACTTTAATAATGATGCGGTATTATCAACTTCTCAGACATCTTGTCATTTATGTTCATAAAGTGTTTTGAGATCCTGGGTTGAAAGGTACCTTTATAAGGGCAATTTAGCATTATAAAATTTCCTTCCTCACCCCAAATTTGATAAGTTTAACCCTGAAGCTGTGAAAAAAGGCATCTGATCTCATTTACTACCCTGAGACATCATTAAATATTTTCTTGCCTGCATTTTTCCCCGAGTTTACTTTTCAGTAAATTTTTCTTCAAGGAAGGATTATATACTTGGGCTTCCCCTGTAAAGACTAAAGCAATAGCAGAATCAGAAAAATCTATTTCCAATGATTCCATAGCCAGGTACCTACATCTAACATAACACAGCTAGTCTCTCAAAATCTTGGATTCCTGTCTAATGCTCCTACACTGACCTCAACACCAGCTATAATCACTGTCTAAGAATGAGAAGTAATTTAGTTCCTAAGCAACCTCTCTCTTGGATTCCTGCTAAACTGTGACTTAGCATTTTCCAAAGAAAAAAGGAGACATTGGTAGTGATGATGTATTTATTAATACACTTAACCCTTAGGAACCTGGGCTAATACCCAACTACCCACTGTCAGCCAATTGGCTAACATCCTAGGGCTTTTTTATGGCCACTGGGTGGTGCTGTGTCATGGGGTGGGGAGGGGAGAGGAGGAGGGTTTCTGGGCTAATATATAAATATAGGTAAACCCACATTCTTTTGTCCAGGACAAACCTATCACCTTTACCTAAGCTAGGCTGTCTGGTCTTAAACATGTTTTAGTAACATTAAGGAGAGGGAATTCAGAACTTCAGGTATAAGGTGAACACATGCATTTTACAAAGTTAGTAGGGTGACCAGATGTCCTGATTTTATAGGGTCAGTCCCGATATTTGAGGCCTTTTTTGGTATGGGCTTCTATTGCCCTCCACCCCCGTCCCAATTTTTCACACTTGCTATCTGGTCACCCTAAAAGATAGTAATGACTAGAGTGTTATGAATTTTCATGATACCTTGCCAGGCATATTTTGTGCACAAATCATTGCGTGTAGGATGTGGATACAGGGGTGCTTATGGACACACTTCCCTTGTGGCCTGATCCAAAACCCACTGAAGTCTGAGGGAACCTTTCCATTTTGGATCAGGTCCTTAGTGAGTGTGATGACTGCCCATTTTCATGAAAAGCCCGGCTGCCAGCACTTAACCTGCAGAAGGGATTGTAGGATGGGGTCGCCAGTGATTGCAAGGGACTGGAATGACCCAGGAGGCCCCCTCCAGTCCTATGTTCCTACAAGGAGCAAGCCCCAAACTACCCATGTTCTACTGAACGTACTTATATGACCCCCTTTACTGTAATACCTGACCACATCAACGTCTTCACAGCATCCCTGGGAGGTGCAGATATCCCCGTTTTACAAATGAGAAACTGAGCCACAGACAAACCACAGGACTTGCCAACTTCACACAGGAAGTTTGTGGCAGAATAGGGTCTCCAGTGTCCCAGATTAGTACCTTTCACCTGGAACGCATAGGCTCCCTACTTTCCTGTTCTGTCCCGTCTCTCCTGGTCACTGGCTCTTGATCTCTCCCTCAAGTTGGGAAGTGTCAGGGGAGCAAATGGTTGCATCCTGAGGTCAGGCCACTGCCAGGGAGTTGGCAGGTTGGAGATGCAGGTAGTGACTGAGGATTGATTGGTGATCCCTCAGTTTGAGGATGATCTCTACCATGAATTTACATATGGGTCCTGAGATGACTCAGGAGTCCGATCCTGGAACCACAAATCCACCTGCAGCAGGTACAGACATTTTGTGGCAGGCCAGCAGCCTGCTGGGAGAAAGTTAGTTATTTTTTCCCCTTCCTCCTCTGTTTTCAGCTTCAAGGACAAGGTGCTTCTCCTTGAATCGGGCCACTGCCTGATGGAAGATATGGCTCCATTGGGGTTGGTTGATGGCTTGCTCTTCCCAGCTTGTGATGTCCACATCAGTTCCTCTGCAGATTTTCCTTTCCAGAAAAAGGTGGAGCCTCCACCTTCTCCTCTCAGTTGACCTTCATCTGGGCACCTTATCTCACTCAGGGCAGCAACGTTGATGTTATATCTCGCAAGTTCCCTGGCGACGATAGCAGTTCTTCTTTCCGGGCGTACATTATCTTTATTATCCATCAGAGTGTGAACATTCCACGTAGCAAAAGTCACTGTCTTTTTATAGCTTTGACTGCAGGCAGAGTGATCCCACTGGATGGGGTAAACCAGCCAGGAGTGTATGAGACACCCTAGGTTTAGGGCACCTTTTCTAGCCCTCTCCCCATGTGGGGTGAGCAGAGGGGATCCTGAAGAGGATTTCTCAGTCATGATAGCATTTGCCAAATTGCACCCCTGTCTCAGGTAGATGCCGGCAGTGACGGAGAGAAGTATGGTCTGTCCACTGCATCTGGAGGCTTTTCCTGACAGGGAAACTGAGACTTGGAGAAGTTTGTGTTTTGTCCAGGGTCACATAATGAGGCAGTTCGGAGCCCTGCCCTCTGTTGGTGAATGGAGTATAGATAAGGTGTCCGTCACTAGGAATGTTATTTAAAGCAAATCACAGTGTCAAGGACTGGTCCCCTGGCACATTCTTGCGTGTTTGCTGCTACTCATTTCGGTGACTTTCATCTGAGCGATCCGGGCTCTGTTTGAATGAAGGCAGTTTGTTGCAAGTGAGTGGGGCAAAACCAGGTGGTGGGAAAGGAGCAGGCGTGGCCTCAGGGCATGACTCCTCCCTCCGACTCTTGAGTGAGACTGGGCAGTGATGCTAACAAAGCGACTTAGTCTAAGAACAAGCTAAACTGCAGCTCTCCCTTCCTACAACGTCCCCTCGGACATCGAGAGCCAAGGTAATAAACTCATTCTCTGGTGGAACTGCCTAAGGAATCCGGGGAGCTGCACCAGAAAGGCCCAATGTCTTGTTTATTTGCCTCTGCAATGGAATAGTCAGGAGCCATATATCTCCTATTACACAGACACCATCAAGTCAAATGGGTTTTTCTGTCCATTTTACCATATCCCATGCTATATCTGCATACATATCCCTGCATACTGTGCCCACCATTTCCTAGGGACAGATGACCAGACTGCATGCAAAATACTTTCAGGAGGCCATATAACTTTCACTGAATATGCAGGATAGAATCTGTTCCTTCTCTCTCCTCATTGTATTGGCTCTACAGGGCTAACAGGAATAAAACCCCAAAGCCTGCAGGTCTGACTCAGCGTTCACAACAGGAGCAGTTCTGTTGAGTGAGATGCCATTTTCACTTAGTCAGTGCAGCACACAGGGGCAGCTCCAGGCACCAGCACGCCAAGCGCGTGCCTGGGGCGGCAAGCCACGGGGGGCGTTCTGCCGGTCGCCGTGAGGGCGGCAGGCAGGTTGCCTTCGGCGGCATGTCTGCGGAGGGTCTGCTGCTCCTGCGGCTTCAGTGGACCTCCCGCAGGCGTGCTGCCGAATCCGCGGGACCGGGGACCTCCCGCAGGCAAGCCACGAAGACAGATGGATGTAAGCAAGTGCTTTGCTGAATCAGGGCCTTGGTATTTAGCTGCTTTGACCCCACAATGAAATAATGGCAGAGCTGGGAATAGAAACCTAGAGTGACCTAACAATAAATAACCTCTCACCTTTCCCCTCTAACTATGGTAAGTTGACCATCCTTGTTAGGAAGTGCAAACACTTCATTTTTGTTCCTCTTTATCTTAAAAAAATAAAATAAATAAAATACACTGGCAAAGATTCAATGTGCCATAAAATGGCAGACACACTGCTTCATTTGTTGGAAGTAGTTAAACAGATTAAATTAGGGCTTTAAAAAAAGAGAGAGAGAATATGCATTTTCTATGGACAGAGTTCATTCACAAGTCAGTCATTTCTCTTGCTCCTCGGGGAGTAATATTAGGCAATTAGCTAATTGGTTTTGGGAGGTGACCTGTCAGTGCCTCAAGGAGGAAATGTCTACTGTGCAGCTTGACATAAAGAATATATTTTAAGCCTATTATGATAGCTGCAAGCACCCCCTCTATTAAAATCGAACATGTAATGGCAGTAATAAATGCAAACTAGGACTCCATTGTACTGAGCGAAAAGCAATGAAAACCCTGATAATAGAAACTAAATTGCAATCGCAGTCCGCATGTTATTGTATCAGGTTTGAAATATTTCTGAATTATCTTATCATTAGCACCACATAACAATATGAGGCATTTCTGAGGGTGAAATCTGTCCCCAATTGCCTTTTTATACTCTCTTAATCTGGTAGCTCCAAGCTGTGTCCAGATCTGATCTTTGTCTAAGTACAGGAGATTTGAGTCCAGGTGTTTGGGCTGGTGCATCTTAGAAATAAGGGCCAGATGCAAAGCTTTGCTCCCTTTTTGTATGCAAAACACTGCAGTTTTCTGAATATTTTCCACGGCTCTGGGGAATGTTCCCAAAAGCCTGCCCCTTGGTGCGGGTGTGTTAAGCATTGTTCTGTTTACCAGTCCAGAGCACACCTGGTGAACAGAAAGGAAGCAGTGAAAGGAGAAAGAGACCAGCAAAAAAGACACATTTAGACTCCCCAAACATCCTAACGCTGGCACCCCTAGCATGGCTTTGTGGTAATAACCTAGCCCTTGTGCTAATGCCTGGCGGCAGTGATGTGATGCAAATAAACATCAGTTTTTTAGGAAACCTGGACTAGGGAAAGCAGGTAGCCTCTTTGCCATGATTTCTAATCTGCCAAAACATTTCCAAACACTTTCCCCCTCTGTTTACCCATGTTTCCTTGTCCTGTGCTCTGAGTTACATTGTTGGCCCATGTGAGTCAGTTATAATACTGAAAGTGACTGGAGAACACTTGGGTATAGATCTGCAGTTCAGGTATTGTATTATTTGGGCACTGAAAGAAGCTGAGTATCCACATTTTTCATTGTAATCAACAATGGCTGATAGTGCTCAGCTCCTGCCAGGATCAGGTCCACAGCTTGGTCTGTGTAGGATGCTGTACTGAATCCATCTGGCACTTCTGGGCTCTACTATAAATCTAGAGTAACTCCACTGAGGTCAATAGAGTTAATGCCACTTATGCCAGTGTAGCAGAGCAGAATTTGACTTTTATCCAAATTGTTGTGTCTGCAGGGCTGGTTGTGTCTGATAGGGTGGGCAGGTGATTGCTATTTATGTTGATGACAGTTTAATTTGCAAGTAGCTACTGTCTGGGAAGGGCCATGCATTGTCCAGTTCATTTAGAGCAGCAAAATTCCCTGAAGTGTTGCTACGTTGCCTTGGGTTTGTTGGTCTGTGTTCTCCACAGCTGCCTTAAAGATAAAGTATATCTAGAGCGCGCAAGAGCCATTTTACTCAAAATGATAATCAGTAAAAGTCCTCAAAGGTTTTTAATAAGGTCAGTTGTGGTTTAAGTCACAAGTGGGATTTTAAAACATAGGGCTCACTGCTAGTCCGGGAAACACAGCAAGATCTAAGTATGCGCTAGCTGTCTTTAGAATGTCAGCTGATTGACACAGGAAAATGAAAAGATTTCTTCCCATCCCACAACTCTATGTACAAGAGTGCAGTATTGGGGTCTGCTGGGAGAGAGAAGGGCATGGCAAGGGGATCAATGAGTGCTTCGGATATTCGATTGGATGGACTTGCAAGGCAGACAGTGTGTTTTCAGAAATCCAAGCTCCCAATTTGCAAGACAAATTGCCATTAATGATAATATTTTCATCTTTATTGACTTTTTAGCCCAACAAACTTGACCAAAAAACAAACAAACAAAGAAAAAACCTCTCACTGAAATGCAGCCACCTGTGGAATACAATGTGGCAGCAAAGGGTACTGAAGGTTTAACAGTGTTGCCAATTTCATGATATATGGTGTTTTTTCTTAAATCTCCAGTTTCTGGAGTCATGTGATTATGTGAGAATCTCAGTTTTCACTGAAAAATAAAAGGTAATTTCTAGCCCTGATGGTTGCAGAGAAAAAGCTTGAAAGCATGAGTTCTTACGGCTCCAGTGCCAGAAGACATAAGACTCAAAATATTTTTTTTTTAAATTAAAAAAAAAACAAAACTTGTGATATTTTTTAAGCCAATGTCATGATTAGCGGTGGCAGGGGGGAGGAGACTCATAATTGGTAAATGCTTGGGATTGTAATTTAACATGTGCAAAGTACTTTTAAAGGTATCAAACCCTTAGTTGGGGATTGGTCCTGCTTTGAGCAGGGGGTTGGACTAGATGACCTCCTGAGGTCTCTTCCAACCCTGATATTCTATGATTCTGTGGATGGGTCTAGACTTGGATTTTTCAGCAAATATTTCCCACCATTGGTAATGCCCCCACAGCTCCACTTGTGGTTGCAACAATACTAGAGTAGATGGGCCTCCTAGTAAACTTCACACCATGTCATTTAACTCTGCCCAGAGCAGGCACATGTGTCATGGTGCTTTAAACACCAGTGGCCACCTAGAGCCCTGTCTACCCCAGCACTGTTGCTGCTACAGTGAAGCTGTGTGGGAGCTAGCAATGGTGGGAAGAGAGGGGCTGCATTTCAGGGACAAAGGCAGGGTAATGATTTCCCTGCCCACCACATAGCTAATCCCTTTCCAGGGTTTGGGGGCAGGCACTGTGCAGGGACAGTGTGGTTCAGCCATTGTGCAGAGCCAGTCTTGACCTAGCCCATATTACCCCTACTGCATTGTGGAAAATCTCTTTATTTCTCAGCTAGGAGCTGCTCAGAAATTTTCCAGTGGTGCAGTTTTCCATTGGAAGATGTCAGTTCACTGAAACCTTTTGCAGGAACATATCCGTTTTTGTCACTGGACATTAGCAAAACATTTTGTTTCTACTTCATTTTGACTTGGTATATTATAAATGATGATATATAATAAAAGTCAAAACAACTTTTCACTCCGATTCGGTTTCTAAAAGCTTTGCTCTAGTTCTAACAGGAATTGTTTCAGTGATGTCCTCTGGCCTGTGCTATGCAGGAGGTCAGATGAGGTGATCACAGTGGTCCTTCTGGCCTTAGAATGTATGAATCTATGAAACTTAAGTTTTGAAATATTAGAATTTCCCATGGGACGGAAATCCCAAATTTCAACCCGTTCTGCTCCCAGCCTTCATGCCTAAGGTGCCTGCTTCTCCGAGAAAGGCATAAGGAGCTGAAGCTGGGGGTATGGAAGCACCCATGTGGAGTTGGTAATGTGCAAGAGCAGGGGGTCAGGGCTGATGGCAGAGAGATGGGGCAGTCAGGGCCAGGGCATGTTAGTGCCGTAAGGGGGATAGAGCGGGTATTTCTCAGCCTTTTCACATTGGCCAACCCCATTCAAAGTCAAAAGTTCTCACAAACCCTGCCCCTTACATTTACTGTAAGAGTAATGCTAACAATGCGACGCCTATGTCATTTGTTTGTGTGTGTGCTTCGAGAGGCTGACAGAGAATACTGGAGTGGGGGAGTGAGATTTTCTTTCTTTAGATTACAATAACCTTTTCAGTGCCCCATTGCCTTTCATTTACCCCACTGCCCCTGGGGTGGGGGGGAGAGGGGTGACTCATCAGCTGAGAAACATTGTTATAGCTCTACAGGTCAGGCGCTAGCCTTCCACCTGCCAGGAATGCAGCCACACAGTGAAACAGCTTTTGAACCTGTATGTGTCTACAACATTTTTGTGTCTCACTGGAGTCTTCCCATGGAAGCATTTCCAAAACAGAGTTGCCACGCTCCAGTGCCCTGCATGAGGCACAGTCACCCACAGCCCGATGGGAATATTTCTGTGCAGCACAGCAAAGCTCTGCTTAACTTTCTGGGCAGAGTCTAACCACTGCCACTTTGCATCCATTCTGTGAGCGAGCCAGCCCTTCCCTTCTTCATTCAGAATCTAGGCAGCCAGGCCCTGTCTGCAGACAGCCTCTTCATCTCGTCGCTCATATTAATCCATCAAACCAAACTGCCTAATGGATCTGTCTCCGGCCATGCAGAAGAGTAAGGATGGGGGCGGGGGGAGGGTGAGCGTGCTGAAGGGGCAATGAAATAAGAATGCTGTGCAGGAACAAGTCTACCTTCGGTGCTGTACCGCCCATCTTGACTCTTTGTGCTTTTCAGAGAGGAGGGGAAGAGAGTGATTCTGCTGCACTTTCCCACTTTACACAGCATATAGTTAACCATGGGAGACCACGCAGCCAGCCTTGGCGTAATGAGTGATGGGAAACGAGTGCTGCTTCAGCATCCTTGTTATTAAATGTTTGTATTCAGTAATATCTAGAGGCTCCCACTTAGATCAGGGCCCTGGTGTGTTAGGGAAGGGGTGGCCAACTTAAGCCTGAGAAGGAGCCAGAATTTACCAATGTACATTGCCAAAGAGCCACAGTAATACGTCAGCAGCCCCCCATCACCTCTTTTCTGCCCTCCCACCCCCCCAGTGCCACCTGCCCACCGGCAGCCCCACCATTTCCCTAAACCTTAGATAGAGTTTGGTTTTCTGTGTTTCTTCTCCACACACTATGTTCTTGTGTGCTAAAAGTGATATTTATATTCACGGATTCTGTGTTTCCCCAGCCACTCAGAGCTTTTTTCAGTTGACACCTAACTCATTTGTAAAATAGATTTTCACTTCTTTCATAATGGACTGCAGAGGAAACAGGACTTAAATGGCTCCTGTCTAGCCTATAAATATTCAGGTTGAGAAGTTCTTTATGCCACTTGGAGGAACATCTATCATACAAGGCGGCAGAACTTAAATAGACTAGAGGGTCAGGAAAGGGACAAACTTAAAAAAAGAGAGAGTTGCATCTGCAAAGTTTGAGGTGAAATGATTTGCCCAAGGTCACAAAGGGGTCTGTAGCAGAGCTGGGAATGAACCCCAGACTCCCAATTCTCAGTCCCATGCTTTAACCTAAACAGAGGGCTCTGGTCTTAAGGGTTGCCAGCATGGGACCCTACTCAATTCAGTGCAAAGAATATTAAAGAAGGGGGTAAAAGCAGATTTTGTGTTTCTCCTCTGGTTAACTTTGACCCGGATCCCCCAATGGGACCCATGCTGAGACCCGCTGATTTCAGCGAGACTCTGAGACACTGCATAGCTGTACAGCTCCACCCATGTGGATCTCGCTGCAGGATCAGTAATTATGGTTAATAAGGGAGCATCTGCCACATTAGTCAGAGAATCAGGCTTAGTTGTTTACAATCTCCCTTCAGTTACTCAATTCCTGTCCCTGGGTTTGACTCTGTTTGATCCTGAGGTCTTCAGGGGCCAAATAATTCACACTTTTGGTTCAGAGCCATTTAGATTCTGTGCAGAAGTGCAGTGCTAACAGGAGAGTCTCTATACATGCTGTCAAGTATCAGAGGGGTAGCCATGTTAGTCTGGATCTGTAAAAGCAGCAAAGAATCCTGTGGCACCTTATAGACTAACAGACGTTGTGGAGCATGAATCTGACGAAGTGGGTATTCACCCACGAAAGCTCATGCTCCAAAACGTCTGTTAGTCTATAAGGTGCCACAGGATTCTTTGCTGCTTCTATACATGCTGTTGCAAAGGCCTGGGAGGAACACCTCCGTGTTGGCCATTGCTCCTGACAAGCCAGTCAAAGAGAGCAGCTATAAGGGTAAACATCCTGAGAGGAAGAGGAAACGCTTCCTCTTGGCTCCCAGTCACCGGATCACTTGCCTTCATATAGAAAGAAAATGTTGTGTTTCCTGCGAGAGGGCTGGAGCATGTGTATTGGCCAGAGAGAGAGGAGACCATGTGTTCCCCAGTTGTGCAGTGAAAGGCTGATCCAAAGCCCACTGCAGTCAATGGAAAGATTTCTGATTTCAGTGGTCAAGCCAAGCTTAAAGAAACTTCTGACATGTACATTGTGTTAGGTGTCCTTAGGTATCCTGCTTGTTAAAAGGGGACACTAGCAAGAGAAAAATCTTAGCTCAAACTAGCTAATATACTATAATACCTGTGTGACTGCCAATGCGAGCAAAGGTCTGTTTTGCTCACACAAAAGGAGGTAGAGGCTGGCAGAAGTGTTGCAGGGGGATGGAAGATGAGGACCCGAAGCTTGAACCCAGTACAGAAGGCTGTCAGGTTATCTCCATAGAGCAAGAGCAGACCTGGCCTCTGTCTGGATGATGTTGAGTGAGTTTTCCAGTGGCAACAAATTCAAATATCAAAGTCTTCAGAAGAGAGAGCACAGTGTGTGTGACTCGCTCTGTAACAGCACCACCTAGAGCTAAAGCAGGCAGCACCCTGCAGGAAGGCAAGGGTCCCACTTTACTTTTAAAAGAGCCCCACATTCCCCCATAGCTGCATTTGCCACAAACATGGGGGGGAGGAGGGGACGCTCGGCTGATGCAATGACATGGTCTGTGCAGAGGGAAGGGAACGTTTTCGTCAAGCTGACAATGAACAAAAGAGCTAACACTGCATGGCTTCTAGATCAGCCTGTTCTCTGGCTCTGCAATGTTTACAGCATCTGCTGGGGCAAGCGGGATGGGATGAGGGGATACAAAAAGGATATTTGTATTCTGCTCCGGAACTTGTGATGAGACTGACCTACACACACACGCACGCACACAAACTCAGTGTTGTGGTCAGTTAATAGCAGCAGCAAGCTTTGCCTCTTTATACAGAGAGAGTGAAAACTGCTGACTGGATCCATCAGAAGACACAATACAGAGAGGAAGGCTCCAGGAAATGAGAGTTGTGGGTGGTGTGGGTTTTGTTTTTTTTTTCAAATGTCCAAGAAAAGATTTCCTGCAGCACTAAAAGGGCAACAGAGGCGGGAAGCTCTTCCCCAAAATAAATAGGCAGCTGGATGTAGACAGCTCTGCTGTGGGACTATGTGACTTGACAGAGAATGGATCAGGTCAGCTCCCCTTCCAAACTGCATCTCCTCCTCACATTATAGGTAGATCCAAAACGTACCATCCTTCCTCCTCCGCCATTTGCTGATTGTATCTCGCTGTCCCTGGAAAGGAAGGAGGGGGGAATCTGCCAATTGATAGGACTCAGAAAGCCACAGGTTCCTTTCAGAACCATGCAGGGAGAGTGCAAATAAAGACCATGAAACTGATTCTCCTCCTATTTGCACCAGCATAAAGACAGAATACCATGGAGTTATTTTGCATATTGTGCTCCCAGGGTAGCTGGGAGCAGGACCTAGAGATGCCCAAGCAAAACTCCCATGACTTAAATGCAAAGACCATAATATTGGAGCTACTGCAAGAAATATCGGGGGAGGGGTAGCATACAAGGGCAGGTTGATTGCCATTAGCTGGTGCAGTTCAGGTGTGACAATGTATGGCACAGAAAGCCTGATTCTCCTCTCGCATGCACTGGTGTAAATAAGGAGTCACTCCACTGGCTAGTCCCTACCTGTCTGACACCGCGCTGCACCCTGGAAGCAGCCAGGAGGTCTGGCTCCTAGGCAGGGGGGCCACGGGGCTCTGCATGCTGCCCCTGCCCCAAGCACCAGCTCCGCACTCCCACTGGCTGGGAACTGCAGCCAATGGGAGTGGGGGGCGGGGCAGTATCTGTGGGCAAGAGCCTTACCTGAAGTAAGCTCATTCCCCAACCCCAAGCCCCAATCCTCTGCCCTAGCCTGGAGCCCCCCTTATCCTGGAACCCCCTCCTGCACCACAAACTCCTCATCCCCAGTCCAACCTCAGAGCCTGCACCCCCAGCTGGAGCGTTCACCCCACCTGCACCCTGACCCCCTGCCCCAGCTCAGAGCCCCCTCCCATACCCTGAACCCCTCATTTCTGGCCCCATCCCAGAGCCAGCACCCCTGCCTGCACCCCAGCCCTGTGCCTCAACCCGAAGCCCCCTCCCACATTCTGAATCCCTTGACCCCACTTTGCAGCCTGGAGTCCCCTCCCTCACCCCAAACCTCTCATCCGTGACCCCACCCCAGAGCCTGCATCCCCACCTGGAGCCCTCACCCCCTCCTGCACCCCAACCCCCTGCCCCAGCCCAGTGAAAGTGAGTGAGGGTGGGGGAGAGTGAGTGACAGAGGGAGGGGGACTGTAGTAAGCAGGGGACGGGGCCTCAGGGAAGGGACGGGACTAGGGCGTTGGGTTTTGTGTGGTTAGAAAGTTGGCAACCCTACTCCCACCTACCCCCCGCTGTTCATTCCAAACATTTTGTGGCAGACTGTGTGTCTGGCTGACACAGCCACTTTCACTCTTACTAACTTGGTGTTGTTCCTGGGGGCTGGCAGAAACAAAAGGCCCTGCAGCAATGTAACACAGAGCAGAAGCTGAAGCTGTTTCTCTAGCAGCAGCTACTGCAAAGGTTCATTTGGGTGGCTGGTTGGTTGGTTGGTTTTTTTTTTGGGGGGGGGGGGAGTGTTTGTTTATTTTTCATTTTCCACCCCAAGGTTCCAAAACACTAATGACAAAGGGGCAAAATAAGGAGAGGGAGGAAAACAGACCAGCAATCGCTTCTTCCATGGCCATGCAGCACTGGGCATGTCGAAAGAACCACGGCCAGTGTGTTAGGCTCTTGGGACTAGATACCCAAACAGACAAATTGCAGGCAAGCAATTTGTAGCCTGAACCGAATGCCTGTGCATGGGCATATGGGGGAACAAGGCCCTGCTCTTATGCACCTGCATGGTCTTAGAATCATAGACTTATGAGGGTTGAAAGGGACCTCAGGAGGTTATCTAGTCCAACCTCCTGCTCAAGCAGGACCAATCCCCAACTAAATCATCCCAGCCAGGGCTTTGTCAAGCCAGGCCTTAAAAACCTTTAAAGTAGGAGATTCCACCACCTTCCTAGGTAACCCATCCCAGTGCGTCACCAACCTCCTAGTGAAAAAGTTTTTCCTAATATCCAACCTAAGCCTCCCCCACTGCAACTTGAGACCATTACTCCTTGTTCTGTCATCATCTACCACTGAGAACAGTCGAGATTCATCCTCTTTGGAACCCTCTTTGAGGTAGCTGAAAGCAGCTATCAAATCCCCACTCATTCTTCTCTTCTGCAGACTGAACAATCCTAGGACTAAACAATCTTGCTAGGTCCAAACTCACAGAGGGAAGAGGTTTTGCCTTCGTTAGTGCCCCGGCCTCCCAGGCTGGCAAAAGCAATAACATTATAGGGGAGGTGGTCAAGTATCTCCCAGTCTTTTTTCAAGCCTAATATAATGGTGTCCATTTTGCAAATTAATTCCAATTCAGCAGTCTCTTGTCGGAGTCTGGTTTTGAAGTTTTTTTATTGTAATATTGCAACTTTTAGGTCTGTAATTGAGTGACCAGGGAACCTGAAGTGTTCTCTGACTGGTTTGTGAATGTTGTTATTCTTGACCTCTGATTTGTGTCCATTTATTCTTTTACATAGAGACTGTCCGGTTTGGACAATGTACATGTTTAGTTCCCCGCCCCCACTGTTCCTCACACCTTCTTGTCAACTGCTGCAAATGGACCATTTTGATTACCACTACAAATAAGTTTTTTTTCTCTCCTGCTGGTAATAGCTCACTTTAACTGATCACTCTCGTTAGAGTGTGTATGGTAACACCCATTGTTTCATGGTCTCTGTGTATTTATATATACATCTTCCTACTGTATTTTCCACTGCATGCATCCAATGAAGTGGGCTGTAGCCCACGAAAGCTTATGCTCAAATAAATGTGTTAGTCTCTAAGGTGCCACAAGTACTCGTGTTCTTTCTATAAGTGGCTGTGGTTTTGCCTACTTGCTCAGGGTTTAGCTGATCGCCATATTTGGGGTCGGGAAGGAATTTTCCTCCAGGGCGGATTGGCAGGGGCCCTGGAGGTTTTTCGCCTTCCTCTGCAGCGTGGGGCATGGGTCGCTTGCTGGTGGATTCCCTGCAGCTTGAGGTCTTCAAATCTCAATTTTGAGGATTTCAATAACTCAGTCATGGGTTCGGGGTTGTTATAAATGTGTATGGGTAGGGTTTTGTGGCCTGCCTTGTGCAGGAGGTCAGACTAGATGATCATATTGGTCCCTTCTGACCTATGAGTCTATGAGTCTATAAGTGCCATCCTGAGAATGCGATCCACACTGGCAATTGTTAAACCAAAGTCACTTAATGAGGGAAGCACATAGCCCCAGTAGGGAACCTACATGCCTCAATCTAATGCATCAACCACAAATACATTAGATAGATTTAAATAGTAGAAGAGAGATAAAACCTCATGCTTCAGGGCCCGAGTAAACCATTCCCCATGGTTAGGATAAAAAGTCCCCTATAGGCAGGGTACTCCACCCTTCTCCGAAACACCTGGTGCTGGCTTTTGTCAGAGATAAGATCCTGGACTGGATGGAGCTGGGTCTCATCCAGTCTGGCAGCTCCTGTGTAATCCTAGATCTGAACGTTCTGAACTTTGGAATATTTGCAACCCAGATCAGGGTCTGATTTTTGCAGCTTGAACCCGAGTCTACTTCAGTAAATTCTTGTTTATTTCAAATATGAATAAAGCAAACACAAGAGACCTACATGTTTCGAAGTCTAAGCCTCTTTGACTGTGGCAAATTGCCAAATCTGTCCCTTCTTGTCTAGCCCCCAATCACTACTGTAACTGAATGTCCAAGAAACATTGGTTTGCAACTGGGTCCAGACTGCCATTCAAGAAGCAGCATTTATCCACAGTTCAACATTGGCATTTGAGTTCGTGGTGTTATCTCCTAGTACCAATGACAGGAGAATGCTGCAGTTTCTGTGTAGACTCTTATGTGATGACTGTGCATAACTGACAGCTTTTCAGTGATCATCACTGTAAGGGCCAGATTCTGATCTGAGTTCATAGAGTCATAGATTCCAAGGCCATTGTGATCATCTTGTCTGACCTCCTATATAACAAGGCCACAATGTAACAATTGCCCCAAAATAATTCCTAGAGGAGATCCACTAGAAAAACATCCTATCTTCATTTTAACTTTGCCAGTGATGTAGAATCTACCGTGACCGTTGGCAGATTGTTGCAAAGGCTAATTGCTCTTGCTGTTAAAAATGTCTCCCTTATTTCCAGTCAGAATTGATCGAGCTTCAATTTCCATCCATTACAATTACAGTGATGAAAATCTGGAGTAACTCCAGTGATATCAGAATTCAGCCAGAAATCTTCCCCCTCATCCTTTGTATATTTAGCTGTATTAAAATTTGGGCCCTAATCAGGACCCAGGGACCCATCATGCTAGGCGCTGGGTACACAAATAGAACAAAGATAATCCCTGCTCCAGAGAAATCACAATTTAGGATGGTGACAAGATGCAACAGGTGGACAAAGCGAATGGGGACAAGGGACAAGTCACAGTAAAGATGAGTGTGTTTGCATAAAGAACTAGCGTCACTGGTTGGTCGTAGTAGTGATAAACAGCTGCCAGCTTAGCCAACCCCAGATAATAGCAGTCTGTAGGCATCACAGCAGAGGTAGTTCTTAGAGGGATTTATACCTGTGGAGATGTGTTTGAAATAAATTCTAGTTACAATATATAAAGCATGTGGGGCATGCGTTTTTATGTGCATTCCTCCAATGTCTGTTTTTGAAGGACCTGAGCTAGCTCCTCAGCTGGTGTAACTTGGTGTGGCCTTCTAGCTTGATTCCTGCTTGGTGTTAAACACCATTGCTGCTTTTTTCTTTTCTTTTTTCCCCCCTTTTTTGGCTGGGTAGTTATATGGTGGTTGCTACTGTGAACCTCAGTGTAATATCACAGTCAAATCTTCCCTTTCAACTTTTCCAGTCAAACAATATCTTTCCTTTTTTAAAAATCACTGGTAAATTTTATTTACCCAAATATTCCAACTCACATGCTGTATCTAGGCAAATAACAGACCCACACATGAAAAGGCCCCATCCCTTCATACAGCAACTGAACTCAAGGGAAGAAGTGTGAACAGAGTAAGATTATTCAGCAATTCCTTCTCTTCTAAGGTGGACTGGGCATCCCTTAGATCCACTATAGGTTTAACATTTAAAAGCACACTCCATTCCACTCATCATGGAAGGGGTCATGCATGGAAAGTGCAAGTGTGTTCTTAACTAGGTATGATCTTTGTATGTTTGCCTGTAGATGCCTTGCATCATCCATGCCCAATCCTATAGAGCAGTGGTTCTCAAACTGTGGATCGGGATCCCAAAGTGGGGCACGACTCTGTTTTAATGGGGTCACAAGGATTGGCTTAGACTTGCTGAGGCCAAAGCCCAAGCCCCACTGCCCAGAGCCAAAGCCGAAGCCCAACGGCTTCAGCGCTGGGCAGCAGGGCTCAGGTTACAGGCCCCCTGCCCGGGGCTGAAGCCCTTGGATTTCAGCCTTGCCCCTCCCCCCACCTGGGGTGGTGGGGCTCGGGCTTTGCCCCCACCCCCACCCCAGGGCAGCAGGGCTTGGGTGAGTTCACTCCCCCTTCTTGGGGTCATGTAGTAATTTTTGTTGTCCAAAGGGGGTTGCAGTGCAATGAAGTTTGAGAAACCCTGCTATAGAGTGTATGTTCTTGGTGGCAGAGGCTGTCTCTTACTAGGCATAGGGAGACCCTCACATTGGTGGGGGCTTCTAGGTGCTAAAATAATGTAAAATAAATAAAATAATCTTTGCATTGCTGCTCGTGTGGGTACTAAACCTCACTATGACATGCTGAGGCAAACTTTCTTGGATGATGTATATGGATGGGAAACATGGACTAGGTAGAGTTGGGCTTTGAAATTGTCAAGCAACACTGTGAGATCTGATGTGTGTTAAATAGGGCTGTGCATTTGGAAGAAACATGATTTAAAGAGGGAGTCTGAATGGGAATCTCCCAGAATGAAAGTAGAAACGTCCCTGCACCAATGACTAGAATCTGCCACTCGCAGACCCAGCGCTTGCTGAAAATCAGAATTGCCTTTGAGGGAATTCAGCTTGGGCACCCAAATCACACATCACCTTTAAGAATTGAGTTCCAGGTGACTTCAGTAAACTCATAACCTTTCTGTGCCTCAGATTTGCCTGTAGCACTGTGCATGTGCCTTACAGCAGTGTTGTGAGGCGTGATTAATATTTGCAAATTGCGCTGAGATCAGGTGAAAAAATGTCTAATTATGATGTGTGCCCTCCTCTGCTTTGCAAGCAGATATAGCCAGGGGCACACAGACAAGGCTGGTGATGGAATTAGGTGATCAGTTCTGAGAAAACTACTTCTGTTCAGTACAAATGTTTATGCTTGTCTCTTACAGTTACACACAACTGCTTTTAAATGCATCTCTAATCAGAGGATGTAATTAGATAATGGAAGCCGTTTACTATTTGCCAGTGCCATGCAGCTAAGAGAGAGGTACCAGTAAATATCAATATTCCATCCAAAGCAACCACACATTTTGAAACCAGTGATGCAACAATTGCAAGGAATTTTAACGCAAATAAGGAAAATCCAAGAGCTAAAATATCTTCCTTGTCGTTTTTACTTTGCATAAGGCTGAGGAACCTTAAAGAGGCTAGTGCTTTGGAGCCTCATTAGCTCCTGACACAAGAGCATACCACCCATTCAAAGGCTCTTTCACAGTCCAAGAAGGCCTTGGAACTCCCAGAAACCATCTCATGAATAGCATCACATTGTGCAAAGTTGGATGGAGGGGGAGAGAAAGCCATTGTGGAGGGACGGATTCCATGTGACGATGATGGGCTCGGGAGTGCTATTCTCCATTGTAGTGTTTGCAGAGATGCATCACCATGAGCACAAAAAGTAAAGGGTGGGAATACCTGTATCTGCTCAACCACAGTCCAGGGGTGGTGTTTTCAAATGCACTTAAGTAACAAAGGGCTTGTCTATAGGAACACTTAGTTCATGGCAGTGGGGTGTAAATCTACCTTGCACTCGCCTGCCACTCACTATGTGCTCGTGTGGACCTTGCTGCTACCCACTAAAAGTTCACTCGTGTGCTCTAAATCTACCCCCACTTCAAAACAGGGTAGATCAAAGTGCAGTAGTGAATGGCAGCAGGGTCCACACGGACACTTAGTGAGCGGCAGGTTAGTAGATTTACACCTCAGCTTGCTGCAAACTAAGTACTCCTATAGACAAGCCCTTAGGAGCATCTGCCCCACTGAAACTTGTGCTGCTTATGCCATTTAGGGTGAGATTTTCATAGCACCAGACCTGGCATTTACAGCCAAATTTTCCAAAGTGGACACTTTTGGATCCCTTCAGTGTTCTATAGCCAGCCTCCTCCTTTTAGATGCCTAACATCTGGGATTTTCAAAGGGGCCTGGGCGCTCAACTCTCTTAGACCTCTTTGAATATTTCAGCCACACTCTGGATTTGGATGCAAAATGTTAGGCACTTAATTTTTCAAGTTTGAGCCCCATGGGGTAAAAATTTAGCTTTAGTGATTAGAGCAGGATTCCTGCTGGGCTCCATTCTTGACTCTGCCACTGGCTCCCTGTGGGACTGTGGGTAAATTGCTCCATTTCTTTGCATTTCAGAATTCCCACCTGCAAAGGCAGTCCTAGTACTTCCCTACCCATTCAGGTATGCTGTGAGGCCGTAGAGTGCTTCGAGCCCCACCTCTGAGATAAAAGGAACTATACACAAAGAGTTGTTGTATTTAACAAGAGCTAAGTGGAATTTTTTTAAATGACATCTCTGTGAGAATCAGACAGGAAAGGTTTCACCTCCCCCTGTTTTCTGAGCACCTGAAAAGCCAAATTCTCTTGTCTTCTGGTTCTCATCATATTCCACCTGAGCCCTCTCACCTTTGTGCTCAGGGCTCTCCATTGAGATGCATGCATCTGACAGCAGCATCTGGGCCTAGAATGGCTCCCATTCCAGAGCAAGCATTGGCTGAAATGGAGAGGCAGGGAATTTAGTCCTCCTGCCTTTCATGT
Organism: Chelonoidis abingdonii; assembly: GCF_003597395.2. Taxonomy (NCBI): domain Eukaryota; kingdom Metazoa; phylum Chordata; order Testudines; family Testudinidae; genus Chelonoidis; species Chelonoidis abingdonii. Next base: position 358,583,635 of record NC_133769.1, read on the forward strand.
GTGGCTGCCTTCCAAATCCATTACTCTTTATTACTTGTATTACAGTAGCACCTGGAGATGCCAGCTGAAATTGGGACCCCATTGTGCCAGGCATTGTACAAACACCTAGTGAGAGACAGTCCCCACCCCACAGAGTTCATAATCTAAGTACATGAGACAAAGGGGGAGGGAAACTGAGGCACAGAGAGTGCTGCAACTTACCCACGTCAATGGCAGAGCCAGGAATAAATGTAAGAGCTCCTGCCACCTGGTCCAGTCCCACTAAACCAGGGGTCAGCAACCTTTCAGAAGTGGTGTGCCGAGTCTTCATTTATTCACTCTAATTTAAGGTTTTGCGAGCCAGTAATACATTTTAATGTTTTTCGAAGGTCTCTTTCTATAAGTTTATAATATATAACTAAACTGTTGTTGTAAGTAAAGTAAATAAGGTTTTTTAAATGTTTAAGAAGTTTCATTTAAAATTAAACTAAAATGCAGAGCCCCCAGGACTGGTGGCCAGGACCCGGGCAGTGTGAGTACTATTGAAAATCAGCTCATGTGCCACCTTCAGCCCACATGCCATAGGTTGCCTACCCCTGCACTAAACCATGCTGCCTTCCGTATAATCACATAAGGCCTCAAGTGAAATGAGTTTTAATCTAATCTTGGATTGCTAATATTCTGGGTCAAATTTGATGTTGGGCTATTGCATGGCACACAGCTCCCGTTGATCTTCATGAGTGCCGAGCATGCACATGGAAGGGCTAGATGTGGCCTTTTGTATAAGTAAGGTTTTGTCTGGTTAGCTTGTGCAATAGCCCTGCTGAAGGAAATTACACTGTAGATGATGTGAATGTAACAAGGGAATGAGGTGGATCCCCCTTTGTCAGTATCTGACTTCATCATGTGCTTGCCTGGAGCATTACTTCACCAGCAGACAGCCCCTTCCCACCCACTAGATCCACTGCAAGGGTGTCTCTGATCCCAGCTCATGGGTATGTCCAGCCAAGAATGGATTGGTCCCCTTTACAGTGCAGTTTGCACAATCAGTGATGTACTGAAGATTCAGCTGTGGATAATTCAATGCTCGTTCACATCACTGGGGTCAAAAGGTCCATAAAGTGTGAGTCATGCCAAAACCTTTCCCCTCCCCTCCTTGGGGCAATTTAATTAAATATGCAAAATTCCACATCCAAACTAAAATGAATTCCAGTCTGTTTGTGTATGTAAGATGACTTTTCCTTTGTTTATATATAGGTTATGCTGCATGTCACATTTCTCTATTCAAGACTATAGGGTGAGTGGCTGCAGGCCCTCACCTACAGCTGGCAGCAGTTCTCAAACTTTAGCAGCCCGAGGACCCCCATTTTGATTTAAAATTTTTCACAGATTGCCAAGCCCTTTGCTCAGCCCCATGCCCCGCCCCCACTCCACCCCTTCCCCCAAGGATCCACTCCCACCTCACCTCTTCCCGTCCCCGTTCCACCCTGACCCTCCTGTTCCCCACCTCTTTCCACCCCTTCCCCCAACACACCCAGTTCCCACTCCTCCCCCTCCCTCACAGCACCTCCTGCATGCTGCTGAACAGCTGTTCTGTGGTGTGCAGGAGGCACTGGGGGGAGGGGGAGGAGTTGATCAGCGGGGCTGGCGGCCCCAGACATGACTCGTGGACCCTGAGGGTCTGCGGACCCCAGTTTTGAGAAACACTAATCTGGGCCTTTAAAGGCTGATACAAGAATCTTCCTGTTGTAATCTTGCCATTATTTTTTCATTTCCCATGCTATTCCCCATGCTATGATATATGGCTACAGAAGAGCCCTCTGGTTCAGCAGAGCCCTTTCTTTGTGGCACAAAATAGCAACTACCTGTCCTGGCTGGCATGAGTCCATCCCATCAGAGATAGAGACTTTACAACAGTGATCTTCTACTCTCTCCCAGCTAGGGCCCTACCAAATACATGGTCCATTTTGGTCAATTTCCTGGTCAGGAGATTTAAAAAATAATGTATTTCATGGTTTCAGAAATTTAAATCTGAAATTTCACAGTATTGTAACTGGGCGCGGTCCCAACCCAAAACAGGGGTCATGGGGAGGGGGTCACAAGGCTATTGTAGGGGGGGTTACAGAATTGCCACCTTTACTTCTGTGCTGCTGCCTTCAGAGTTGGGCAGCCAGAGAACAATGGCTGCTGGCTGGGCACCCAGTCCCGAAGGCAGCGCCACCAGCAGCGGAGAAGTAAGGGTGGCAATACCATATTAACCACCTTTACTCCCACACTGCTGCTGGCAGCAGCGTTGCCTTTAGAGCAGGGCTCCTGGCCAGCAGCCGCCACCTCTCTCTGGCTGCCCAACTCTGTGAAGTCTGGTCTACCCTACAATAGCCAGATTTCATGGGGAAGATCAGATTTCATGGTCCGTGACGCGTTTTTCACTACCGTGTATTTGGTAGGACCCTACTCCCAGCTGTCCCCTGGACATGGCAATTTTCTGTCTGTATTTGGATTAATAACAAATTAAAGAGTCCCAAACTGGCTTCACAAAGAAGCTCAATTCAACAACATGAGCAGGACATCTTTGTGGAATACTGAATGATGGGCAACAGAGTCAGCCAGGGTTCATGGGTGTCTAGGGGCTGAGGTCTGATTTATTAAGCTATGGGTAATAGGGCTTTACTGAGTGCTGCTGTCAGAAAGATGAAGAGGCCCTTTGAAGGCAAGTTCCTGGGAGACTGATGTTGCCATTCTACTTTGTATAAAGCAGTTTAGACTCTCCTTAGAGCAGGGGCAGTTCTGTGGTCTGTATTATGGACGTGCTCTTTGGTCTGTACCAGACGAAACCATGGATAAAGGAAAGCTACCCAGATCCAAGTGCTAGCTGAGACTTCATACAAATCTGTTTAATGCCATATAAATACCAACCTTTAAAAATGTACCCAACCCTGCGAGCTCAAGGAATAAGCCTCTTAGCCAGGCTGCAACCCAGATGTCCCAAGCCATGCCCTCATCCCACCTCTCCTGCCCAGTTTCCTGCTAGTCAGGTACTCGCTTGCAGCTAAAGGCTTTGGTCTCTTCCAAGCTAAACTCTTAGCTCCAGGGCAGGGTGTGTGCAGGAATTTAAATTTGACCCCTTTTGGAGGGGCACATGTCATAGTATAATTCCTCAATCTGGACCTTAGAGTTCAGATATGAGGTACTAGCATAAAGTCCTCTAAGCTGAATCTCCAGCTTAGATCTGATAGGCTGCCACCAGGTCAGGAATTGATAGGGCCTGACCCCCCTTTCCTCTCTCTGGTGTCCCCAACCCTCGACTCCATATCTATACTGGTGTTTTGTCTGAGTACATCTAGGGCACAAGGGCAAAAGATATTTGTCACCTTGAATGTAGCATTTCTGTAAACATTGCTATTTTAAACTCCTTAAGAAAACATGGTCCCAGCTATGAGATAACAATGATGAATTTCTAGAATAACGGCTCGACATTTCTGCTCGTAAGCAAGGTACTAAGCAGAACTCAAATCTTAAATGACAAAGTGTGCTAAGTTGGAGAGATTCAGTCGTTGGCATGGATTTTTATGCACACTTCAGAATAATGAAAACACTTAATTGGGAAAATGTCAATGTACTCACACTCACTATACATGCTGCTTCTAATCTTATTTTACACGTATGGGCAAAATCTAAAGACACCGCAGCATCATCTTTTAGATAAATTACTCAATGTATTTATCACACTGAAGATCAGGGCTTGACCTGGAGGCCCAGAATGGCTTATACTATCAGAATACACAAAAAAGTAACAATTACATATATAAGTATAAAAAGCCAACACTCCATTCCCCTCGATCCAATGCGAGAAGGGGTTTCCATTGCATGGAAAGTGCAAGTGTGGGTTCTTAACATGAGGTAATGACTTTGTATGTTTTGCCCTTATCTAGATGCCTGGTTGGGCATCGATCCCATGCCAATCCCTATAGAGCAGTGGGTTCTCAAACTGTGTATCCGGGAATCCCAGAAGTGGGCACGACCTCACGTTTTAATGAGGTATCCCTGAGGAATTGGCGGTATTTAGAAACTTGCTGAGGAGCAAAGCCCAACCCACTGCCCAGAGCACAAAGCCGGAGAGGGCAACGGCTTCAGCGTAGGGCAGCAGGGCTCAGGTTCAAGGCCCTGCCGGGGGCTTGAAGTCCTGGATTTCAGCCTTGCGCCCCCTCCTCCCACTGTGGAGGGTGATTGGGGCCTCTGGGGCTTATAGGCCCGGCCAGCACGCACCCCAGGGGCAGGGCTTGGGTGAGTTCACTTCCCCCTTCTGGGGTCATGTAACGTAATTTTTTGTTTCGTCGCAAGAGGGGTTGCCAGTGCGGAATGGCCAGTTTGAGAAACCTTCTGCTTATAGTGTTATTTCTGGGTGGCAGGGCTGTCTTGACTAGGCCATAGGGAAGACGCCTCACATGGGTGGGTCGCATGAGGCTTCTGAGAATGGGTAAGACTAAGGATAGTCACAGAAGACTGAGCTTAAAATAAAGGCTTTGACCAATGGTTGGCTGCTTGTAGTGGGTACTAATCCTCACTAGTGACCATGGCCTGAGGCAAACTTATGATGATGGATATGTATAATGGATGGGAAACAATGGACTATTAGGTTAGAGTTGGGGCACTTTGAAATTCCAAGCACACTGTAGATCTGATGTGGTGTTAATGGGTTTGTGCATTTGGGAAGAAACATGATTTAAAGAAGGGAGTCCTGCATTGCGGAATCTCCCAGGAATGAAAGTAGAGAGACGTCCTGACAGGACCAGTGACTAGAAATCTGCCACTCCGCAACCCAGCGCTTGCAGAGAGAATCCAAAGCATTGGCCCTTTGGCCGGGAATAGTCCGAAGCTTTGTGGGCACCAAATCGAACACATCACCTTTAAGGACAATTGAGTTCCAGGTGACTTCAGATAAAGCTCAGTACCTTCTTGTGCCCTGCAGATTTGCATGCCTGTCACTCTGAGTGCATGTGTGCCTTACAGCAAGTGTTGTTGGAGGCGGTGGGATTAAATATTTGCAAATTGCCCGCTGGGAGATCGAGGTGGAAAATGTCTGAATTTTATGATGTGTGCCCCTCCTCTGCTGTGCCAAGCAACGAATATAGCGCAGGGGCACACAGACAGAGCCTGGTGATGGAATTAGGTGATCAGTTTGAGAAAAAACTGACTTTGTTCAGTAACAAATGTTTTATTGCCTTGTCTCAGTTACACAGTTCATGCACAACTTGCTTTTAACTGCGGGATCTCTAAATCAGAGGATGTAAATTAGAATTAATGAAGCCCGTTTACTATTCTGGCCAGTTGCGGAGTGCCGCTAAAGAGAAGAGGTACAGTAAATATCAATAATTCCAGTCCAAGCCAACCAACATTTGAAAACCAGTGGACGTGCATTTACATTGCAAGGAATTTAACGCCTCGGTGAAGGAAATATCCAAGAGACCAATATTTCCTTTGTCGTTTTTAAACTGGTTTGGCTAAGGCGTCGGGGACGGACCTATAAGAGGGCGCGCTGAGTGGGCCTATTGGAGCTCATCTAAGGGCCATCCTGACACAAGAGCAAATACCAACCCATTCAAAGGCTGCTGTTCACAGTCCAAGAAGAGGGGGCCTTGGAACACTCCCAGACAACCTCTCAGATGCAATCACATTGGTGCAAAGTTGGATGGAGGGGGAAGAAGAAGCCCAAGTGTGGTTGGAGGGACGGATTTCATGAGTGGAATGGCGGATGATGGGCCTCGAGGGAGTGCCTATTCCCATTGTAAGTGTCTGCAGAAGAGCATCCACCATGAGCACACAGGTGAAGGGGTTGGGGGACAAAACTGTCATCTAGCTCCACACACAGTCAGGGGGTGGTGGTTTTCAACTGCAACTGTAAGTGGACAAACGGGCTTTGTCTATAGAACACTTAGTTCATGGCAGTGGGGGGTAATATCCTACCTTGCACTCGCCTGAGCCACTCACGATGTGCCTACCGGTGGGACTTGCTGCTACCCACTAAACAGTTACTCGTGTGCTCTAAATCTAAACCGCCCCTAGTAAGGTCAAAACAGGGGTAGATCAAAGAGTGCAGTAGTGAATGGCAAGCAAGGGATCACACAGGGGGGAACACCTTAGTGGGAGGCGGGCAGTTAGTAGAGGGGAGGTTTAACACCTCAGCGTTGCCTGCAACTAAGTAACTCCTTATAGACAAGCCGCGCCATCTTGAGGGGAGCATCTGCCCACGGAAAAGCTTTGTGGCTGCTTTTTATGCCCATTAGGGTGAGAATTTTCAAGCACCAGACGCTGGCATTGTACAGCCAATTTTTCCAAAGTGGAACACTTTGTGCGATTCTTCAGTGTTTCTAACATTAGCCAGCCTCCACTTCGGCTTTAGATTGCCAACATCTGGGATTTTCAAAGAGGGGGACCTAGGGCGCTCAACCTCTTAAGACCTCTTTTTTGAATTTCAGGTATCCACTCTGCTCTGGGATTTGGAATGCAGAAATGGTTTAGGCGAGCAATGATTAATTTTGTGCGAAGTTTGTAGCCACATAGGGGGGGTAAAAAAATTGTAGCTATGGGTAGTGGTTAGAGCAGGATTCCTGCGGGCTTCCATTCTTGGAACTCGCCACTGGGCTCCCCTGTGGGACCTGTGGGTAATTGCGTCCCATTCTTTTGCATTTCCAAAGTTAATTTTCCGGCCATGACCTAGCCACCAAGGCAGTCCTAGTTAACTTCCTACCCGTTCAGGTATGCTGTGAGGCCTTGTAGAGTCTTCGGAGCACCACACGCGTCTGAGTAAGGATATGCAACAAAGGAAGTTTTGTTGTAATTGGGATAAACACCGAGCTTTAAGTGGAGATTTTTTGTTTAAATGACATTCTGTGAAGAATCTAGACAGGAGAGTGTTTCAACTCTCCCCTGTTTTCTGAGCAACCTGAAGAAGGCCAAATTCCTCTTGTACTTCTGGTTTTCTCATCATATTCCACCCTGAAGACCGGTCTTTCCCTTATGTGCTCCAAGGGCCGTCCCATTGAGAATCATGGCATCTGCACAGCAGCATCTGGGCTAGAATGGTCCCCATTCCAGAATGCAGCAATTAGGGCTGATTAATATGGAGAGGGCAAAAGGGAATTAGTCTCCTGCCCTTCATCGGATGGCTGCCCCCTTCCAAATCCATTACTCTTATTAACTTGGTATATCAGTGCATGGTATAGAGCCAGGCTCCTTGAAAATTGGGACCCCCATTGTGAGCCAGCTAATTGTATAAAACTACCTATGTGGGAGAGACATGTTTCCCTCTCTTATCCACAGGAGAAGGTTCATAATTAAAGTTTAATGAGACAAAGGGGGGAACAGGGGGAAACTGAAGGGCACAGAAAGAGTGCTGGCGCAACTATACCCCGAGTCAATGGCGAGCCAGATCATAAAAATGGGTAGAGCTCTGCCACCGTGGGTCCCAGTCCAACTAAATCAGGGGTCGGCAACCCTTCAGAAGTGGGTTGTTGCGAGAGGGTCTGGTCATTGTAGGTCACTCTTAATTTTAAGGTTTGCGAGCCAGTTAAATTACATTTTAATGTTTTACGACGGTCTCTTTCTATAAGTTTATAATTATATAACTTTAGAACTTGTTGTGTTGAATAAAGTAATGGTGTGGTAAAGAGTGGTTTAAGAAGTTTTCAGTTTAAAATTTACACTTAAAATGCAGAGCCCGGCCCCAGGAACTTGGTGGCAGGACCGGGCAGTGGGTGAGTACTATCTGAAATCAGCTCATGGTGCACCTTCCAGCCCACAATGCCATAGGTTTCCTACCACCCCTGCACTAAACCCATGCCTGCCCTTCCGTATAAACACATAAGGCCTCAGTGAAATGAGTTAAATCTATCTTGGATTGCCTTTAATATCTGGGTCAAATTTGAAATGTTGGGTCCTTATTGCATGGCCACAAGCTTCCGTTGATGCTTCAGGGGAGTTGCCCGAGCCGCATGCACATGGAAAGGGCCTTAGAATCGGTGGCCTTTTGTATAAGTAGGTTTAGTGGTCTGGTTAGCTTGTAGCAATAGCCCTGCTGACAGAGAAATTACTGTTAAGAGTGTGAATGTAACAAGGGGATGAAGGGTGTGGAATCCCCTTTGCTCAGTATCGTGGAACTTCATCATCGTGGCTTTTGCCTGGAGCATTACTGGAGTCACCAGCAAACAGCCCCTTCCACCCACTAGACCACTGGCAAGCGGTGGTTCCTTCTGAAATCCGCAGGCCTCATGGGTATGTCCAAGCCAAGAATCGATTGGTCCCCTTTACAGTGCAGTTTGCCACAATACATGATGTAACGAACGATCAGCTGTGGATAATCTCAATGCTCGTTCAACCATCAACTGGGGTCAAAGGTCATAAAAGTGTGGAGTCCCATTATGCCCAAAAGACCTTATCCCCTCCCCTCCTTGGCGGCAATTTGAATTAAATATGCAACATTCCACAGATTTACCAAACTAAAATGAATTACCCAGTCTGTTTGTGTACTCGTAGATTGATTTCCCTTTGTGTTTATATAATAGTTACTGCTTGCTGTCAACATTTCCCTCTATCAGACTATAAGGGTGAGTTTGGCTCAGGCCCTCACGCTACAGCTGCAAGCGGTTCTCAAACTTGTAGCAGCCCGAGGAAACCCCCATTGGATTTCAAAATTTTACAATTGGCCAAAGCCTTTGCTCAGCCCATGCGCCCCGCCCCACGTTGCCACCTCTCCCCCAAGGATCATCCCCCTCACCTCACCTCTTCCCTGTCCGGTTCCACCCTGGACCTTGTTCTGTTCGCACCTCTCGAGCCTATCCCCAACAACCACGGGGTGATCCGTTCCCGCTCCTCCCCTCGCCCACAAGATGTGCACCTCCTGCTCATGCGTACCTGCACAAGCTGTTCTGTGGTGGTGCAGGAGGGCCCTGTGGGGGGAGGGGAGGAGTTTGATCAGCCGGGGCTGGCGGCCCAGACATGAAAACCTGAGGACTCTGAGGGTTCTCGCGGACCCCAGTTTTGAGAAACCCTAATACTGGGCCCTTTAAAGGCCTGATACAAGGAGAAATCTTTCCCTGTTGTAATCTTGCCATTATTTTTTCATTTCACATGCTATTCCATGCTATGATATCGGCTCCAGAAGAAGCTCCTGGGTTCAGCAGAGCCCTGTTCTTCTGTGCCACAAAAATAGCAAATACCTGTCCCCTGCCGGCAATGAGTTCCATCCCATCAGAAAGAATAGCGACTTTAACCAACAGTGCAATCTTCTACTCTCGTCCCAGCCTAGGGCCCTACCAACCTACAATGGTCCATTCTTGGTCCGAAGTTTCCTGGTCAGTGCACAAGAATTTAACGAGAATAATGGTGTTGTTATGGTTTCAGAATTGGGATAATCTTGAAATTGTACAAGTACATTGGTAGGGTGAGCAACTGGGCGCTGTCAGGTTGCCCCAACCTCGGCAAAAACAAGGTCGATAGAGAGGGTTCTCCATGGGCGGGGGCCACTAAGGCTATTGGCAAAGGAGGGGTTAGACCAAGGAAGAGCGATACCGAGGCCATTTACTTCTGTGCCTGCAACCTAGGCAGAGGCAGGCAGGCCGAAAGAACTAAAGTAGGCTGCTGGCCCTGGAGCACCCAGTCCGGCGAGGCAGCGGCGGCCCCCACCCACGGGGGAGGGCGCGCACGGGGAGATAGACGAGTAGCGACGAAAGTTAAGCTAGCGGAAGAAGTAAGGGTGGCCAATACCCAGTCCATATTAAACCACTTTATCCCCCACACTTGCTGGCTCTGGCCAGAGCGTTGCCTTTAAAGCAGGGCCTCCTGGCAGCACCGCACCACTTTCCTCCTGGCTTGCCAACTCTGTGACAGGTCTGGTCTAGCCCTACAATAGCCAGAATTTTCATGGAAGATCAAGCAATTTCAGGTCGTGACGCGTTTTTCATACGTGTATTTGGTAGGGACCTATCCCAGCTGTCCCTGGACATGGCAAATTTTCTGTCTGTATTTCTGGAATTTAATAACAAATTCAAGAGTCCCAGACACCTGGCTTTACAAGAGAAGCTCCAATCACAACTAGCAGGCCAATCTTTGTGGGACTGACTGAATGATGGGCAACAGAGTCCAGCCAGGGTTTTCCATGGGTTGTCTAGGGGGCTTGAGGTTTCTGATTTTATTAAGCTTATGGGTTTAATAGGGGCCCTTTACTGAAGTGCCTGCTTGGTCAGAAAGATGGAAAGAGGCCCGCTTTGCAAGGCAGTTTTCTCTGGGGAGACCTGATGTTGCCATCTTACTTTGTATACAGCAGTTTAGACTCTCCTTAGAGCAGGGGCAGTTTTTCTGTGTCCCTGTATTATGGACGTGTCCTCTTGTGGTCTATACCAGACGAAACCATGGATAAAGGAAAGCTACCCAGAATCCAGTGCTAGCTGAGCCACTTTTACAATCTGGTTTAATGCCATTATAAATACAACTTTATAAATGTCCCAGTAACCCCACCGCAACCCACTCAAGGTTGCTCGGCGGAGCTCAAGAATAAGCCTCCTTACCAGTGCCCGGGGCCTGCTGCTGAGCGCACAATCTATTACTCGTTTGCCCAGGAGCCCACCTCGCGTCCCCTCTCACGTCCGCCACTCAAGCAACTTACTGCCTGCTCCCCATGATCCTCCTGTCCTACACACTATGAAGTTGCCTGTACGATATGACGGGTTGGTTGAGACTCCCGATCTCGGCACAAGACATTAAATGGCTCTTTTGGGGTCTGCTTCCGAAGGTTGGCTCAAGGAGGCCGTTTATAGGAGAGAATGGCACGGACTACTGAGGATGCAGGGGGCATGGGGATGGTGTCTGGTGCATGGAAATTTAAAAATAAATTTGACCCCTGTATTGGAGGGGCACATGTCATAGTAAATAATTCCTCAGATTCTTTGGACCTTAGAGTTTCGATAATGAGGTACTAGCCATAAAGTCGTCTCTAAGCTGAATCTCCAGCTTAGAGTTCTGAAATGGCCTGCCCACCAGGTCAGGAATTGATAGTGGCCTGACCCTCCTTCCTCTCTTCTGGTGTCCCCCACTCTTCCCTGGGGGGACCCCCCAATCAAACCCTTGAGGTCCTACAAGCAGGAGACGAGAACCCCTTCCCCCCTCCTTCCAGGCCTTTGCGCCCTCTTTGGTCTAGCCTGCGAGTCCGAAAGGAAACCTGTTTCTCTGCGTCCCAAGACGACTAACGCGTTTCTATTCCCTCCCGACCATTGAGATCGGCCAAAATACCAACAGCTTTGGCTTTTGCCTTTCCCCTCTTCCTGTTTCCCTTCCCGTGAGGGGAGACAGATACCTGGCCTACACGGATTCCAACTTCTCCCTCTGCCTTATAGACAAAGGAATCTTCTTCACAAGTTGTGAAAAAAAAGAAAGCTTTATATACGAAAAGAGAAGCAAAATACAGAAATAAATAAACTTGGTCTAAAAACATTCAATACAGGCTCCTACTTAAGAAAATATGAATAACCCAGTCTGATTTAAAAAATAGCCAATTTAAATAGACCAGCAATCACACACAGTAAATACAACACAAAGCTCCTCATAGCCGAATTACTTTGCTTTCCTTTGTACTCACAGAGTTTTAGTAGAATATCTTAGATAAGATGGAGTTAGAAGAAAAGCTTGTTTACCCATAGCCGAGGAAACAACAAAGACCCTGAGTATACAAATTCCCGCCCCTGACTTTTAACAATCCAGTTCTCTGATTGGTCCTCTGGTCAGGTGTTTGGTTCCCCTTTACAGGCAAAAGAAAATTAACCCTTACCTTACCTATCTACTTATGACAGCACATTCTGTGCTTTTCCCCCCAGGAGCTCACTCTTCCCTCTCCTCCCCCCACAGCCCTGGCAGGAGCTTGCACTTCCCTGCCCCTGTGGCCCCCGGGGCTGGAGAAGTTCTGTGCCCCCAGTGTTTATTGGGGAGCCCGTGCCCCTACTTACTCCCTCTTGTGCACACCCCTACTTATCGCCCAGTGAATGGTGCCTCCAGGAGATATCTAAATTGGGGATGAGGAGTGTCTCAGGGAGGCTGTGGGAAAGCCATGGGTGAGATCTGAGAATCTGAGCATGCTACATGAGTCAATGTTCTCCAGAAGTTCTAGAGTCTCTTGCTAGTAGAACCCAGCTGCCTTAAGGTGTGTCTTTGAGCCAGTCCCATAACCTCTCTGTGCCTCAGTATGTTCGGCTGAAGAACAGGGATAATGATGCCCACCCACCCCATTGGCATGATGACTGATTAATGCTTGCTTAGAACTAATGCTTTGAGACATCAGATTAGCAGGACAGAGCCTCATCATTATATTTGCAGTTGTTGGTTCCAGGTCCTTTTTCACTCTTAGTCCAACTCACTGCAGCATCTAAAAGCTAATCACATTTACTACCTCACCTTTCCGAAGCTTGGCACAGTATGCCATTTGGCATGAGATTTTCTTATTGCTCGTAGATTCATTTTTAATATCCCCGACCCCTATGAAGCCCAGACTCCACCGCTATCCCCACAAACCATGCCCTACTATTCTACATAACATTTGCTTGATTTAAAAATAAAGACTACTGAGTACTTACTGGAATAACTATAGAAACCAGATATTTAGTTCTACTATAAAAGGCAGGGGTGCTTATGGCTGGGAGGCCAAAGGCATTTCTAGGCTAAGTAAGATTTATTTACAGTTCCACAGTCTATGAATATGCAGCCAACAATTCTAAATTTAAATCCTTCCTTCCAAGAAGGTGCAGTGGCATTAGAAGGGGTTCAAATCAAGGCAGGATTCGTACCACGAGATTTTAAATAGTCAGTCTTAGAAAAGAGGGCTAAAATGTAGAGTTGTCTAGGATCAAGGTGCACATTGTGCAAGGCATCATACAAACACAGAGAAGTCCCTGAGCTTACAACCTAAATAATGGCTAGAAACTCTCTTTCTTAACATACAAAGGGAAGGAACCAGGGAAAGGATTTTGTGTGGGGGCCCAGATACCACAGGGATGAGCACTGTAGAAATGTGCATAGCAAATTGAAACAGAAAACAGGGACCTGTCCTAGGGTTATATGAAATTCAGTTTCACAGTTTACTGCGTAGGGAGAGAGGGAGGCGGGAGTCTTTCAGATGAGATCTAAAGCCGAAGTGTAACAATTGGGGCTGCCTGAACATTTTCTATCAAAACATTTTTTGGATGAAAAATTGTTTTTTGACAAGACAAATTTTCACAGGAAAATCTAGTCTACCTCGCTGTCAAAGAAAGATTGTTCCCTATAGCCTGTTGGTGTGTCCTGTCTGACATTAAATGGTTCAAGGGACAAAGCTTCCCCTTTTTCCCTTGGGAGACTATTCCGCACTCTAATAGAGCTTACTATTAGAAAACGTGGTGTGATATTCAGCCTGAATTCTCCTTTCACCCCATTCTTCTTCATTATAGTCCCTAGAACAAATCTAAACCATGTCTCTTTCTCCATAGTGTTTACCCCCCTGCAGACAGTTATCATGTCCCTACTAAGTTGTTGTGTAGCCAAGCTAAACATATTAGCTCATCAAGCCAGTCTTTCTGGCCCCTTAATCACATGTTCTGTTGCTCTTCTTGGAATGTTGTCCTGTTTGTTGACATCTGTGTGGAATTGAGGTGTCCAGTATTGAACGTAGTGTGAGGAAACGAATCCTGCAGGAATAGGAGCACTCTACAGAAAGCCACACGACCTATTAAACAACCATGGCTGCTTAGAAACAGCCCTTCCTTGTTACAGCCTAGATTGTGTCCTTGTCATCCTTGCATGAATGTGGGAGGAAGGCTGCCCCTCTGCCCACCATCTGCTGCTCAGCCAAGTGAGACATAGCTGCATCTTGGGTCTGGGTCTGATGCGGAGCACAGTTCCTGCTCTCCAGATACTCCCCATGCCCACAGGTGGGTGGAGAGGGATGGGGAGTGTGCAGAACCTTGTCTGATAAGGGGTTTACATGTCCTCACTGAGCTCCACTTCTGTTCTTTTCCCCATCCACTAAGACCGAGCCCCCAAATAAAGCAGTTAGCCAATTGCTAAACATAATTTCCACAGACTCTTTAGTTTCTAGGGGCAATCAAAGCACTCTTCCCAGCTCTACCTCTAGATCCATAAGTTATGTCACAGTGGGTGGTGCATTATTTTGACCAAGAACTTAGCTAGTAGGTAAAGATTGAGATAACATTCACCTATAGCCAAAATGTTACCCAACCCAGGCAGCAGCCAAATTCCCAAGCTCAGTCATCCAGCTGAGTCCAATAGGGGCTCCCACCAGCTCCTGCAACCTCTCCCTCACCCTGAGCTCTGGTTGGCTAAGAGAATGTAGAGACAAGTAGAACTGCCCTTAATGGCAACTTCCTCACTGCCTTCAAAGAGAGACTGAGAATGCTTAGTAACAACCAACCCCTTTCTTCTGATTCCCTGGGCTCTTGTAGCTGCTGTGTAAATGCATCTGGGTTACACACAGACTCACTACTGAAGGAACAGGAGTTCTCTGTATATTCACCAAGAATGATCATCATGATGATGTGGGAACAACAAAGCTGTAATTCCTCATCTTCTTTGGTGGGAGGGGGGTATGGATGTAGGGAGGCAGAGGAAGAATCTAAAATGGGGTTTAGCTCAGATCTATTTACTTAGCTGCTGAAACCACTGGAGCATTCATTGCTAGAAAAGGACATTTAAATGGTAGAGTCAGCACGCACTCCTCCATCTCCCCTGCATGCCAGTAAGCTGCACTTCCCCCTAGCACCACTACTGCTTGCCAGTGTGTTCATGTCCAGTCACTCACACCTCTGCAGACATTTGACTCTGTGCCAGTGCTCCAGATGGGGTCTTGCTGGAACAAACCTCCAAGAGAGCTCTGCTCTCCCAGGAAATCTGCAGCGACTGAACGGGTGCCAGCGGGCATGGTGATTGCTTGTGTTGCGAGAACTGGGCTCAGGCTGCCAGTTCATTTTACACAGGCCTCTGTAGAGCCAATCGCTGCTGTTGATGGGCGAACCTCCAGAAGGTTCAGAGAGCTGGGCTTAGACAAGCTCTTGGAAACTAAGATGTGCATCTCAACCAACTGAGGTGTTTGAGAAACTCTTTCTTGGGCTTTTCATTGAGGGCCCCGCTGCAGGGGCGGCCAAAGCTTCCTAACAGTGGGTGGGCCACTGGCACCTGAACTGTGGCCCCACCTCCCCTGCACTGCCCCTTCCCCCCAACCCCATAACCCTGCACCACGCTTCCCCCAAGGCCACACCCCCACTTCTCCCTGAGACCCTGCCCTGGCACCTCATCTTCCCCCGATTCCCTGCCCCCACACTGCCCCTGCTCCCTGAGTCCCTGCTCTCTCCGCCCCTTCTCTCCGATTCCCTGCCCCTGTACTGCCCCTGCTCCCTGAGTCCCCGCTCCCATACTGTCTCTTCCCCCCAAGACCTGCCCCCTTTCCCTCATCACTCACCCTTATGGCCAGTAAAAGTGGGGAGCCATGCCCCCCTCTGTTCCAGGGCCCCTGCCCCACTGCCATTGGAGTGAGGACAGTCTGCAGAGCCTCAGCAGCAGTAGGTTGTGCCACTGGATTCCCCGCTACCCCTGTCAAATGTCACACTTCTGGGGTTTCCTCTGTAGCAATGTCCCTCCAAGGGTAAGTATATCACTCCTCAAACCAGGGCTGCCTGGGGGGGGCGGGGGGGGACAAGTGGGGCAATTTGCCCCAGGCCCCGGGCTCCAGAAGGGCCCCCACAAGAATATAGTGTTCTATAGTATTGCAACATTTTTTTATGGAAGGGGCCCCCAAAATTGGTTTGCCCCAGGGCCCCTGAATCCTCTGGGCAGCGCTGCCTCAAATGCCCCTGGTCACACAACAGGTTATGTTCCCAACCAGCACTTAAGAGCCACAGCATCCAAACTTTACCAGTTCACATACCATGACTGTGCATGGCTGAAACATCAAGCTTGTGTACCACAGCTTGGGAACTACCCGGGGAGCCCCATATTGCAGCCACTCATGAACAGCAGATGTGGGTGGCGGGGGGAGGAATAGGAGAGAGACATTAAGTAAACTTTCCCCAGCTTTGAGCTCTGGGCAAATGCTCAGGACAGATTAAAACCGGCAAGCAAGAGATGAAAAGATTTGATTTCAGCTAGCAATCCCGGCCCATCCAGTTCCCTGGATTGTTACCTAAAAGAGATTTGAATAAAATGTGCCTGGCTATCCTAGTGCAATACGTTAAAGCCAGAGTGACTCAGAACATACCTGGACTCTCAGAACAGAAGGGGAGAGGGATAGCTCAGGCCTGCTAAACCCAGGGTTGTGAGTTCAATCCCTGAGGAGGCCACTTAGGGATCTGGGGCAAAATCAGTACTTGGTCCTGCTAGTGAAGGCAGGGGGCTGGACTCAATGACCTTTCAAGGTCCCTTCCAGTTTTAGGAGATAGGATATCTCCATTATTTATAAGTGCCTAGGGTCACCAGATGTCCCGATTTTATAGGGACAGTCCCAATTTTTGGGTCTTTTTCTTATATAGGCTCCTATTACCCCCAAACCCCATCCCGATTTTTCACATTTGCTGTCTGGTCACCCTAAAAGTGCCTAGAGATGTTAAGTTGCTAAAAGTGGTGTGATTTGTGTTCTCTCTCTCTCTCTTTCCCCTCCCTTGGGCTGTGTGCTCACCCAGATCCTTCAGGCAAAATCCAACAGCCCAGTCTCAGCCATTTGCTGTTGCTGAGTTGCCCCAGCATATCCAGTCAAGGATACAAGGGGCAGGGTGAGTCAGCACAACAATGCAAGAGCTGCTGAGTCAGGAGGAGGGTGAGCTATGTGCAGGCTGAGAAATCCAGTCTCTCAGCTGACTTCAAACACATGCCAGGCATTGGCCAGAGAGCACACAGTGCTGCTGCGGGTGGAACAGCCTGTGATATGGTTAAAACTGAGGCTGCATAAAACATGACTCACCCAAAAAAAGGCAGATTGTCTCCATTCACTGACAGTGACAATGAGCCAAGGAATCTGCAGCTATCTTACTTAGCCTCACTGACTTCGACTCACCCTGCTGCCTGTGCGGCACCATGCAGTCAAGCCGCATACCTGCCGCATGCTTCTTTGTGGCCACAAAGCTACCCTGTGTGATTAATACTTAGCACGTACATATAATTGTGCCTGTTAGGTGAGGACATTGAAAACACTAATTAACCCCCGAGAATGCTGTGAGGAAATGTATTGGGTCTGTGGCTGCATAAGGGCTGTTAGCTATTCTGCACCTGGACCATGCTTCTTGTCTCACTTATGCTGATATCAGCCAGGAATAATTGCACTGAAGACAATGGCATTACGCAGCTGTCAAATACGTGTCAGTAAGTTCAGAGTCAGGTGAACAGGGAATGTCATAAATGGGGGATTGCTGGGAATGGGGCAATGCTTCCTCAGTTGTCTGGACAGCACAAGCTCTTTCCTCCTTTCTGGTTCAGCCCCTGGCTACAGCTACCCTCTCTGCCCTCTTTACCATTAAATCGCCTCAGTGTCCATTTCAAACCTGCAAATAGCAATTTACTCCATGTCTCCTGCATGGCAGGGCAGATCACCTGCCTCTCCTGGGTAGGAACCTATTCCAGCCAGCTGCAAGGCAAGGTCCATCTGCCACACTGAATTCCCTTAAGGGAGAAAACAGAGTTAGGGCTCCCTTTAGAGATCTGGTCAATGCCCCTCTGCAGAGAGTCCATGCTAACCCACACAATAGCAATCTGACCACCCAACCTGGGAACAGATAGCATCAGTGAAGCTCTCGACTTCCGCTCCCTTGGAGAGCATTTTTCTTGCTATACAAACCCAGGTCTCCTGCTGGATACCTCAGAGTGCTACCTCTGGCTCACCAGGTCAGACCCTTCAGCACATTATCCACAAAGAATGCTTCCTGCTGGCCTTACTGGCGTAGAAGCTGCACCCCCACCCCAGTATCAGTCCCAGACATGATTTAACACTGTAAATATATCTCAAAATCATCTTTTCCACCAGTCCTCCTGATTCCACCAGCTGCTGATTCCCCCATCCCATTCCTGTCTTGGAGGAATGATTAACACATGCTGCAATAAAACTCATCATCTCCTCCTTCCACTTCAGGTTCCCACAGCCCTTTGCTACCTCCCAGATCACAGAAATGTTTCAAGCAGAGAAGTACTTCTCAGCCCATCACGTAGCAATGGGAAGCACCTTTCCCTGCTCAAAGTACTTTGCAAACATTAACGAAATCATCTTTGCAACACCCCTCTGAGGTAGGAAAGGGTTGGTAGGAAAGGCAGAGACGAAATTGAGGACCAGAGAGGTTAAGAGACCTACCCAAGCTCAAGAATTCCTGGCTCCTAGACCTGAGTCCAGGCCAGTATTCTATTCTGGTTGTTGTACCATGCACGCAACTTGATTATGTGAGAGTCTTGCAGGCTTAAGAATAAACAGAAGTAGTAGCTTCTGTCATGTAAGGTTTCCCCTCTATTCCTCTCCTTCTGAGAGGGCATGAAGTTATGTGTATGAAGTTTTTAAAGCCAGGTGTCCTCCGGAAACTTCGCAGACCCATTAAGTTCCTGGAGTTAATAGCAATTGACTAAAAAGTCTAGTGAAGACAAGTCCTAAGCAACACAAAGCATATTGACTTTGAAAAACTCATACACATAAACTTGATGCCCTGTCCCATAGGAAACCAGAGGACTGCATGCTGGAGTGATGTGCTCGCGACAGCTTGGCTTGCTGAGAAGCCTTGCTGCTGCTTTTTGTACTGGACACTGAAGGCAAATAATACCTCTATGTCTTATTTAAGGCACTTATATGGCCCTTATTCCTACTGTATCTGGGCACTTTCCGATACCCTGGCAGGGTAGAAAAAGTGCTATTATCCCCATATTACAGATAAAGAAATAAACCAAAGAGAGACTAAGGGCCAAATTTTTAAAGGTGTTTTGGTGCCTAATGATGTACATAGGTGCCTAGTGGGATTTTCAAAAGTAAGTTGTTTCTAATGCCTATTGGTGCCTAACTACCTTTAAAAACCTAGCCCTAAGTATTTTGCCCAAAGTCACCCAGGAAGTTTGAGGTGAAGCAGGAACTTGCATGCAGGTCTCCCAAGGATCGCTACTAGGCCATCCTCCATCTCTGCAGTAGCTTCCCAATCACTTAGGTAGCATCTGTCATCCACTCATGACAATGAATCTCGACACCTCCATCCTTGAGCTGTCTGGCTAGGGCCACATGAGGATGTTGCATGCTGACATTTGCCTCTTTCTTGCTTCAGCGCTTCTGATGTGTTTACGTTTGAG
The DNA here is from genome assembly GCF_003597395.2 of Chelonoidis abingdonii. NCBI lineage: Eukaryota > Metazoa > Chordata > Testudines > Testudinidae > Chelonoidis > Chelonoidis abingdonii. Next base: position 358,602,946 of record NC_133769.1, read on the forward strand.
TGGAAGATGTTTAAGTGAGTCAGCAAAGAGGTCATTTTCTAATGCAAAGTGCTGCATGTCCTTAATACATTGAACAACAGGGATTTTAATAATACATGAAGGGGGAAGAGGTCCACTGCCTTCTGAAATACTTTTCAGATATTGATCGTGTTGGCAGATAGATCCATGGCCAGTCAGGATTCCTGTGGAAATATGCGCAGCGGAGCCAATGGAGTTTTTCCCATTTAGACCAGCTGAGGATCTGGCCGAGGATTGTTAAAGGCTTTTTCGGTGCATATGAGCAGTGAGATATTATGAGCTAGATCTACAGTTGGTATAAATCAGCTTTGAAGTCAGTGGGATTACTTTGATTCACACCTGCTATCTGGGCTGACATCGTGATGGTGGTATTGAAGTGCACCAGAGATATACATGGCACTTTAGAGAGGCTGCCAACAGGGCCAGCTCTACAGTTTTTGCTGCCCCAAGCAGCGCACCGAATTGCCGCCGTGGGTGGTGGGGGCAGTCCCTCTGCCCTTAGGGAGGCAGACGCGTTTCCGCCGTGGTGACAATTCGGCAGCAGCTTCTATGTTTAGCTGAAGCCACCCCAGACAGCTAAACATAGAAGCTGCTGCCAAATTGCTGCCACCACAGAAATGCGCCTGCTACCCTAAGGGCACACGGACTGCCCCCGCCACCCGCAGTGACAATTCGGTGCACTTCTTTGGGGCAAAACAACAGGGACTGCTGCCCCTTGCAGATTGCCGCCCCAAGCATCAGCGTGGAATGCTGTTGCCTGGAACCGGCCCTGACTGCCAAGGCCAGATTCCAAGGGCACGTGCTTCACGCTATGGTGTTTGTCTGTTTTTTTCAATTAGTGGGGGATGAACTGAAGGGTTGAACTTTGGTTTCTGGCCCAGTAAGGATCCCAAAGTGTTTCTAATCACACTCACTCTGTTGGCTCTCCCCAGGACCCCAAAGCCTCCATGTTTGGGCTGCAGCATCTCAGGGGAAGTGTTTGAAATCTAACTGGAAAACATCACTCCAGAGAAATTTCACTTACACAGCTCTGTTGATCTGGGGCTATGTAAAACCTGGGTCAAATCCTCAGCTGATGCAAACCATTTACTGGTATCAATTGATCTATGCTGATTTACACCAGCTGGGGCTCTGGCCCCTTGTTTATACAGAAGATACCCTGGGTATAAGTCAACTTGATGTGTCTCTCAAACACATTTTCCTTTGCAATGTATGCAGGTTCTCCGGATCTTTCAATACCAGCTTCAGGCCCAGGCTAGAAGCATTTCCAGAGAGCCCATTCTCACCTCTTGGAAACAGGAAGGAGCACAATCCTTGTGACATTTCCTGCCCTGTTTTGCCATCTCAAAAGCCTCCAAATCTCAATGAACTTCAAAGCCTATCAAAATGGAGTGCCTCATCTGTGGGGGACATCGGTGTTGCCACTGACTTCAGTGGAACAAGATTCATGAGCTCAAATCTTTAGTCCTTTAAGGATTACCCATCATTAACTTGTACCCCTGGAGGGGCTGGCTGTACCTGGTTCCAGTTTACCAAGCTACTTCTCGTGCACATGGAAATTCTGAAGCAAAGCAGGATGCTCTGTGCCCCAAGAGCCTCTTAACTGGAGGAAAGCAAGGGCCAATGGTAGGCAGCTTAAAACAAACAAAAGGAAGTATTTCTTCATACAACACACAGTCAATCTGTGGAACTCTTTGCAAGAGGATGTTGTGAAGGCCAAGATTATAAAAAGGGTTAAAAAAAGAACTAGATAAAGCACCAATGCTATTAGCCAGGATGGGCAGGGATGCAAAACTGTGTTCTGAAGTGTCGCTAGCTCTGTTTGCCAGAAACTGGGAATGGGTGACAGGGGATGGATCACTTGATGATTACCTGTTCTGTTCACTCCCCTGAAGCACCTGGCATTGGCCACTGTCGGAAGGTAGGATACTGGGGCTAGATGGGCCATTGGTCTGACCCAGTATGGCCGTTCTTATGTTCTTATATGATTGGTTAGCAAAGCATTTTGTCTTTGTGTTGATTTACTGCCCAAGCAGCAGCCCTGCAATGTGCAGATGTGTATTTTCCCCATTGCTCAAATGGCTCAGGCAGACAACTCCACTTCCTGCTGAAGAGAAGAGCCTCAGCCCCCCGCTCCCGCCAAGAAAATCCAGTGTGTGCCTTCAAATGCTTTGTTCCTTCCCTGAAGCTCTCTGGTGACTCCCCCTCCTTTGACCTTCACTAATGAGTTAAAAAACCTCTACTGGCTGCTCCCCCTGGCTCTTAGGGAGGGGAGCTGAGATCCTATCACTGATTTCTCCTGCAGGCCAGGAGAAGAGAGAAGACGATGATAATCCAAAGATCTTGAAGGGAATCATAGAATCATAAAAATGTAGGACTGGAAGGGACCTCAGTAGATCCTCTAGTCCAGTCCCCTTCACTGAGGCAGGACTAGGTATTATCTAGAAGTTAATGAAGATCCTGATGATAGCAGTCCCATCCTCTGCCCCCTGGAAGTGGGAGAAAAAAGAGATCATAGATCTGAAAAGTCAGGGAAAGAGAAGTTTGGGGTGATTCACATAAGGGGGGATTCATAATCAGGCATCCAAATACTTTCTGAATCACAGGCTCCCGAGATCAGAACATCAGCCTCTGAGCACAGCTGTTCCATTACAAGGTGTCAGAATAGCATCTCATAGTTTGGGGCATAAATGCTGATGTCATTTCTTTGCAGTGAGGAAAGCTGGTCATAGTCATGCAACCTGCAAGCCCCAGAGAAGCAGGTGGAAAGGACTCTGGGAGGCATTGCTGCTCTTGAGAGCTATTGTGTTCATCATCTATAGAGTCCCCAGAGGAGTCTTCTTTCCACGGGACTCAAAGCAGATCCCAATGAAATGGCTAGAGGAGAAATCTGCTGGCTATAGCCCTTTTCGGGAGGCTGGTGAGTTTCCCCCAGGAGAGGGGCATTTTCCAGGAGGCATAGAGCCGGCCTAATGACACTGCTGTCCCAGTATGCATGTTGGAAGCATTCGGGGGGAAGCAGGAGTAGCCTTGTCCCTGAGCTCCAGCTGTTTCCCACTGCTACCCCAGCCTTTTTGGGCCTTAGGCAGCTGAGACTGCTCTGATCTGTGCTAGGGTTTTGAACGTAAAACCTCCGCAACAGCCTCTGGGTCCCAAGCTTGAAATCCAAACTCAGGAGGGAGTGTTGTGTCGCATTTAAACCAGGGTTCTGGGGGGGCAAGACTCCTGGATGATATTTCTTGCTTTGCTTTGGTTCTCTTGAGAAAGTCACTTAACTGCTCTGTGCCTCAGTTTCCCTGGGTGTAAATGCTGATTACAGGCCCCACCAGGGTACTGGGATGCTCAGCTAATTGCTGTCTGTACAGTGCTCTGACACTCAGAAGGAGTGCTATAATGCAAAGCATTATTATTGATTAGCCATCACTATCCCCTGCGTGGCTCTAGGCAGGGCTCTCCAAGCCTGTTTGAAATGGCTGCTTGCAGTGCAACTCACAACATAACGATTAGCTCATTCCATCAGCAAGTGCATCCTGGCTGTTGCAGTCTCGTAGCAAAGATTCGTACTTTGGAAATGTGCCCGCAAGGAGCAGCCTGGCTGTGAAGTCCCTGTGGTCTCCTGGTGTCCAGCCAGTTGTTTACTACATAAGGTCACCCATGCCCTGCAGGCTGCTAGAGTTAACCAGAGTTCATCATTTAACCTTTGCTCCCAAAAACCTTCCCAGACAGTCACAACACTGATTGTGCCGACAGAACATGTCTTCTTGGCACCAGGGAAGAAATAGCAGCGCTGGCGGAGAGTGGAGAGACGTGACCGTTCCTTTGTGTTTTATTCCATGTCGCAGTCACCAAGCTTCAAACCAGCTCCTTCAGTGGAGTGTCTTATTCAGTGGAAGGTGTCACAACAGAGCGATAGCCATAGCCCTGTGTGAACCCCCCTGTGCATTCATCCATCCATCCACTCTCCCATCCCTACATCCTCAGATCCTTATGCAGTGCCCATCAATGTAATAGCTGATTGCCTGTCTCAGTGGCACTCCCTGCTGCTATCAGTCCGGAAGAGCTGGGAATAGGGTTACCACCTCTCCTGGCCATGCCATGTCCTTCAAGCTAAGCATACAGGGTATCAGGGTCCTAAAACCTGGGGATGGTGCAACTTCCTGCTGGGAGGCTGTATCATGCAAAACATTGAGACTTCACAATGCAAAGTTCACACCATCCTGATGCAGGCAGGGCTATAACAAATGGCCTTTGCTTGTGGGGGGTCTTAGATTAGGACCAGTTCAGACAATGCTGCCAAACCTGCAACTGCAGGGAACGCCTAGGTGATGGGGCACCAGCTCACCAGAGACAGGCTGCAATGCCAGTGGGATACTATTTGCTGCTGAGGCTCCTGTGACGCATGCTGTGGAGTATAAGCAGCTGAAGGAGAGCTATCTGATGGTGGTAACTAAAGCGTCTGGAGCATTAGGCCAGTCCCCCTTTATCATGACCCTGAAACACTGCAGAATAGCTTCTTCTCCATTTCACATGAAACCTCAACTAACTCCCTGCTGCACCCAAACACCCTGCTCCCTGTCCCTCCACTCTCACCCCTAGTTCTGGGAAGATTTGCTGGTGTGGGATAGGAGCTTTCCAGGAAGTGTCACACTGAAACTCGGTCCTTATAATAACAATTTACAGGGTGTATTGTGTTTGTAGATCTCGCAGCACTCTTCAAGGGTGGAGAAGCATCATTCTGCCTGTTTTACAGACAGGAGTGGGAGGCTCACTGACTCACACAAAGTTGAAAAGACACTAACCCCACCACCACCACCACCAAAGTCACACAAAAAAGTCAAGGGCAGAACCAACAGGATAAAGCCCACGTCTCCACTCACAACCCTGAGTTCATCACAATTGCTGCTAGATGGGTGACTTTGCTAGGATCATAGATTTTTCTGAACCAGCCCTGTCTGGTTCTCCCATGTGAGCTGAGCACTGTGCGGCTTATCAGTTTTCTTTATGGTGGTTAGTTAGTTTCTGACTTATCAGCCTCTGTTCACATATAACAAGTATTATGGTTTGGGTTGTTCATACAGCCAGCATGGCAACATATCTTCCACCAATACCTATTTCCTAGGTGCGGTACCTATATTTAGGGCTGGTACCAGATGTATTGGTGAAGGTACCAGATTTCCTACCAATGGTTTTTGGTATCTACATTTTAAAAGGTGCTTTCTACAGTGCAGAGAATTTCCTAGCCACGTTCACTGCTCTCACTGAAGCTATGGGAAGTGTTGCCATTGCAGTGTGTTCACGAGCTGGCTCTAACAGACAAACGTTTTCAGGCAGGAGGAATTGCCTCTGACCCACTCATGAGCTGTTTGCTCACTTTTCCGGCTGGAAGCGTACCCATTTCTTTCTCTGAAATGTTGCAGAAAAAGGACACATCCCACACCCAGTGTAAGTAACCAGAGCTTTGCTGAGCCAAGGAAGAAATTCACCCCTGTGCAGAGAGCCTGCAGAGACCTGAAGATGTCAGTGGTGCAGAGCCTTTTGGAAAACTGTTTGCACAGGGGTGAATTGCAGCCAAAGTGAAAAGGCTGGACCAGTCTAAGGCCTGGTCTACACTGGGGGGGGAGGTCGATCTAAGTTACACAACTTCAACTGAAGTCGACGTACTTAGATCTACTCACCGCAGTGTCTTCACTGTGGTGAGTCGACTGCTGCCGCTCCCCTGTCGACTCTGCCTGCAACTCTCACTGTGGTGGAGTACGGGAGTCGAGGGGAGAGCACTCGGGGATCGATTTATCGTGTCTAGACTAGATGCGATAAATGGACTCCCACTGGATCGATTGATCGATTGATCGATCCACTGATCCAGCGGGTAGTGTAGACATTTAAGGAGGACTCCATTTTAATTAAAGGTGATCTGCAAAGGGGAAAAGGAAACCGTTCAGCCCAGATTTCTGTTCTAGATGATCAACTAACCAGGCTATGGAGGGCATAGAAATACATCTTACTACATGTTTTCAGAATCCTTCCTCCCCTTCTCCTGCCCCCCTTTTGTGAAACTTCTTGGTAACTGCAGGTTGGCTGAAGAGATCCCAGAATATGACAATACAAACACCACAGGTCTCCTTTACAATCCATTTAAACTGTGGCATTTGTGATGTCACAGAGTGGCCCATCCTGGGATACCTTTGACAAAAGAGAGCACTCCGGGACAATTTCATAGAAGGAGCAGACAGATTTTTAAATGTACTGTACCATTCGCTTTCTGCGGCCAGGTTAGTGCAGTTACTGGGCACCTAGATCTGATCCCAATTTGCTGGCCATTTTTGCCTTGTGGTTTACCTTGAAAATACCTACAGTCAATTCTTACCCCCAGATCCAGAGTGCTGTCACGACTGCACTGCCCTCATCGCCCTGCTTGTTCCTCTGAGAGAACCTCTATCTCAGAACAGCAAGAGGGAGCAGCGTATTGGCCCAAATGTGACATGGCTCCCTGGACGTTCAGGCTCCAACCCCAGCAGAGCTGAGTCAGGCCTTCACTCTCCCCAGGTAGATTAACTGAGTTCCATGAGGATACTCTGTGGGTGTCTTTCAGATCAGAAACAGTGGTATGGCTTTCACTGAAGTCAGGTGGGGCAGCAGGTGTCCAGTGCCATTGAAAATCGGGCCACAAAGTCCTGCCTGCTTTATGTGCATGTGACAGAACTGCTGGCGCTTTTCATACTGGAAGGGCTGCCACTTTTGCCCTCTCTGCTGTGCAGAGTGGCTGCATCCCCTGTGGTACTATATATGGCTATATTTTGTACAGTACTTTGAGCTCAAAATTCCTCCACTGTCTCCTTGTTCCAGTCCCTCTGACAGGCTCCCTTCTCCCTGGCAAGCCCACATGACATGAGCCAGCAATAATATGAATAGTCCTCAAAACAAATCCTAGCCAGTCCCTCCTCTGGGCTCCCCTCTGGGCTCTGCATCTGTCTTGTTTATGCAGTAAGTTCCTCAGGGCAGGGCTATCTTGTGCGGACATCAAGTTATTGCCCGCCCACAGTGAATGACAATCGCACCAACTGTAAATGAGTGTAATTAGATTATTTCTGACATCTGAGCCACACCAGCCCTGCCCAGGAATACAGTATTGTAACATGCTCCTCTGCTTTAATTTTGCTGTTACCAACCTCGTTTTTGGATTGTGGAGGCTGCCTCCCAATTGGAACATGCTGTCCTTAATCACAGCATGGCTCTGGGCTGAGTGGCATGTTTACGCGCATGTTCTGCTCTGCTGCACCGACCCATCAGCTGTCAGCGCTCTCCCAGAGCCACAATAAGTGCTACATGCTAAAGCAGATAGAGCCGATGCAGGCAGAGGCAGTGAAATACAAACAGGTGGGGCTCAACTGTGTTGTTTTTCTTTATTTATTATCTCTATTATGGTAGCACCTCGATGCCGCAGTTATGATCAGACTCCATTGGTACATGGTTAAGAGTGAGTCTCTGTTGCAAAGAGCTGGCAGTCTGGGTGATCTAGTGGCTAGTGCATTGAAGTGGGAGTTAAGAGACCCCCCAGGTTCCGTTCCTGCCACTGACCTGCTGTGTGACCTCGATTAGGTCACTTTGGGCTTGTCTACACTACAGATACCTATGCTAGCAAAGCCCCCTAGTGGAGATGTGGTGTATGCTGGCATAAGGAGTTCTGGTGGTATAGGTACTCCGCATCCCTGAAGGACATTTACTATCCCAACAAAAGCTCTCTTCTGTGGGTAGAATTGCATCTATGCTGGGTGTTATGTCAGCTAGGAGGTGTGGTTTTTGTCATGCTCCGAGCTGACATAGCTAGGCCAGCAAACTTTCGTTTTGTACAATAAGCCTTCACTTCTCTTTCCCTTCCCATTCTTTGCCTGTCTTGTTTATTTAGATTTTAAGTCGTTTCAAACAGGGACAGCTTCCTACTATGTACAACGCCCAGCTCAATGGGGCCCTGTTCTTAGCTGGGTGTTACCATAAACAGAAATAATAATCATAATAATTTTAAGAGACAAAGGAAGGGAACTGAGACAGAGAGAGGTTAAGTGACTTGTTTAGGGTCACACAGGAAGCCTGTAGCAGACTCAGGGATTTAACACAGATCTCCTGAATCCTCACACAATGTCTCAACCTGAAGATCCCCCTTCCTCTCTAAGGATGACTGTGCGGAGAAAACAGTGCCATCCTCTTATTTATTAGCAGTGCTATCTTGGTAGGATTTAATAGCTCACTTCTAGGGCAAGAGGCAAATCAGTATTTCATCCAAGCAGAGACAGGCATGTGCTATGACAACAAAACAGCAAAAGAGCCTTTTGCTGAAGATTAACAAGCCTCGGGATTTTTTCTGAGACTAAAATTCCTTCTCATGGAGCACAAACCAGTCCCCCAGGAAAATAACCCAGGAGCCCAGTTCATTATATAACAGTGACGCTGTGAGAAACTTCCCAGGGCTGAAAACCTGATGGGCGGATCATTCCTCATACTTTCCTCTTTTTATTCCTTATTTCAAATTAATTCACGGACACTGAGCTGCATGAATGTTTGCTGTTGTTGGGGCTCTTTAACTGCATCAGCTGTGCTTACAAGGCTTAAACATCACTTAACAGGAACGATGCCTTTCTCTGGGTTACTTTAAAGATGGAGGGATCATGGAGGCTGGGGGTAGTGTACGTTCTCTCGTTGTCTCTCAATCCTCCGTTCCAACTCTGTTTCTATCCATGTTTGTTTTCCTTTACCCTTTTGTGGCTCCCTTAGGCTCCTGAGAACCCCCTGAGAAGTGCTGAGTGGGCAATGGTTCTCCTGTCCCATCAGCATTTTCAAAGTTTCGTTTTTTTTTCTCTGTCCCAAATCAGGACAAAAAGACGGAATCTCAAAAATGTTTGTGAACCAATAATCTGGAAAAAAAATCAGATTAGGTCAGTTGAAACTTTTCAATAATTTCAATTTTTTTCCATTTTGACTTTAAAAAACAAAAAACTTTTTAGTAGTATAAATTAACTTTTCAAAATGAAAAACTGTTTTGAACCAAAAGCCCAAACGTTTCACTTTAAAACCGTTATTTCAACTTCAAAACTTTTTTTCCCTCAAAACACATTTGAATTGAGAGAGTTGTCGAAACCGACACCTCCCCATGGACAGTTTTGGTTTCAACTGCACTCACTGTAGCGCTGCAGATGCCCAGGCTGTGAGTGGAGAACCAGAGGAGCCCTGCACCTTGCAGAACCGGGCCTGATCTGTGGAATGAAGTCCCACTATAGTTCCCCACTTAGCATGCCGCTCGTCCCTCCAACCTCATTACATGCCTGCAAATGTTAAGGAGGAAAAATAAAACCTGGGTGCACTATGGACTGATGATAAGCTGCACTTCAGAGCCTTATCCTCTCCCAAAACATCCTTTTGGACATCACACAAGGGCAGAAAGAGCATTCGGAAAGGAGGGACTCCGGCAGAGGAAGAGGGGATGGAGAGCGATGCAACCTCATTTCTGAACCCCCTGCCCTTTGTGGCTTTAAATCTCAAGCATCACATGGCAGTGGCAGGAAATATGTAGGCGGGGGGGCTTTGGCCTTTCTGAAAATCCCACAGTAGACTCAGATGGCCGCTGTACGGCCAAACCCTCTTTGCCTTACTCACGAATGCTAATGGGGGTCTGATTCCACTGAAGCCAATGGAGTTACACTCAGAAATTAATTTGGCCAAATGGGACTAGAACTCGTGAGTAAACAGGGGCGGCTCTAGGTATATTGCAGGCAGGCAGGCTGCCTTCGGCGGCTTGCCTGCGGGAGGTCCCTGGTCCCGCAGATTCAGCGGCATGTCTGTGGGAGGTCCGCCGAAGCCGCGATGCCAGCGGACCCTCTGCAGGCATGCTGCCAAAGGCAGCCTGCCTGCCACCCGGCGACCAGCAGAGCACGCCCCCCCCCCGTGGCTTGCCACCCCAGGCACGCGCTTGGCCTGCTGGTGCCTGGAGCCACCCCTGTGAGTAAAGCAGCTTGAGATCATGCAGTGGCCTGAATTCAAGACTAGGTGCCAGGAATTCTGTCTGTGTGTTTCTATTCCCCATCCCCACGATATCTAAGTGCCTCCCAATGATTAATGGATTTCACCCTCACAAATGCTCCTGTGCAGCAGGGCAGTATTATCCCCATTTTATGGATGGGGAACTGAGGCACAGAGAAACTAAGTGACTTTCCCCCATGTCACACCCAAAGTCTGTATCGAACCTGTGAATTGAACCCAGACCTTCTGAGCCCCGGGCTACTGCCCTTTCTACTAGATGCACCTTCCTACCAAGAAAGCCTGAGTTTTAATCCCCTCTGAGGCCCTTAGCAACCCTCATAGGCCAATATCTTCCAAAGTAGCCACTGATTCCTGAGGGCCAAACCTGCGACCCTTATGGTTTGATTTTCAGAGGTGCTGAGCACCTGCAGCGCCTGTTGACTTCAATGAGGTCTCTGTTTGAGGGGTTGGAGCAAATGCGGTTGTACCTCAGCACTTGGCTGCAGACAATGGGTCGTGTGGTGTGTCCAGGATGGAAGCTGGAGGCATGAAGGTAGGCATAGCGGTCAGTGGGTTTTCGGTATAGGGTGGTGTTAACATGACCATTTATTTGTACCGTGGTGTCTGGGAAGTGGACCTCCCATGTAGGTTGGTCCAGGCTGAGGTTGATGGTGGGGTGGAAGCTGTTAAAATTGTAGTGGAATTCTTTCAGAGTCTCCTTCCCATGGGTCCTTCCACCACAATTTCAACGGCTTCCACCCCACCATCAACTTCAGCCTGGACCGATCTACACAGGAGGTCCACAGACAGAGACCAACCCTTATAAGATCTTCACCAAGCATTCTCAAAACTTCGATACCTGCACGAGGAAATAAGAAAACAAATCAACAGAGCCAGACATGTACCCAGAAGCCTCCTGCCGCAAGACAAGCCCAAGAAAGAAACCAACAGAACTCCACTGGCCATCACCTACAATCCTCAGCTAAAACCTCTCCAATGCATCATCAGTGATCTACAACCCATCCTGGACAATGATCCGCACTTTCACGGCCTTGGGAGGTAGGCCAGTCCTTGCCCACAGACAACCGGCCAACATTAAGCATTTCTCCCAGAACACACACCACAAACATAACTTTAACTCCAGGAACCAACCATAGCAAAGCAACCTCGATGGCAACCTGCCATATTACACCAACGACACACATCAGAAGACCTAACAGATCACACAACACTTCACCTGCACATTCACGGCAATGAAAACACCATCATGTAGCAGCATTCGCCCCCTCTGCTAGTACATCGGCCAAAGCTGGACAATCCTACATAAAAGGAAAATGGACACAAGTCAAATTTGAGGAATGTAGTACAAAAACCTGTAGGAGAACACTTCAACCTCCTATGGACACACAATTAGCATCTTAAGGTGGTCTCCTGCAGCAAAAAAAATCTTCAGGATCCAGACTCAAGAGAAACTGCTGAACTGTCAGTTCAATTTCAAATTTGTTTAATCCTGCTGACTGTGTCAAAGACCTGAATTGGGCTAGCAACTACAAAGCAGTTCTCCTCCCTTAGTGTTCACACCTCAGCACTCTGGAGATAGAGAGTGCCATCATGCCTGCCGCTACTTGCACATAATCTCACAGTTATTCCTTAGACTGAGCTAGCCCTCGCTATCTATAACATGCACCGCGCGTCACTAAGAATTCCACATGTGTCGACAACGTTGGTATTCACCCACGAAAGCTTATGCTCCAATATGTCTGTTAGTCTATAAGATGCCACAAGACTTTTTGTCGCTTTTTACAGATCCAGACTAACGCGGCTACCCCTCTCATACCTGAAGACCAATTGCTGCATAACTGCCTGCTGCAGGATTTCATGTACTTTCCTTTGAAACAGCTGGTCTGTCCATTGTCAAAGGCTAGATGGACCACTTCTTCGATCCAGTAGGTAATTCCTATATTCTTAGCGTCTGTATCACACTCACGTACCACAGTGCTGGGTATGGGATAAGAAACTAAATGGATGGATAGAGTCATGACTAGGAGTAATAGAATGAAATTAAGAACAGGCTGAATACTTCCCGATAGTGAAGAGGAAGTAGTGGAAGCCCTAGAATATGAGTCATTTAAAACCAGCCAGGACAAATCAGTGGAGCATACACTGCAATAGGCAATCCTGCACCGGTAGGGGAAGCTGGACTGTCATAAGTGTATTAGGGTCTTTTCCATCTCTACCCTAGACAGGAAGTTTTAATTCATCCAGGGTCACTTTTCATAGTTTTCTATTCTGAATTATCCAGGAAGAAAACCCAAAGGAGAATAAAACATTCAGCGACTGTACCTTTTTATGTACAGAACTGATGCCACAGCAGTGGTCATGAGCTTGAATGGCCTTGAGAAGTGTTGTCACTCATCACAGATTTCCACAGTGCAGGATCTCTAAGTTGCATTATACAACTGACTCCACATGGCTGACCCCATTTATTTGAAATGAAGAATTTGGCAAAATCGACACGAATCTGCAAAATGTTTCAGTATCACCATCTCTGTATGTTTGGTTAAAAACAGTTTCAGGCACAACATTTCACCCACCTCTACTCACTAATTCTTACTCTGCTAATCTACACACCCCATCGTTTGTACCGTCAGTTACTCCCCACTTCTCGGCAAAGATCTTATTCCTTTTACAAGATCCACTGTGCTGCACAACTTGATACCATTACAAATGAATGACACTTGGAAAATGCATCGCAGAATGTTGTTTTGCCTGGCATATTCTATGTTCCTTTACTGATTTGTTTTCCTTCTAGTTTGCAGAATTCCGTCATTACAGTGGGTATCCCAGACCGCGTGAGCTAGCAAGGTTCCATAGCATTTTGCCTTCCTTTTGCTTTGTGGCAACTTGTAAAAGGCCATGTGCTGCCCTCATGCAGGCCTTCGTATCCTAAAATTGGGGCATCAGTGCATTCACAATAAAGGAGCTGAGTGAGAGGAAGCCAAAACAAACTAACAAAACAGCATGTCCGCTTTATTAAAGTCTTAGGGAAGGAGCAATTGCCACAACAGTGTATAAAGCCCTCACCTCTGGACCCTAGGTCAGAGCTCCCAAACTTAAACTCAATGAAATAAAGTCTCTGAATCTTGTCAGGCTGGTCCCCTGGAGTCTGAGGCTATATCTACGCTACTGCGGTAAGCCGACCTACACTACGCAACTCCAGCTACAAGAATAACGTAGCTGGAGTCAACGTACCTTAGGTCGAGTTACCACAGGGTCTACACTGCGGGGGTTTGATGAGAGAAAATCTCCCCTCAACTTACCTTTCTCTTGTCAGGGGTAGAGTACAGGGGTCAACTGGAGAGTGATCTGCTGTCGATTTGGCGAGTCTTTACTAGACCCGCTAAATCGACTGCTGGTGGGTTGATCTCAGAGCGTGGATCCCAGCTGTAGTGTAGACCTGCCCTGAGAGACAGCCCACCATCTGCTGCAGCCTGCATGGCTCCTAATCCCCTCTCTCTTGCTCAGCTTCCTGTTCCTGTTTAAATAGCCCAGCCCTCGGATGAGGCAGGGCCCCGTTGGTTACACCCAGGCTGTCTTGGTTGTAGGCTCCACCCTGTCCCTTAAAGGGGCAGCACACTTCTTCACACTACTCTTTAATTACCTCTCATCTGGCACCTTTAGTTCCTTATTAGTAAAATGTATAATGGCAGGCACTGATTTTTGTACAGCTTCTTTTTGAGACATGCAACTTTTATGACAGAATTCTCTCCTTTTCCAGGAGCTATACAGAGTCATCTCCTCAAAATAAGGCTTAAGCAAGACATGCATGGTGTATAGGTCTTGTGGCTGTCCCCACTGCATGCAGGGTGAATTTCCCCCATGGGAATTAAACGTATGCCATGATCATTCCTCACCTAGCAGAAAAAACAGAGAATATGGGGGATATGATAGAGGTATATAAAATCATGAGTGATGTTGAGAAAGTGGATAAGGAAAAGTTATTTACTTATTCCCGTAATACAAGAACTAGGGGTCACCAAATGAAATTAATAGGTAGCAGGTTTAAAACAAATAAAAGGAAGTTCTTCTTCACACAGTGCACAGTCAACCACAACTGTGGACCTTTCTTTATTCTTGAGGAGATTGTGAAGACTGGACATAAACAACTTTTAAAAGGGAAAATGGATAAATTCATGGGGCCTCAGCCATAAAGGCTATTAGCCAGGAAAGGGTAAAGAATGGTTCCCTAGCTCTGTTCATCCAGAGGATGGAGATGGATGGCAGGAGAAGAGATCAGTCGAGTCATTGCCTTGTTAGCTCACTCCCTCGTGAGCAGCCTGGTCATTGGCCGACTGTCATTGAGACGATACTGGGCTAGATGGACTTGTGGATCTGCGCCAGTACGGGCCGTGTCTTATGGTTCTTAGAAGAGGGAAACATTGGTTTGACGGCACCAAATCATGTACACAGCTTTTCTCCAGCAAGAATTATTTCCACTGCTACCACCCAAGTTGAAGCGGGGCAAATGTGGGTATCTGCACTTTTGTTGCCCAGCAGGAGGATTTCCCAAGTGCTCTGTCGCAAGGGACAATGTTGTTCTCAACTGGGCTGCTGCTTTACAACACAGTCAATCAACTATAGAAGCGCTGGGTCGCTAGCAGAAATAGGACCACATAACTGTGTGAGCCACCACGCCTGCCTCCTCGGCACCGCATAAAGGAGGACTTCTCGCAGCATGCAACACAGCATTCATGCAGGAGGGACAGAAAGTATAACTGCAAATGTAAGCAGAAAAGATGATTTCTATTAGGGATAAAAATTAAAAACATAAGAGCAATATCATCTGGAGAATATTTAACATTCTCAAGATACGCATTGTGAGCTCTGCGTTCTGCCATGGCTTTGCTCTCATTTTTACACCAGCTGTAGGAGTCTGTCTGTGTGCGTTGTGTGCTCTGTTGGAAGAAGGCTGAATCAGGGGTTATGCAACCTATGGCATGCATGGCAAAGGCGGGACATTGAGCTTATTTTCAGTGGTCATCCACAGCTGCTGGGTCCTGGCACGCAGTCTGGGGGCGTCTGCATTTTAATTTATTGTTAAATGAAAGCTTCTTTATACATTTTAATAATTGTTTACTTTAACATACAACAATAGTCTTAGTTTTAATGTAGACCATAGAAAGAGACTTTAAAACGTTAAAATGTATTACTGGGCTGCGAAACCTTTAAATAGACGTGAAATATGGAAAGACTTGGCACAGTCACTTCTGATAAATGGTTTGCTGACCCCAGTGGCTAATCGAGTCACATAGAAGAGTTTGCACATGACCTTCTGATGGTCGCATTCCCTGGAATGCTGAAAGCAGGCTGTCTGTCCCAAGGGTGAACGCTTAAGGGGCATGGCAGGAATGCTGTCGTGGGTTGCTGCTGGCCTCTCAAATTATTCCTTCCTGCGAAACTATATCTAAGCAGTTTTTGCCCGGTTTCACTCTTTCTACAGGTTTTTGGCTAACTGGAGCTCGCAACACACGTGGCATTCACTGCAGCCTGGTTTTTCTCTGTCCTCTCTCTTTTAACTGATGGGTGGGAGGAAGTCCATGTCAACATATGTTCTCTGTGCTTGAACTCAAGACATGGATGATGCACCCCTTCCTGAGGTGCCACGTTTCGTTGTTTTCCATGGGCTCCATTGGCTGACAGTGAACTGCTGGTTCCTTAGGTAATTGGAGTCAGTCCTGTCGGAAGGCGGATACATATGAGATCAAAAACTTTGATTTGATTCTGTAATTCATATTGGGATCACGCTGCTTTGCAGAGAGCAGAGTACAGGGTGATGGCTTTCATACGGTGATTATCGCATTGATTCTCTCTCCAATGGAAGCTTCATTGCGCAAGAGTATCCGTTTTAATTCCTAGATAAAAATGAACTTGCAATATCCATCTACAGGATACAAATCCATGGATTGCCATGACAAATCAGTATTCTGATATACAGAGAAAGGCAGCAAGAGAAATCCTGTGGACACCTCATACGACTAACAGAGGTTTTCG